>NC_133660.1:133557007-134157007 GCF_037893015.1 Macrotis lagotis | reverse complement strand
ATTATGAAAATTAAAAAAATTAGGAACCAAAATTGACAATTTCAGAAAGTTGTACCCCCTCTGCTCCTATATAATAAACATTCATATATTTCGTAAAAGTATCAAATGCATACTTTGCAACAAGAAAGATCTAAATTTTGGATATGTGTGTGTGTGTGTGTGTGTGTGTGTGTGTGTGTGTGTGTGTGTGTGTGTGTGAATGTGAATACTTATAATTAAGCAAATTGAACTTAGAATTTGAGATACCCTTTGAGAAAATACATGTATGCATACACATATTTATTTTGATAGATATATAACCAAATGTTATACATATATACACACACATAGATATTGGATATACATTATTATACACTGACAGAAATACTCCTAGCAATACTATCATGGCTATGCTTAATCAGTATCATTAACAAAGAAAATGGACTTAATTCCAAGAGAGGCTGCTATTTTATGATCTGCTTTGATCTCCTGTTCCTGAGAAATTTCTTTCTCTGACTCATGGGAACCAAAATTTCAAATTTGGACATTTTGCGTGGCACTTTACATTTTGCCTCTTAAAACAAATATAATTTTGGGTAAATATCTTCATTAAGTGTCATCTGTGATATCTAATTAATCCCCAAACCCTTGCATCCAAACTATGTTTGATGATACAAAAATCATCTTCCCATAAATATGGACCTGCTTCTGCTTTTTTTCTGTATCTTAAAATCTAAATTGGAATATTAACACCTGTATCAATAGATTCTAGATCTTTTTTTTAAATATATGCACACATTTTTGTTTAACATGTTTATAAATTAGTCATTTTTGGTATGAGGAATTAGGATTAAGGGAAAAGAAAGAAATCCATGAGACAGGAGAAGTTTTAAAAAAAAGTAAATGCAGTGTTCATTCAAATTCTGTAGGGCTTTTGTTTTATTTTGTTTTTTCTTCTTCTGAATGTGGATGGTATTGTCCATAACAGGTTTCCCTGCGTTTTCCTAGATCTCTGAACTTCTGAGAGGAGTTGTATCCATCAAGCTTAATAAACTCACAATATTGTTGTTCATGTGTATAATGTTATCTTGGTTCTGCTCCCTTCATTCACTATCAGTTCCTGTAATTCGTTCTATGCTTCTAATGAGTCTGACCATTCAGGGTTTCTTATAGAGTAATAGTATTCTATAACATTCAAATATTCAGTTATTCCCCAATTAATGGACATCCCTTCAACTTCCAGTTCTTTGTCACTACCAGACTTTAGATCTTAAATCAGTTAAATGGTTTATGACAAAGCATTTAAATAAACCCAACTGTATCATAATAGCAGTGATTCATGTTTTCTTCCTTTTTTAAATTTTATTTTTCAAATTACATACTAAAAATCTTTAACATTAATTTTGTAAAATTTTAAGCTCTAAATTTTCTTGCCTTACCCTACCCCCTCATTGAAAAGGTATACAATTTAATATTAGTAATGCATGTGCAATCATGCCAAACATATTTGCATATTAGACATGTTCTAAAAGAAAACACAGATAATCTACCCCCCCAACAAAAACCACAGAAAAATAAAATTTAAAGAAGGTAACCTTTGATCTGCATTCTTATGCCATTAGTTCTTTCTCTGGAGTTGAATGTCACTTTTCATCATATCATTCAGAATTGCTTTGGATCATTTTATTGCTGATAATAGCTAAATTATACAAAGCTGATAACTGTATAATGTTACTATTACTGTGTACATTGCTTCCCTTGTTCTGCTCACTACACTTTGTATCAGTTCATAGCTCTTTCTTGGCTCTTGCAAAAATATTCTGCTCATCTTTTCTTATAGCACAATAGTATTCCATCACTATCATATTCTATTTGCCTTTTCTCCAATTGATATGTATTCCACCAATTTTCAATTCTTTGCCACCACACACAAAAAATAGTTCCTGTAAATATTTTTGTACATACAGATTCTCCCTCCAATTTTTTAAAATTGTTTTTTATTTTTCCAAATACGTGTTGTGAAAGTTTTTTCAACATTCATCCATATACA
The DNA here is from genome assembly GCF_037893015.1 of Macrotis lagotis. Taxonomy (NCBI): domain Eukaryota; kingdom Metazoa; phylum Chordata; class Mammalia; order Peramelemorphia; family Peramelidae; genus Macrotis; species Macrotis lagotis. The sequence continues at coordinate 134,154,978 of NC_133660.1, read as the reverse complement.
CATGTATATTTTTAGGTTACAAAATTTCCTTCCATATTCCCTTCCCATCCCCCTCCCTCAGTGGTGAATAGTCAGGTTAACATTGTACATACATATTTTTGGTGAACATGCTTACAGATTAGTCATTTTGGGTATGAGGGATTAGGATTAAGGGAAACAAATACAGAAGAGATAATTTTTATAAAGTATTCATTAGATTCTGGAGAGTATTTTTTTTTGTTTTGTTTTCTTTTTCTTCCCCTGAATGGGCCCTACAACTTTATAAAATAATCTCTTTGGGATACAGACCTAGTAGTCAGGGTCAAAGGGTATTTTTAGTTTTATAGCCTTTGGTGACATAGTTGCAAATTGTTCTTCAGAATGGTTGGAGCAGTGCAATACTCCACTAACTGTGCTTTAGTGTTTCTATTTTCCCATATCCTCTTAAACATTTGTCAGTTGCCTTTTCTGTCATATTAGCAATCTGATAGGTGTGACTTAGTATATAAAAGTTGCCTTAATTTGCATTTATCTAATTAGTAGACATTTAGAGCAATTTTTCATGTAATTTATGATTGCTTCAATTTCTTCATATCCTTTGACCATTCATCAATTGGTGAATGACTTGTATTCTTATAAATTTGAGTCATTCTCTATATATTTGAAAAATGAAGCCTTTATCAGAGAAACTTGCTATATTTTTCATATTTATGATTGACTGTGTTTTTCCCTCAATTTTATTTTTTCCATACTTATCCTCCTCACTCCTCTTTCATCCTGATCCTTCTTAAAAAGTGTTTTGCTTGTGACCACCAGTTCACCTAATCTATTCTCCCATCTATCGGTCTCTCTCTTTTCTCTTGTCCCCTTCCCTCCAGCTACCCTATTAGTTAATATAAGGTTTCTATATACAACTGAGTGTGTATGCTATTCTCCCTTTGAGGCAATTTCCATGAGAGTAAGGTTCAAGCATTGTCTTCTCCACTATTTAAACTTTTTCATGCCTCATGTACATTAGATGATTTACTGCCTTCTACCTTTCCCTTCCTCCTTCTCCTAAGTGCATCCTTCTTAATTTTATTTTATTTTTTGGATATTATCCCATCATGGTCTACTCACACCATTCTATCTGTCTATTTTTCTATGTCTAACTGCCCTTGTGGTTTCATTTGTATCCAACTTTTTGCGACTTAATTTGGGATTTTCTTGGCAAAGAGATGAAATGGTTTGCCATTTACTTGTCCAGTTCAATTTACAAATGAAGAACTGAGACAAGTAAAGTTAAGGGACTTACATAGGATCAAACAGAAAATGTCTAAGGACAGATTTGAACTCATGAAGATGGGTATTCCTTATTTCAGTCCTGATACTCTTTCCCCTACAGCATCTAGTTGCCCCTCTGAGTAACCTAATAGTGATAAAGTTCTTAGGAATTTTAAGTATCATCTTCATGTTGGAATTTAAACAGTTTAACCTTATTGAATCCCTTATGATTCCTCTTTCCTTTTTACCTTTCATTTTCTATAGCATTTTTTGTACCTCCTTTACCAAGCTGTAGATTCTTTTGCATGATTTTCTTACACAAATCTCATTTCTTTTTTTTTGTCTGTTTGTTTTTTTTAGGTTTTTGCAAGGCAAATGGGGTTAAGTGGCTTGCCCAAGGCCACACAGCTAGGTAATTATTAAGTGTCTGAGCCCAGATTTGAACCCAGGTACTCCTGACTCCAAGGCCGGTGCTTTATCCACTACTCCACCTAGCTGCCTTCAAATCTCATTTCTTTTCTCATTTTTCCTCTGTCTCTCATATTTGATTTTTAAAATCCTTTTGTGAGTCCTTCTAGGATTTTTTGGGGATCTGAGACCAATATACATTTTTTTTTGAGTCTTTACATGTAGCTGTTTTGAATTTGTTGTCTTCTTCTGAGTTTGTGTTTTTTAGCTTCCCTGTTACTTTCTTTAGTAATAATTTTCTATAAATCAGGTTCTTTTTGGTTGTAGTTTGTACATTTTCCATCAACTTTCCTGACTTTTACTTTAATGATATAGTTGGCTTCTCTTCTGTGGTGAAAGGGGGCAACCAAATTTCAAGTTTTATTTATTTTTTTTTTTTAGAGTTAGCTCATGATCTAAGTAGAGATGTGTTCACTGCTTTCCTACCTTTTGTTGTGGTCTAGGAAAGGTCACAAGCACATTTTTCTGCCCTGGAGCTGTGACTGAAGTTCTGACTCTCCTGTGACTGTGAGCTCTATTATGCTAGTGCTCCTCCTTTTCCTGGTACTTAATTCTGAAAACTATAGAATTGATGACAATAAAGTGTCCCTTGCAATATCCTTCTGATCAGTTGTTTGATTCCCTGCCTATGGGCTCAGAATTCTGGAAGCAGGGGCTGCTAATTTAATCACCTTCAAGGATTGCTCCTGGCTTATCCAGTGTGATTTGAGATGGGCTGAAATTCTCTCCCACCCCAAGTGGAATAGATTTTTCCTGTCTTCCTTCTAAATTTTCTTGGGCAACCAAATTGTTTCACTTCATCCTTTTGTTAGTTCTGCTGCTTCAAAATTAATTTTGAGATTGAGATGAAAGCTCTCTTCCGTAAGCTCATTGAAAATATCTTTGTAGAGAAGTGTGGGATGACTTACAGGATCTGATGCTGAGTAACGGGAGTAGAGCCAAGAGCACAATTTACACATCAACATTATGAAATGAACAACCTTATTGGAAGCAACTCCTCTAGGCAGTCCAGAGAGCTAGGACAATTGTATTTGACAGACTATGGACTATATTATCCACAACCAGAGGAAGAAAAACAAAATAAAACAAAACACAGCAAAAAACACACCCCTATTGAATCTGATGAAAACTTCATAAAAATTATCTTTATGCATCTCATTCCCTTAATTCTAATTCCTCATGCCAAAGATTACTAATTTGTAAATATGTTTACCAAAATATGTATGTAAAATTCTACCTGATTATTCCTGAGGGGGTGGGAGGGTGGGAAGGAACACTGGAGGGAAACTTTGTAACTTGGAAATATACATGTACAAATGGATGAAAATTGGAAAAAGCATCTTTCAGACAATCCCAATAGAAGACATCACATAATGAGTTATGATATTTGCTTTTTCTTGTTTCCCTACTTTTATTTTAATCTGAAAAGTCTCTGTATTTTGAGAGCTTTTCATTCCAAATAGTGTTGAGCCAAGACTTTTCAATGGTAATAGTTATTTAAAAAGTTCTTAAATTTTTGTGAATAAATATTCATTTAGGTGATTATAGGTAAGTATTAAGTCTATAAAAATGTTCAGTCTCTAGTAAAATTCATTCATTTAATTCTCTCTGATGTCTTGGAGTTTATATTTATCTGTTAGTAGGAAAATGGAGAAATTCTCATATATAATTCTAGTTCCTTGCTCATAGTTTCCTAGTGATTTGTAAAGTGCTTGATTTTTCTAACCTATTTGCAAAATTTCTAAATTTTTGGATTTCTGATGAGTCTATAAGATGGTAGCATCAATGTATAAATCAATTTTTCCTTAAAATATTTTTTGGTAATTTCTGAGTTCATATCATTTTAATGGAAGTCTTCATTTCAATTAACAAATCTACTTGATTTCAGCCATATATACTCAACATATTGTTTTTTTGAATTAATGTGGATTTTGTCTATGGAAGTATTTTTGATTCTGTTGTGTGAATTTCATCATCTCATAAAATTTTCATGTATCAATGTTATGTGTACAGATGATAGTAGCTAAGTAAAGTGATATTGAAAATTTTGAAGTGCTTTGTCCTTTTCAGTTATTCTTTATTGTTTCTGTCATCTTCAATGTAGCATCATTTTTATTGTTCTTGTTGCCTACAGTGCTGTTATATTATATTCTCATTTTTTTTTTGTCATGAGAGATGATACATACAAACAGACTTGGAACAAGTTGCTATCCTGCTATTATTATTTACATCTTCTATATTCTATGACTATTACTCAAGTGGGTAATTCCCTTTGTCTTAATGAAATCATACTTCATCTCAATCTAAATAGCAGACAGAAAAATAGACATTCTTTTTTCTTTTTCATACATTATACTAATTTCATTCAAAGGTCAATAGTGATGATTTTGATTATATTTTGATGATGCCTATAGTATTATTTGTATTGATTACTAGCATAATTTTCCATCTTATTCTTATATATTCTTTCTCATCTTCTTGTTATCATTCATAGTCTTGAAAGAAGTGTGAAGATTTTTGAAAAGTGCATTTCACATAGTATGAAGATTAAGAACATATGGTGGGGCAGCTAGGTGGCATAGTGGATAAAGCACCGGCCTTGGAGTCAGGAGTACCTGGGTTCAAATTAGGTCTCAGACACTTAATAATTACCTAGCTGTGTGGCCTTGGGCAAGCCACTTTAACCCCATTTTCCTTGCAAAAACCTAAAAAAACCCCAAAAAGAACATATGGTAAGGCCACCCATTACAGTTGATATTCATTCTAGGGCAACTTTTTGAATGCTTACGAATGTGTTGAAGTTTATAATACAAGTATATGTCCTAATTTATAAGAGATTGTGAATATATCATTTATAATTCTAACCCTTAGGTGGACAATTTTGTTGATGCTAAAATTTCACACTGAAATAAGACTTTGCAAATATAATATTTCATGGTATGATTTGGACTGATTCATAAATCCCAATAGCTTAATGGCAAACCTTTTTGTTTTTTATTATTTCATTTTCTCCAATTACATGTAAAACAATGGGGTTAAGTGGCTTACCTATGGCCACACAGCTAGGTAATTATTAAGTGTCTGAGTCGAGATTTGAACTCAGGTACTCCTGACTCCAAGACTGGTGCTCTATTCACTGTACCATCTAGCCACGCCTGACTTCATATTTTTTTGATCACTTTTTAATTGGGAGATGGCATTTCTTTTTCTTTTTTCTTTTTTATTCTTTTCTTTTTCTTTTTCTTTTTTGTGTGAAGGTAACAGGGTTGAGTGACTTGCCAAAGGTCACGCAGGTAATTATTAAATGTCTGAGGTCAGATTTGAACTCAGGTCCTCCTGATTACACGGCCGGTGCTCTATCCACTGTGTCACCTGGCTGTCCTGATGGCATTTATTTTTATAAATTTGACTTATTTCTCTATAAATTTGAGAGATGAGACCTTTATCAGAGAAATTTGCTTCAAATTTTATTCAATTATGATTGCTAACTGATTCGACACTCCCTAGGCCTAGCTGGGACTTGTTTGCACTGGCACAATCTGCACTGGACTCTCATCCAAGTATAGCAGATCTATATTTTCTTGTGGCTGTCAAATTGTCTTTCCTGCCCTTTTGTGAATTTTGCTGCTACAGAATTTGTTTTAGGGCATTATTTAAAGGTCTTTGGAGAGGCTTTGGGGAAACCTCAAGCAAGTCCCTTTCTTTTCTTTGCCCTATTTGCTTTGTCCCAAACCACTACCCTCCCCCAACTCCCACAGTATTGTTAATGGAAATGAGTGATCTCCAATTTTCAATTCACAATGAGTAAAAAAGAAAATCACTGAAAATCATAATTATGACTGCTATTTTTAGAGGTTTAAAATTTGCACATTTATAAGTTCATACCTTGTTTGAAGTCTTCAATACCTCTATGACTGACTATAGACATCATTGTTCCTAGTTTCTAGATGAGGAAATTGGGGCTCAGGGGCTTTAAATCAGTGTCCATCTTCATGTAACTAGCACACTTCGTAGTTAGGAATGAATCAGAGGCTCTCTGACTTCAAGTGTTATAATCTAACCTATGTGTTAAATCACTTCCAGTTAGAATGTCTAAAGTATGCTTTCTCTGCAAAGTTCATAGTGTGATTTTAGTTCCCCATTCCTCAAAATACACCTATCAGGGTCACAAAAAAAAACAAAGGTGAAGAACTATTTGGTTCTTAGCACTGATTTGTATTCTTTCCTCTTAAGGATAATTTAAGCCAAAGAGAAAGTTTCCTACAGTGAAAATGAACAAGTATGATTGACGTACTCAATTGTCTTCTGTGAATCTGGAGGGAAAGTAGCATGAGCAATTTCTTTTCATGCCTGTCTTCTACCATTAGGCAAAACCACAACAGATGAGATGTCATATGGGGAGTGTGTGGTTTTGAGGATGGTGATCAGGAAGTCCATTATGAAACTGGGAGAGCTCATGGCTGAAGTAGATTGATGTCATGTACTAATTGAAAATGATCAGATTCTTGCATCTATCAATGATTTCATGAGAGTGACATATTTAAGCAGACTGAAGGGTTTTTTTATAGATAAAAATAACCACAGAGCCTGAGGTTTTTTAAAAATGTTTTCCATATTAAGTGATGGCAATGGTATTTACCTCTCATTATGCATTTTTAAAACCATAAGTTTGTGTGTGTGTGTGTGTGTGTCCCCATTTCCTCTGTAGCACTTGGAATAAACTCCAGACTAGGGAAGAATTGGCATGTTATTTAATGCTGCAAAATTTGATGATGTGTACTTGGTATTTCTTGCACCTAATGCACCTTTTATTTTTCTTTAGCATTTAAAATCCATCTGATTCATACATTCTGTACCTTCAGTAATTTGCATAACTAATGACCTTCTCACATCCTGGGAGTGGAGAATGTCTCCTTGCTTGTTTGGTTACATGCTTCAAAATGAAATTCAGAAAAGTAGATAAGATTTTAAAATGAGGTACAGTAAGTCATACTTGCATTGTGTTCTCACCAGACATGATGAATAGACATTTAATATAGGTAACATTTTGCTCCCTATCTATTCGTCCCCCCCGATTTTTTCTTTTTTTCCCTCCCTTGTCTTGCCCTTTTTATTTATGCCACAATTATTTCCAATAGTTCTTCCCCATCATATTCTCTTTTGCAAAAAAAAAAAAGAAAAAACCCCAAAATACTCCTTAGAATCAATTTTTACAGCATCCTTTTCTATTCACTATTCTTGCCTCTACCTTGGAAGATAGGCTTCATTTAAAAAAAAAAATTGTTTCTATTCTGTTTTGATTCTCTTACCTTCATTGTTATCTCAATTACTCAGATTTCAATTTTTATTGGGTAATGTTTTGATTCAAAATGCTATACTTATCACCTGTAAATTTTTGTTTGATCCTACATAGATGACTTTATTGTTGTTCATAGAAAATCTACCCTGTTAGAATTCCTTTGTTTATCCTATCTCAATCCATAAATAATATTCTAGTCCATTAATTGGTTTTCTTTTTCCTTTAGTCCTTCCCCCAGTCTATGGGCACATATTTTCTTTGTAGTTTTGGCTTTCCCAAAGGGGCACTTTGAAAGTTTTGTTGTTTGTTTGATGTTTCGTTTTAGAATGTCTGACTGCTGTAATTAGCACTGGTAAGGAAAACTTTGGTTTATTCTGTATTAGGAAAAAGCTTTACTGTTTTTCCATTATAAATAATATTTATCTTTGGATTTCAATTTATTTTTTGATCATATTAATGAAGGTTTCTTTGATTCTTCATTCATTCATTCAGTGAACATTTTTAACCCCTATTATGTTCCAGCCTTATGCTTATAGGGGTAATAAAAAATGGTCCTTGCCCTCAAAATATTTACAATCTAATGGGGGAGACATGTAAAAGAAATATACAAAATAAGCTATATACTGGATAAAAGGGAAATGATTGAAAGAGGAAACCGGAAATAATAATGGTTGGGAAGATTTCTTGTAGAAGGTAGGATTTTACTTGCAACTTAAAGGAAAGCAGAGTGGAGGAGAAAGAGAATTCTAGGCAAATGTGACTGCCTGAAAAAATGTATAGAGCTGAGAGATGGAATGTGATCTTCAAGGAAAATCCATGATGCTAGTATTATTGCATTAAAGAATATAGACTGGAGATTGAGGTTTAAGAAAATTGGAAAGGTAGACTGGGGCCAGGTATGAATGACTTTGAATGTTAAATACATCCTTTTGTATTTGTTTCTAGAGAAAATAAAGAGCCACTGATGATCACTGAGTAGATGGGAAGACATGATCAGACTTGTGCTTTTGGAAAATCACTTCAAGGATTGAATCTGATGGATTAGAATTGGGAGACACTCCAGGCATACAGACTCACCAGCAGGATATTACAGTAATCAATACATTAAATGATGAGGGTCTGTTTTAGAATTTTGGACATTTAGACAAGATAACGTAACATACTAGACTTTAAAAATATGAAATTGACAGGACTTGGTAAAAGCTTGAATATGGAGAGGGGGAGTATAAGAGAAATCCAAGATGAGACCTAGATTATGAGTTTGAGAGATTGGAAGGATTGTGATGCTCACTATAATTAAAGAGAAGGTCAGGGGAGGGGATGTGTTTGTGAGAAAGGTAATAAGTTCTGATCTGTACATATCAAGTTTAGGATGTCTACTGGACCTCTAGTTTGAGGCTAGAGGTCAACAAAGAAGGTAGCATAGGAGAGGTAGATTTGAGAATCATCAGTAAAGAAACTAATTAAATCAATGAGAACTGATGTGATACCAATTAATAAGGTGGGAGAAGACAGGACCTAGGACAGAAACCTGAGGGATACCTAAGATTGGAGAGGATGATCTAGGTAGGTTAGTAAAGGAGGCAGAGAAGGAGAGTTTGGTTAGGAAGGAGGTGAAATAGAAGTTTCATATCCTGAAAATACATAGAAAGAGAGCATCAAGGAGGACAGGGTAATGAAGAGTGTCAATGACTACAGAAACTTCAAGGAGACTGAAAAACTGAGAAAAGATCATTGGATTAAATGATTAAAACATCATTGGCAACATTAGAGAGAGAGAGCAGCTTCAGCAGATTGAGGGTTAATTGACAGATTTCCAGAGGTTGAGAAGAGAGTAAGAAGAAAGAAAATTTATGGAACTAGACAGGAGGAGCTTAGCTGTAAAGGACAGAATAGAAATAGAACCATAATTAATAGAGATGACAGGATCAAATGAGGGGTTTTAATTTTATTCATTTATTCATTCATTTAATAGGATGAGGGAATCATGGATTTGTTTGTAGACAGTAGGAACTGAACTGTTAGAGAAGGAGATATTGAAATTAAGTGAATGGAGGTGACAATTGAAGAAAGATTTTGGAGGATCTGAGATGGAATGGAATAATTTGAACAGTTAGAGGGATCACCCTTGGTATGGATTAAGATCACTTGATCATGTGATATTGGGGTGAAGGAGTAAAAAGGGGCAGAAGGCACCTTAATAATATAATATGAGAATGAGGGAAGGAAAGATCAGTTCTTGGAAAATGGCCATACTTTTTTTTTTCCATCAAATATGAGGCAAACTTCTCATCTGAGAGAGTGGGAAGGGGAAAGCCCTGGGAGACTTAAGGAAGAATATGGAGAGTGCAAAGATGAGTTGATAAGAAAGGTGTAATAGGATTGTCTAGCAGTAGTTTAGGTTGTTTAACATAAATTTGTATTGGACCCAGTCAGAATAGTTATATTCACCTTCATTTAACAGCACATATATAGGAGCAAAGGCATAAGGTTTTGAATGAGTGCTATGGAAAAGATTTAAACTTGCCACAAAGAATAACCTGCCAAGCAATACTGAAAAGAATTCTACAGGGGAAAAGTAGATCTTTAACAAATAGATCACTTCAAGCATTCAAAATGTAAAGACGAGAGTTGCATATAAAACTTCAAAAACAAATATGGGAGTAAGAAAAAAAAGATAGAGATAAAGTCAAGAAAAAATGATAGAGGTAAATACAAGTGGTCAATAAGAAGGATCTTTATAACTGTTAAGCATTTATAATTCTAATGGCTAGAAATAAGGAAGGAACTTCCTTTTCAGTATCTTAAAGACATCAGGAATCTTAGAGTCAAATAAAGGCAAAGAATTGGGAATAGTTTTGTCATGCCTGGATGATCTTTTAAAGAAGAAAGAAAAAGAAAGGGGCATAGGATGCACTAGGAAGAAAAGGGGAGGAAGAACAGGGACAATTTGTCTTAAAAGGCATGCATAAACAGGTCTATAGAAATGAGAAAGGGACAAGGTAATAAGCATAAATTGAACTTCACTTTTATTTGAAGTCAAAGAAGCATAAAACTTATCCCAATATACACACAAAAAGTTTGGTGTAGAAATACATTCAAGTCAACAGAGTAATAGAAGGTTAAAGAGAGAAGGGTAAGGCAGAATTAAGAAAAGAATAAATAAAAGGAGAGATTAGACACAAAACAAAATTTAAACTTGATAGGTGAATCATGAAGAAGGGACCAAAAGGAAAGAAAGAAGGGGTAAGAAACTGGTTGCATCAAGTCTAGATCTTTGTTGGAAGCATCTGCCTATTGCATGATACTAATCTTTGAAGTAGAAAACAAAAAGAAGAAAAAAATAGAAATTATAATGCAATGAAAGGTGCAATTAAAATTTTTATTTGAATATAAAGGGGATAATCATAAATAAAATAGAATTTGATAACAGAACCGTTTGGAAAGCAGAATCTAAAAATATATTAGTTTGTTTTGATTTGGTTTTTACAAGAAATACACCTGAAATATAACTCATAGTGTTAAAGTACAGAGCAAGATCAAATCCGATTACATTAGCCTAATCTAAAAAAGAAGAGACAACAATTATCTCAGACATGACCACAGTAAAAATAGTCCTAACGAGGGCAGATACATAAAAAATTTTCACATAGACAAAGAGTTAAAAATGATGGCGAAGGACTGCAATGTGCCTCATTCAAATTTTGATATTATTTAAAAAAATCAAAAAAGAAATTAATGATCTGAATATATTTTAGGAAATTTAGATATGAAATATCTGGTAAATTTTGAACAGGAATAAAATTGTTGGTGTTCAGTTGTGTCCAGTTCTTCATGACTTCCTGGATTCTGCTCTTCAACAGGTTTTTTTTTTTTTGGCAGAAATTCTGGAGTGGTCTGTCATTTCTTTCTTCAGTGGATTAAGGCAAACAAGCAGTCAAAGTGACTTGCCAGGGTCATACAGCTAGTAAATGTCCGAGTTTGCTTTTAAACTCAGTTCTTCCTGACTCCAGATCCAGCAGTCTCTACACTGAAAGTATTACATAATCCCATAGCCACTTTGGGAGGATGAGCATTTATATAACAGATTTTATATACATATATATATGTACATATATATGTGTATGTATATATATATCAGATTTTTATATATACATAATATATTCAATTACACATGCATATAATTGAATGTGCAAAATATAAGTATATGTATCATCAATTTATTGAATACATATATTTCTGTATACATATAGAACACATTATTTTTATTTATATGACTATATTCTACTTGAATATAACTGTTGCTTCCTCAGAGGTCAAATAGAATTGTATACCCAAATCCCAGTGCAGCATTTTAAAAGAATAGGGGTTAGAGTTTACTACATATTAAAAAAAGTTCATTAAACACTTTAAACTAAATAATGACTTGGAGTTTTGTTAGTAGCTATTACTATTACTGACTGAGAAGCAGCTGCTTCATTCAATTGGCAAACACTTGTTCTTTTCATTTGGAGACAAAATTAGCACCTTCATTCTTGCTAGTAAACCAGATATTGAACCTTTTTTGAAATAAGATCAACTAACTCCTGGTTATAATTAAGATGGAGAACCTGTGACACCCCACAAAGGAAACTGGCTGCTCTAGAGTTCTCCTGTTCCCTTTAGGGAACGTACTGCTATCTCTCTGATGGTTGCAAGCTGAATTTCAGAGGCCTTATTTTACTGGAGTCATGTGAAATGTTGCACCTAAATGTTAAGTTGGGTTATCTGTACATTCTGTGGAGTCATAGAATGACATGAAAACTGGAAGGGGAGGGGCAGCTCGGGATCAAGGGAGGACCTGAGTTAAAATCCATTCAAATGCAGACTCAGTTTATTAGTTATAGGACCCTTGGAAATTGTTTAATCTTCTTGTCAAGAAGAAAATAAAACCCTGGAAGAAGTAGCAGATAGCTTCTCTTGCTTTGGAATTTCATTTTCTCTATGTGACCATTCTGCTGAAGAGCTCTCTTTTGGAAATAAAGCCTTCATGAAGCTGTTGTCCAAAGACACCAAGAACAGAAGTTTCTGAGCTGAAAGTGCCTCAGAGACCAAACATCTTAACTTAATAAAATCCCCTCTACAACATACCTGTTAAGAGAACATCATGCATTTGCTTTAGCCTCCATAAAAGGGAAGCCATTGGGGGTGGCTAGGTGACAGGGGGTGACTAGGTAGCAGGGGGTGGCTAGATGGCGCAGTGGATAAAGCACTGGCCATTGGAGTCAGGAGTACCTGAGTTCAAATCCAGTCTCAGACAATTAATAATTACCTAGCTGTGTGGCCTTGGGCAAGCCACTTAACCCCATTTGCCTCGCAAAACAGAACAAAGGGAAGCCATTACCCATCAAAGAAGTACAATTTTTGGAGAGAGAGAGAGAGAGAGAGAGAGAGAGAGAGAGATCTATATACAATTAAGAAAAGCTATGGATAATAAAGATCTATAGTTGCATATCAAATTCTCTTTTTCTGTTCTACAGAAATGCCCATTTAGTTAGTGATTGAATTCAGAAAGAAAATAATTAGAAAAGTTTGGTGTCTTACTATCTATCTGTATCTATGTATCTATCTAGCTACTTATCCTTTTTTACCATTCTTCATGAATTCATACTCTAGATTTATCTAAAGACAAGGAGAGCATCAAATAGGAATTTCCCAATGTAAATTTAAGCTTATACTATACAGTTCTTATCAAGATAATGATAATCTCTGGTATTATAAAAAATGACTATAAAAGATTGAAAAACTTATTCTGTTTGATCATGAATTTCAGAACAAGGAAAAGGTAGAAATACTGGAAAGATGAAAATTGAGATTTCATGTAACAAGGAGATAGTAATAGTTTAGAATTTTGTGAGAAAATATATTAAAGTGTTTATACTCTTTGGCTCAGTGATTCCAAAACTAGGCATACATCCCCAAACAAATCAAGTGGAGTAGCCATGGTTCAAAATATTCATAGTTGAACTTTTATATTCACAAAATATTGGAAACCAAGTGGGTATCATTGATAGGTAAATATCTGAACAGATTGTGAGAAATGAATGTAGCAGAATATTATTGGTCACAAGAAAATAATATATATGAATTTTAATAATATTTATATCAATTAATCAATCAATAAGCATTTATTAAAAATGGAATGTTTTATAGGACCTTTCTTAATTGTTGAGAATACAAAGTAAAAAATTATCCTAAAGTAGCCTGTGCCTCAAAGGATCTTCCGTTCTGATGAAGGAGGCACATATATAAATATATATATATTTATATATGTGTGTATATAAACACACATATCTCTATATACATAGAAGGAACATTGAATAGAGAAAAAGTAGATTTAAAACAATATATTAGTAGATATAGGGAACTGGAAATGTCTCTTGCAGAGGCAGCATTTGAGGTGAAATTTGAAGGAAACCAGAGATTCTAAGAGAGAGAGCATTTTAGTCATTGAATAAACTATATAAAGACAATACGTTTCATACATAAGAAAGAACAAGTAAGTCTGTATATCTAATTATTAAATGAGCAAAAGTGAGAGTTGAAAAGGCAGAAACAGAATAAGTTGTGGAAAGTTTCAAATATTGAATGAAAGACTTCATATTTAAACCTCAAGATAATAGGACACAATTAAAGTTTGTTGAACTAAGGAGTGACATGATCAGACCTGTGAATTAGGAAAATAATTGGCAACTCTGGGAGGATGAACTGGAATTTGAAAGAACTGCTGAGGGTGCATATGGTAATTGTGTAAAAAATGATATAGACAAGGGAAAACTCACCAAAAAAGGAGACTATAGGACTTCCTGTATGGAGTCAAAATGGTGTCATGAAGCTAAGAAGCTCTTAGGCATATTCCTGAAACAATATCTAAATAGACCCTAAAGTGATAGAACCTACAAAACCAAGAACAACCATAAAAAAACAACCATTTTGAAACAACTTTTCAGCTCAAGATGTCTTGGAGAAATTTCAGGAAAGGTCTATCTAATGTGGATAAAAGGAGATTGCAGCTCAGCATAGCTGGGAAAGCTGGGGAGTAAAAGGAATCACAGTCAAGTTTGGATCCTGGCTCAGACAGCCTGCATTATAGCCAGCAGTGAAAGCCTCAACTTCAGTTCACAAGTTTGAGCCTGAGAACTCAGTTCCAGCAGAAAGGACTAGACAGACCACTCTAATACAGGGAGCAAACTACTTCACCTGAGATCCCAAAGTGGAAAGCCAGAAACCAGATCCCTAGAACCCAAAACAAAAAGCTTGGGACTGTATCCCTCTGCCCTAGAAGCAGAGCTCAACTTTCAAAATGAGCAAAAAACCAAAAGAGCATTAACCACAGAAAGCTACTTTTCTGATAGAGAAGATAAAAATACCTTCTCAGAAGAAGAAAGCAGTGATAAAGCATCTACATGTGGAACAACAAAGGGGATTATGAATTGATCTCGAATCCAAAAAGACCTATTAGAAGTGCTCAAAAAGAATTTTAAAACCTAAAGAAGAGAGAGGAAGAAAAATTGAGAAAAGAAATGAAAGTCATACAGGAGAATTATATAAAAATTGACTTAAGAAAACAATACCTTTAAAAGCAAAATCAACCAAATGTAAAGGAAAACAGCTTGTTTAAAAATAGGTAAACAACTCCTTGGAGAATAAAATTAAAGAGCCAGTTAGGTTGGGCAGTGAATAGAGCACCAGCCCTGGAGTCAGGAGTACCTGATTTCAAATCTGGCCTCAGACACTAAGTAATTACTTAGCTGTGCCGCCTTGGGTAAAGTCATTTAACTCCACTTGCCTTGCAAAAACAGAAAAAAAAAGTAAAATTAAAGGAGAAGCTATGGCACAGTGGATAAAGCATCAGCCTTGGAGTCAGGAGGACTTGAGAGTTCAAATCTCACCTCAGACACTTAACGCTATTGCCTTGAAAGAAACCAAAAACCAAAATTAAACAAAACAAAAAGTTTATCAGCTGGAAAAGGGAACATAAAAGCTTCCTGAAGAAAATAAAACCTTAAAAATTAGAACTGGATAATTGGAAACTAATTACTCTATAAGACAACAAGAATCCATCAAATAAAACCTTAAAAGGGGATAAATAAAAGAAAATATAAAGTGCCTTTTAAGACAAATGAAATGAATAGGATGGAAAAATAGATCTAGGAGAGATAATTTATGAATTATTGTTTTACCTGAAAACCATGATCAAAAAAGAGCCAGTACACATTTGAAGCAGAGAGATACACAGGGAAAAGATAAAATATTGAAGCAAAATATATTACATTTCATTTGAAGTTCAAAAAAAGCAGGAGTAGTAATCCTGATCTCAGATAAAGCAAAAGCAAAAATAGATCTAATTAAAAGAGATATGTAAGGAAACTAGATCTTCTTAAAAGATTCCATAGGTAATGATGAAATACCAATTTTAAATATATATACACTAAGTACTGCAATATCCAAGTACCCAGAGAAGATGGTAAATGAGCTCTGGGGAAACATAGACTACAAAACAACCTCCCTCTCTCAGAATTAGATAAATCTAACCACAAAATAAACAAGATATTAATTAAGAAGGTAAATAGAATGTTAGAAAAATTAGATATGATAAAACTCTGGATAAAACTTAATGAGAATAAAAAAGAATATGCTGTCTTCTCTGTGGTTTATGGCACATACACAAAAATTGACAATGTATGAAGATATGAAAGTCTCATAATCAAATGAAAGAATAGATGGATCCTTTTCAGATTTTAATGAAATAAAATTACATGTAATAAAAGATCATGAAAAGATAGACTAAAAATTAAATAGAAACTAACCTAATATTTATTTTATTTTATTTTTATTGAATTTTACTTTTTCCAAATACATGTTATGAAAGGTTTTCTAAAAAATATTCATCCATATGCCTATGCATATTTCTAAGTTACAAAATTTCCTTTCACTTTCCCTTCCTCCTTCTCTCATTGACAGAGTCAGGTTAATATTGTAGCCATTTTGGGTAAGAAGAATTAGGATTGAGGGAAAGAAATAAGTAATACATTTTTTTTAAAAAAAGTAAATGTAGTATTCCCCAGAATCTCAAGGATTTTGTTTTGTTTTGTTTTGTTTTTTCTTCTTCTGGATGGGATAACAATGTCCAGTCAGTCTAATAGGGTTGTCTAGTTCTCTGAACTGCTGAGAGCAGTTGCATCCATTAAGATTGATCATCTCACAATGTTGTTGTTAATGTGCACATTGTTCACTTGGTTCTTCTCTCTTTGTTCAGCATCAGTTCCTGTAATTCCTTCCATGCTTCTTTAGAGTCTGACCATTCATTATTTCTTATAGAACAATAATATTCCATAATATTCATGTACCATAACTTATTTAACCATTCCTCAATTAATGGGTATCCCCTCAATTTCCAATTCTTTGCCACTACAAAAAAAGAGCTGCTATGAATATTTTGGAACATGTGTGACTTTCCCCATTTTTTTATGATTTCTTCTGGGTATAGGCAAAGAATTGGAATTGCTGGGTCAATGGTTATGAACAGTTTTATTGCTATTTAGGCATAGTTCCATATCACACTCCAGAGTAGTTAAATCACTTCACAACTCCACCATCAATGCATTGATGTCCCAATCCTCCCACAACTTTTTCAACATTGAACATTTTCCCTTTTCCTTATTTTAGACAATCTGATAGGTATAATATGATACCTCAGATTTATTTAAATTTGCATTACTATAATCAATAATGATTAGGAGAGCAATTTTTTTTTATTGCTTTAATTTCTTCATTTGAAAACTGTCTATTCATATCTGTTGACCATTTATCAATTGGGGAATGACTTGCAACCTTATAAATTTGATGTAATTCTCTATATATTTAGAAATGTGAACTTTAGGAGACAGAGCCAAGATAGTAGCAGGAGAATGAACAATCTTTCCTAACAGCTCTCTCCAAAATATTTCAAAAAACCTTAAAATTATGACTCCAACTAAATCCTCAAGAAACAGCACCCATAGAAAGATAAAATGAAACAATTCTTCAGCCCAAAGTAACCTGGAAAATCATGGGAAGGCTCTGTTCCATGTGGTTGGAGGGGGCAGCAGTGCACCTGGGTGGAGGAGCTCCAGCCTTCCGGGAACAACCCACAGGGTGCCTGGGAGTGCTGGCTCCTGGAAGCAGAAGCAGTTTCCTATCTGCCAAACAAGGGAGCACCAAGAACAACTTGGAAGTCCAATGATGCCCCGGACAGCTTGAGCCTCCTCAGCATGGCCAGAGCTCTCAGTGCAGCCCAGATCCCAGGAAACAGAAACAGGCCCATTGAGTCACTCAACAGGAAGCCACATGGTAGCTACTTCCAGAGTGCCTAGCCCACAGAGGGTAAGGGAGTGGAATAAGACTGTAAAGATCTCTCCTTTGTCCCTGGAACAAGATTCTAGGGCTTTGTCCATATTCAGACCCTGATCACAGTCTGGGCCCCCATCAGAGGGGTGTGCTTGTGGTCATCTACCTACCAGAGCATAGGCCAGGAGAGCAGTCAAAGTCTCCAACAAGGCTTTGAAGGAGCTGAGGTCCTTGTAGAGTATCACAATAATATTCAAAAGTCCTGGAATCACCCCCAAACTGCAAATGAGTAAACAGAAAAAAAGGAACCAGACAATAGATAATTACTTTGGTCCCATGGAGGAACAAAATACACATTCAGAAGATGAAAAAGTCCAAGCTTCTGCATCTAAAGCATCCAAGAATATAGAAGTTGGGTTCAGGCTCAGTCAGAGCTCAAAAGTGATTTTGAAAATCAAGTAAGGGAGGTAGAGGAAAAATTGGGAAGAGAAATGAGAGAGATGCATGGAAAATATGAAAACCAAGTCAGCAGCTTAGTCAAGGAGATCCCAAAAATTGCTGAAGAAAATAACATGTTAAAAACCAGTTTAGGTCAAATGCATAAAACAATCTGAAAAGTTAATGAGGAGATGAATGCCCTAAAAAAGCAGAATTGGCCAGATGGAAAAGGAGATAAGAAAGCTCTTTGATGAAACAAAGTCTTCAAATGTAAACTGGAGCTAAAGGAAGCTCAGGAATATTATAGCCAAGTTCCAGAAATCCCAAGTCAAAGAATATATTACAAGCAGCCAGAAGGAAATAATTCAAATATCATGGAGCTACAGACAAGATCACACAGGTCTTAGAAGCATCCACATTAAGGACTTGTAGAGCTTGGAATATAATATTCTGGTAGGCAAAAGAGCTTGCAATGCAACGAAGAATCAATTATCCTGCAAAAATTGAACATTCTCTTCCATGGGAAAAGATGGACTTTCAATGAAACAGGGGAATTTCAAGACCAGAACTGAATATAAAGTTTGATATTCAAGTACAGGTGAAACAGAGGCTGGAAGACAAGGGTAAATTATGAAGGATTTAATGATGATGAACTGTGTGAATTTCTGCATGGAAAGATGATAGTGATAATACTCATATGAACCTTCTCGTTTAATAGAGCAGGCAGAAATAGCTTTTATAGATGAGACACAGGAGAGTTAAATTTGAAGGTATAATATATTGTAAAAATGGAGTCAATAGATGAAAGGGAAATATACTTGGAGAAAGGGAAAGGAGAGGTAGACTAGGCTAAGATATTTCATGTAAAAGAGGTAAGAAATAGCTTTTTCAATGGTATGGAATGGGGAAGATGAGGGGAAATGAGGGAGCCTTCATTCTCATTGGAAATGGCTCAGAAAGGAAACAGCATACATGCTCAATAGGGTAAAGAAATCTAGAAGAAAAAGGAAAGAAAGAGGACAGGAGTGAGGGCAGGGGGCATGTAGGTAATAGAGGAGAGGGTAGATCATGGGAGAGGATAGTCAGATACAACTCATTTTCTTTTTTACTATTTTTAAGGTGGTGAGTTTGTGTGACCTGTCTAGGACCAAGGTGCTAGGTGGTTGCTGGGTCTCTGGGGTGGGATGTAGGCTTGAGGCCTTCTGGCCCCAGGGTCTGTACTCTGTCTTCTGTGCCTCTCGACTGCCCCACAGCACATTTTTGAAGAGGGACATAGTGAAAGGAGAGAGGAAAATATAATAAATGGCAATGGGGAGGAATTGATGGAGGGAATTATAGTCAACAATAGCAACTGTGAAAACATATGGAAGAAACTTCTCTGATTGACATATGAAAAAGAATGTGTTCCACACCAAAGACAGAGCTAATGGTATCAGAACACAGACTAAAGCACATTTCTTTCACTTTATTTGTCATGATGTTTTTTTATTTTTGTGGAGGGAGGAGAGGTTATATTTACTCCTACAACAAGAATATTTTACTAATCTCTGTAATGACTATTGATGCACAAATTTTAAATAAAATATTAGCAAAGAGTACAGAAAGTTATTGCTAGGATACACACTATGATCAGGTAGGATTTATGCCAGGAATGCAAGGATTGTTCAATATTAGGAAAACAACCAGAACATGACCATTTTTGATAACAAAATTAACAGAATTTTATGATTATTTCACTAGATGCTGAAAGAGTTTTTGGTAACCAATTTCCTAGAACACAAAAGAGCATGGAGTTTTCCTTATATTGATAAGCAGAATCTATCTAAAATCTATCTAAAACCATCAGAAAGCATTATATGTAATGGGGATGAACTTGAAGCACTGGTAATATGACTATGGGTGAAATCATTCAATATTTATCATTAGAATTATTAGAAATGCTAGCTTTCACAATAAGAAAGGAAAAGGAATCAAAGGAATTAGAATAGGCTCTTCCTCATTGTAGATGATATGATGGTACCCTAGAAAATCAACTAAAACCTACTTGAAACAAGTAACAACTTTAGCAAAGAAATAGGATATAAAATAGATCTGCATAAATCATCATCATTTCTATATGTGACCAATAAAGTCCAGCAACAAGATATAGAAAGAGCAATTCCATTTAAAATAGCTGTAACTAACATAAAATACTTAGGTATCTATCTCCTAAGACAAAACCAGAAACCACATGAACACAATTTTAAAACATTTATAAAATATGAAGAGTATACACATGACTATAATAGTAAATATTAAAGCAACTCTTAATAGATTTATGCATATGATTTCAATGCATCTTGTTATTTGTTTTAAGATGACCCACTTTTTAGAAAGTTGGGTAGATAG
Source organism: Macrotis lagotis (assembly GCF_037893015.1). NCBI lineage: Eukaryota > Metazoa > Chordata > Mammalia > Peramelemorphia > Peramelidae > Macrotis > Macrotis lagotis. The sequence goes on along the minus strand of NC_133660.1, from coordinate 134,134,775 downwards.
ATCATTGTTACAGAATTTGAAAACAATGTCCACCATATAGGCAGAGATAGATTGTTTTGCATATTTCATTGAGAAGTACAATAAAAAAATCAATCAATATAATATTTTTTAAGCAGAATAAAGAACAAACAAAAAACCCTTTGAACTAGGAATTAATATACTGAATACTAAATCCTTATCTGCCACTGCAAAATTATATTATTTTGTCATAAATTAACTATTTCCTTAAGTTATAAGTATATAATTTCTAGATTCTATTCCACTTCTAAAAACATAGTACAGTGTTGGAAAGTTAGTTTATATCATTAATTTATTATTTAAGAACTGAATTGTAAGATTCCTATAAAATACAGATTTTATGATTACAAGGGTAGGTGGGTTGCCAGATAGAAACCATCACAAACTTATGCACATTTAATAGATGTGTATTGGGGTTTTTTTTTGTTTGTTTTTTTAGGTTTTTGCAAGGCAAATGAGGTTAAGTGGCTTGCCCAAGGCTACAGAGCAAGGTAATTATTAAGTGTCTGAGACTGGATTTGAACCCAGGTACTCCTGACTCCAAGGCCAGTGCTTTATCCACCACACCACCTAGCCACCCCCACCCGTGTAATAATAATAATATTTTGTAATAATAATAATATTTAACATTTATGCTTATAGCAAGCTTTATAGCTTTATGGTAAGCAAAATGCTCAAAATTTTTTTTTATTTTCACACAATTTTATCTTCACACAATATAGCCTCACACACACAGGAAATGCTATTATTATTCAAATTTATAGAGAAGGATATTGATGCAGAAATTAAACTACTTGTCCAGGGTTACATAACAAGGAAGTATCTTGAGACTAAATTTGAACTCAATTCTTGCTGACTCCTTTGTATATTGAACCACTGTTTGCCTGGGCAAAATGTGTGTGTGTGTGTGTGTGTGTGTGTGTGTGTGTGTGTGTGTGTGTGTACTTGTATGTGTATGTCTATGTGGTCTATGTGTATGTGTGTTTCTGGGTGTGTCTGTGTGTATTGCCTAAAGGTTTGCACTTGGAGAATGGTCTAATTCTATTGTATTTCTACTATTCCCTGGCTGTATTCCCTTGCTTATTTTACTCACAAATTCTTTATCCATAAGGCAGGACAAAAATTCCTAGGGTTAAGGGTTTAAAAAAATCTCTTATATCATGACCCTATTTGACACTCTATATCCCTTTTTAGGATATAATTTTTAAAAACTGAAATGAATCATAAATTTCATATAGAGATTGATGAAAATAAAGGTGTACTTTTTTCCTGTTCAAATTCATTGTTCTATGGTAATCTATCCATGGACTATCCTATTAATAACTCCTGTTATGTTACTGGCATCATGGAGTTGTTGTGGGACTTGAATTAGATCATGTATTTAAAACATTTTCAAATCTTAAAGTAGTATACAAATCTTGCTGACATTCTATTGCTTTTAAGTGTCTCAAATCTTTTAGTATCAGGTAAAAATACAATTCACTCAATGAAAAAAATATGTCTATTGTATAAAATGGTATGTGAATAGTCTTTTACAGATACACATATTTCTTAATTATAAGATTTTTCTTTACAGTTGAAAATTTTATACCTTACAGAAAAAGTTATGTTTTATTGTAAGCAAAATGAAAGTAAAGCATAATGAATCTACACTGTCTTTAGATATTTTTGTCCTTCACCTCACTGTTCTTTGTACTGCCTATTAGCATCATAGTTCAAAAGCCAAGGCCTCTGGAGGCTAATGGAAAACTTTGGTAGAGTATTAAAAACACATATGCTCATCAATTAAATTTTTAGTGGGGCGTGAGTCATATTTCTTGGCCTTGAGAGCAAGAAGAACATTGAGTACATTAATTTGTATGTAGCCTTGAGGATCAAAGTCCTAAGAAGGGATTCTCAGGCTTCTAGAATTTTATGTATGTGCAAATCAATATTGAAATGACAAAAGCTTTAAATAGCTGGGTCTGGTATAACTTAGAAGCTGATCTGATTATCAAGTGCTGATGAAAAGACAAATACTGACTTTAAAAATTCAGAATGGCTTGAAAAATGTGTTTCAGAAAGTCAGATTCTTGCCTAAGGAAGTAAAATTAATAGGACAATTATAGAAATAAAATTGAAGAAAATCAATAAGAAAAATAAAAATAAAACACCCTTCACTTAAAATTGACACACAGCTGAGGTTATAATGTTTGTTTGTCAGTATAATAATACTGACAGAATCAATATTATTAACCCAAATTATGGCACTTATTACCCATGTAATTCTAAAGAAGTCCTTTAATCTCCCTGAGTCTCACTTTGCTCATCTTTAAAATGAGATTGTTTTTGATAGTCTATGAGTTACCTACATTTCTAGATCTATAATCTTCACAGCAATGATAATATAATTAATAAAATATAATAAGACAAGAAGTAAACAAACATCATTGAAAGTTATTGTGTTCAAAAATTGGCTTCACAATATGCATGGCAACGAAACTAGACCTTTACTAGATAGTGAGTCAGTAGACATTTATTAAGCTCCTACTATGGGCCAAGCACCATACTAAACTTCAAGGATGTTGATGATGCTTCTCCTTTGTTCTCTAAGAAGACCATGACATCAGGGTTGCAATGTCATGACAAGAAAGTGAATTGGATTTGAGTGAAGATATGCTGTGCTAAATTACCAGCCTCACTTTCTCCACCAGAGTCATGTGGTCCAGCGGCCAGATATGAATCAAGATAACTCCAGATGGGAGGCTGAGTGAAATGACCTTGTCCAAGGTCACACATCTAGCAAGTATCTGAGATCAAATTTGAACTCAGGTCCATCAGAATTAGTGCTCTATCTACTGCACCACATGCCTGCCCCCAAATAAGCACCAGGGATACAAAGAAGGATCAAGTATAGTTTCTGCTCTCAAGAGACTCATAATGCAAATAACTGTGTATAAACAAGCTGTATAAAAGATATATTTGGAAGCAATCAACAGAGGGAAAGTAATAAGGTGAACTGGGAAAAAGTTTATTTTTTTTGTAGAAAGTAGCATTTTAGCTGCCTCATGAAGGAAACAGGAAGTGGAGATGACAGTGGGGATCCTGCTGGGTATGGCAGACAAAAGCAAAAATGTGCAGTTTTGAGAGATGGAATATCTGAGTAAAAAAATCAGTGTCACTGGATCATGTGTATTGTATGTAGGTAGGAGGGGGAAAGGTGTAAGAAATTTGGAAATAGGAATGGAGATTTTAGTAAAAGTTTTTTGACTACCAAATAGGAAATTTTATATTTGTTCCTAAAGATAAAAGGAAACCATGAAAATTTATTGCATAGGGATTCTCCTGGTGAGATTAGCTCTTCAATAAGATCTATTTGATATCTGAGTGGAAAAGGGATTAGAGTAAGGACAGGCAGAAAAACCAACCAAGAAGTAATGTATTGTAGTGATTAGAGTATGTACCAATGAGTATCAGTGTCAGACCAGAGGGGAGGGAAATAACCAAGAAATGTCACAAATGTAAAATCATATTGGGAGTGAGAATGAGTGAAGGAGATTCAAAGATGACCCTTTAGTTTTCAAGCCTGGGGTTTAGGAGGATCAACCAATCAGTCATGTATGATATGTGTATTAGGTTAGATACAGTGCTAAGTACTGGGATAAAAGAAGAGGAAAAGGACAATCTTTGGTCTCAAGGAGATTATAATCTAATGAAGGACATAACATGAAAAAAATATGTACCAATAAAACTATATAAAAATAAAGAAATAATTAACAAGGAGAGAAAGCACTAGTATTGAGAGGGAATGGAGAGGGCATCTGTTAAGAGAAGGTGATTTTTGTTGTTGTGAGGTTATTTCAGTTGTGTCTAGGTCTTTGTGTCCTATTTGGGTTTTTTGGGACAAAGATACTGGAGTCATTTGCCATTTTCTTTTCCAACTCAATCCACAGATGAAGAAACTCAGGAAAACAGGATAAAATGACTCATCCAGGACAGGTTGCTAGCAGGTTTCTGAGGTCAGATTTGAACTCAGAAAGATGAGTCTTCCAAACTCCAGGTCAGGTGTTCTATCCACTGTGCTACCATGAAAGAAAGAATTTTATTTAGGAGTTAAAGGAAACCAGAGAACTCAGTAGACAGAGTGGAGAAAGAAGACCATTTCAGGTATGGTAGATAAATGGAGAAAATGCATAAAGTCAAGAAAAGGAGTATTTTGTTTGTGGAAAACTAAGGAGATCAGGATTATTGGATTGAAGAGTGTGTTTTGAGGAATAAGGTGTTAGAAGACTGAAAAAGTAGAAGGTAGCTAAGTTATGGAAACAATAGGGAGCCATTATTGAGTGGTTGCAAAGGGGAGGTGAGGGTGACATGATCATATTTGTATTTAAGTAAAACAATTTTGGTGACTGAATGGAGGATGGATTGGAGCAGGAAGAGATATGAAGTGGATAGATTAACCAGCAGATATTCATTATAGTCTAGGTGGGAAATGATGAGGGCCTAGGCTAGAGTGGTAGCAGTTATCAGATGAAAAAAAGGAATGTATTCCAGAGATATTGTGAAGATTAAATAGACAGGCCTTGGCAACAGATCTGTTATGAAGCATGAGAGATAATGAGGAGTTAGGATGTGATTATAGTGACTGGGAGGATGGTGTTACTCTCTATAGTAATTGGGGAGGTAGGAAACAGGGAGAGTTTATAAGGAAAGATAATGAGTATTGCTCTGAGCTGTTGAGTTTAAGATGCCAACTGGACATCCAATTTGAGATATCTGAAAGGTACATAGTTGGAGATGTGAAATTGGAGATAAGAAGATAAATTGGGTATGGATAGGTAGATTGAAAATCATCAACCTAGAGATATAATTAAATCCATGGTTACTGATGACATCATCAAGCAAACTATACTAGAGGAAGAAGAGAAGACAGAACCATAAGGGATTCCTAAGGTTAAAGAGCATGATCTAGAGTAAGATTCAGCAAAGGACACAGATAAGAAGTGATCGGGTAAGAGGAAAAGATTCAAGAGAAGAGACTATCAAGGGAGAGAGTGATCAACAGTGTCACAGGCTGCAAAGAGATCAAGGAGAATGAGAACAGAGAAAAGGCCATTTCCATATGGAAATTAAATAAATTTGTAACTGGAGAGAATTGTTTCAGTGGAATGATAAGGTTGAAAAATCAGATGATAGGAGATTTAGAAGAATGAGAGGAAAGAAAGTGGAGGCAACAATTGATAGCTTTTTTCAAGTTTACAAGTTTTTCAAGTTCTGTAAAGAATGAAGAGATACTGGATAAATGTTAGTGAGGATGAAAAAATCAAGTGAGTGTTTTTCCAGGATGGTGGCTATATGGCCATTTTTATAGACTATAGGAATTGAGTCAACAGAGAAGGAGACATTAAAACTAAGAGAAAGAGTGGGGATGATAGAAGAAACAATCTACTCTTGGAGATAAGATGGAATGGGATCCTTTGGACAAGTAGAGAGGTTAGTCTTTATGAGGAGTAACACCAAATCTTCATGTAAGATAGGGATGAAGGAAAGTGAAATTGGAAGAAGACCTCTGAATATCTTCATTCAGGAAAGAAGCTGGAAAACAGGTCAGAAGAGGGAGCAAATGACAATGGACTCAATATTTTCTTTCTTTTTAAGCTTATTTTTTGCCTTTATTTTTTATTTACACATTACTAAAATATTCTTGTTGTAAGAGTAAACATAATCCCCCCCACAAAAATAAAAAAAAAAAGACCTCATGAGAAGTAAAATGGAAGAAAGAGAAAAAATGTGCTTCAGTCTGTGTTCTTATACCACCAGCTCTGTCTCTGGGCTCGATCACATTCTTCATCATTAAGTCCATCAGAGAAATTATTTCCATATTTTTCCACAGTTGTTATTGTTGATTGTAATTCCCTCCATCCATTCCTCCCCACTATTATTTATTGTATTTTCCCTCTCCTTTCATTCTGTCCCTCTTCAAAAATGTGCTGCTGGGAAGCCAAGTATTGCAGTGGACAGAGCACCAACCCTGGGGCCAGGAGGCCCCAAACCTACATCCCACCCCAGAGACCCAGCAACCACCCAGTCCCATGGTCCTGGATAGACTACTCAGTCTGACCACCTCACAAAAAGTAAAAAAGAAAATGTGTTATATCTTACTATCCTCTTCTATGACCTACCCTCTCTATCACCTACATCACCTCTCCCCTCCCCTTGTCCCTTTTCTCTCCTTTTTCTTCTAGATTTCTATATCCTATTGAGCATGTATACAGTTTCCTCTCTGAGCCATTTCCAATGAGAATGAAGGCTCTCTCATTTCCCCTCATCTTCCCCATTCTATACCATTGAAAAAGTAATAGTGATAGTGTAAGATACAGAAAAGGGGAAGAGAAGAGCAGGACAATGTGGTAAACTTAATATAATTTGAATCTTTCATTCATGTTAACTTGCTATAACAAGATGGACTGATGTGAGCTGGATAAGAATACAATCAGGTGGGTTTCAAATTAATTGATTACTTGAAATCACCAACGTAGTCATTGAGGGGCTGACTTTGGAAGAATTAATCCTTGGCCCCCTACTAATTAGTATTTTTATCCCAGCAGAATGAAGACAAATATTAGAAGTAAGGAGACCCATTGGTCCAAATGAAAAATAATGAAAGGGAAAGATTCCATTCATATTCAACAAGCTTGTACTAATCACTATTGCTACAAAGTACTAATGATGGCAATTGAAAAAAAAACACTGTCCCAAAAATCTTTCACTCTATTGAAAGATGGTGCAGAAGACAAACAATCAAGGATATTTTGAAGATGACATTAATGGGATTAGGTGATAATCTGGATATGGAACTGAAAAAAAGATGGAAAAATATTCCTTTATCGTTAAAACCACAGCAGGAATGGGAAGAAGATAATGCCCCTGTAGAATGAGGGAAGTTTGTAAGTGGAGAGGAAGAATGCCAACAAATACCATTGACATGTTTGTTATAATCAAGTAGGGATGTATACTTATGAAATAAAGAAAATGTTTGAGAATAGAGATGACAAAAATTTTATCATCTCCAAGGATTATAATTCTCCCCAAATCTAAACATATTCTGATATATTATCTGATGTAACTCAGTTTAAATAATGTGTTCACTTAATGAATCTGTGTATGTATGTGGGGTAGGGGATAAAATAGAAACATGGAAAAAATAAGGCATTTGTTCTACTAAAATAGTTGTTCCCCATTAATTTTTTTTAATTTAATAACTCTTGGAATTAAAAAAAAAACTCCTGGTTTGGCAGTGAATGTAATATTAATGGTAATATTGTTATTATCATAATTATTGAAATTGAGAATAAATTTTAAATCTGCATCCATGACTGACTTTAGCAGGTAATGAGTGCAAAATGGCAAAATTAATAAGCAAGACTCTTCGAAGGGGGTTCATTTAAACAAGGGTCTAAAGGAGATAGATGACTTGCAATTAATTAAAACATCAGTTTGTTGACATTATCAGGTCATTAGAAAAGTACTTTGCTGAAGCAGAGAGGGCTTTTAAAAATTATTTTAACATGTCTTAGCTCTTTCCCTTTGTAGACTTGCTCAGCAATCTTCATGTGTATGTCAGCATAAATGACAGAGTCAAGTGAAAAATACAACTCAATGCCTCTATTGATTGGGGAACGAGGACAGCAAGGGTGTTATTGGCATCTGGTAAATCATCTTCTCCTAAACTAATGTATATCTTAGAGCTATAGTCAACTTGATAAAAGCTAATTTGGAAAAATGACATTCAGCATGTGTACTTGATGGTCTAGGTGTAAAGCTATTGATCACAAAATAACAGTAGCAATGTTTTAAAAAATGTATACATAGAAAAATGTTGTCTGGGCTTGTTTTCCCAGGGATTATATGTAATATGTTCCATCCTAAAATGGAAACATCCATTCTCCATTGTTCAAATTGCAAAAAAGTGATTGTAGATACTGAACTGAAGCCTGACTTTTAAAATTTCTTTCTGTGAATCCTACTTTATACCCTCTGGAGAAAGACAGACTCATTCTAATCTATATTTCATATCACAGTCCTTCCAAATGTGTGAATCCAGTGATCACACCTTGTCATTTCCAAGTTAAATTTTCCTTAAAAATGTTCATATAGATGTCTACTCAATCTCTCAATAGAAAACTGTATGTCATAGCTTCTCAGAAATCACCATGCATCCCATCTTCCAATTAACTCTAGATTCTTACTAATTGCTGGGTTAAATTTGCAGTATTTACAGAGCTAGAGTTATTCCAGCTTCTGTCATCCCAGTTCAGCTGTGAACTTCAAGAATGAACCGAGTTCAGATCACACTTGGCTAGCAGTAGATAACTCACATGCATTATAAAAGTAAAACATTGAATTGAGATTAAAATAATTTATAATAAGAAGATTGAAAAGTAGGAGACAGAGCACATGATTGTCACCAAGCCTTTTGATTTTAAGTGCTGTGTTCTTTCCCTTACAATTACAATGACTTCAAGTTTGATCAGCATTTACACAAGAAATTACCTTAGAATTACAAAGCAAACACACTCCTGTCTATAAGATCAGAGGTCACAAAACTGAAATTAGGAGAGTTCATAAGAATCTAATTGTAAAGACACAGCATGGGGAATAATAGATAAAAGGGGAAGTATTTGAGAACATTTGACTTTTGAATCAAATAGCAGACTGGTAGGGAGAGGACACTGTAGATAGAAGAGAAAGATCTCTTATGTCATGATTAGGATGGCGATCAAAACTTTTTATATTACCTAATTTCCTGCCAACATATAATGGGATTTCTGCCCCCCTTTGTAAAGTCAGGAAACAAATTAAAAGTTATAAATTATAAGACCTGAAATATCTTAAAACTGAAATTTAAATCTCACTTTGTTAGATGTGGAATATTTTCCTATGATAATTCAGGTTGCTAAAATGTTTTATTTCCTGGGATCTAAATGATAAAAATGCTTGATATTTCCAGTATTTGCATCTAACCAAAATACTTTCAGTAGGGTCCTTTAGGAAGCAGTGTGGCACAGTGGAATGAGTCTTGAATTTGAAATAACAGGAACTAGACTTAACTCCAAGCTCTGACATTGAATGAATACTTTGAGGATATTTTGCACAAATCACATAAAACCTCAGAATCTCATCTATAAACTAAGGAATCGACATGATTTAAATGATGATCTCCAAGTATCTAGCTTCAAATGTAGTTCCTAGACAAGTGACCATCTAGTAACTAGTTTTTCATTTCAGAATGTATACTGACTTAGCTTTAGATCAAGATAACCTGAGGATTAAATCTTTGCATATTTATTCCTCTAAGAACCAAGAAGATGACCTGCTATTTTTCATAATTTTTTTAAACATTCTTACCTTAGAAAACTTGATGTAATGTGGGAAGACATGGTCTATTGTAAGGAAACACAAAAATTTCTACTTGAAAGGAACCTCAGCGCATCTACAACTTATACTTCTATAAGAGCAATTGCTTTTGTTATACACTCAGTATTCATCCAGTATTTCCCGAAAGATATCCAGTGCTGATGAACTCACTTAGCCTCACAGAACCCCATGATCTAGAAAACCCAGAAGATTCTTAAGTCTTCCCTATGTACAAGAGAAGAAATCTGATTATTATATTATTAAAAATAGCATATGAAATTGAGGAGTTGACCATCAATTGAAGATTGACTGAAAAAGCTGTGAAAAATAAATGTAATGGAATGCTAATGTGCTATAAGAAATGATGAGCAGACTGATTTCAGAAAAACCCAGAAAAACTTGTACAAACTTGTATGATGCAAAGTGAAATGAGCAGATCAAGGAAAACATTGCACACAGTATCAGCAGCATTGTATGATGATCAACTACAAATTACTCAGTTATTCTCAGCAAAACAATGAAAACACTATCCATATTCAGACGACTAATCTGTATGTATAGTGAAGCATATTTTTCATTCATTTTATTCTTTTCCATATTTTTCCTTTTGATTGGTTTCTTCTTTCACAACTATGATTAATATGGAAATATGTTTTACATGTTGGCACATGTATAATCTATATCAAATTGTCTACCATTTTCAAAAGAGGGGAAAAAGAGGAAGGGAAGGAGAAAAATTTGGAACTCAAAAATCTTGTAAAAATGAATACTAGAAATTATCTTGACATCTAATTGGGAAAAAATAAAATAATATTAAAAATAAAAAATAAAGATAGCATATGCTGAAATTCTACATTACTATATGTATATTTTATGTACTTCTAAGTTTCTAAGCTATTTCTGTGTTGTCTGCTGGCCTTTGGGTGTCCACAACAGCTTCCACAAAGGTTTCAAAAAAAATCCTATTTAATATGTTTTTACTATAATTTATTTATATATTCATATAATGTATTACATGGAAACTGCTATGGGGAAAGACACAATGTTGAAGAAATAATTATATTTTCTTTTTAAAAATTTTTTAATTAAGGCAATGGGCTTGAGTGACTTGCTCAAGGTCACATAGCTAGGTAATTATTGAGTGTGTGAGGCTGAATTTGAACTCAGGTACTCCTGACTTGAGGGAAGGTGCTCTATTCAATGGGCCACCTAGCTGCCCCCAACACTATAATTTTAAGGCTGATCATTCCATCCAATGCTTAAACAGAGAGAATCCTTATATAACTTTTTTATATATCTATGTATACCATCAAATTTGTACATCTTAATTTGTGTGTACATAATATTTTTTGACATCTGTACACATAGGTTATATATCACTGACACTCTCTTTTGTATAACACATCTCTGAATGACAGTGTCACTCTTCTATACTTTTTTTCTCACTACAGTGAAACTTTCTACACAAATAAAGTTATGTCTTTTGTAGATCTTGCAGAATTTTCTTAGGTTCCACATTTCCCTATTCAGTGACTTCTACTTGCTCCATTGATTCCAAAGCATAGGAATTTGACCCATTCTTAAGACTCTCCTGATTTCAAACTAGAACATGTTTTTCATTTTTCCCCTCTATCTTTCAGGTCCTCTTCCTTGAATTTTGTCAATATTTAAAAAATGATTTGGCCTCATCTAAAAATACCTAAAGTTTGGATCTTTTTCTGTATTTCATTTAATCTGAATTTTAGAACTTTTTTTTTAGTTTTTGCTAGATAATGGGGTTAAGTGGCTTGTCCAAGGCCACACAGCTAGGTAATTATTAAGTGTCTGAGGCCGGATTTGAATTCAGGTACTCCTGACTCCAGGGCCGGTGCTCTATCCACTGCACCATCTAGCCGCCCCCAGATTTTAGAACTTTTGTTCCTCTACTTCAATGTAAATGAAGAATAAATGAATTATTATCCTTATGTACAAGAGGTGGAAAAATCCAGCCTTGTAAGTATTTTTTAAAAAAGAATAGAGAAAAACCCAGATCATATTCTTAGTATTCTGTACACACTTATGAGTGTTACTATGAATCTTTTTACCTTTATCATTAGATACCAGTGGTATGAAATAACAACAGTAATGAGAGGCAGCAGAGCATAGTGAATGGGTACTGGACTTTAGAGAAAGATCTAAATTCTAGCACTGCTTCTTACTTTTGTTGGTTTTGTGACCCTGCTCAAATCACTTAACCCTTCATTATTCTAGGCTACTTCCTAAAGCTATAAGCAGAGGATAAGAAATGGAAATCTGTATTTTTAAAAGAAGACTCCTCTTCAGAACTTCCTTATATCAATGAAATTTCAGATCTAGTTCTTATACAAAGTAATACAATACTACTAACTAACAATAATATAATAATGATAATAATAATATAGTCTGTTTTAGAAAACACTCTACTCTCTATAACCCTGAATAGTATGATATGACTTTTTTAATGAAGAATATTAGGTGTTGTGTATGACGTTATTTGACTGATTTTAAGATCCCAGAGTTCAAAAGTATCAAAGATAGTATTCAACTTTAGATCTCTGGACTCCAGGCTCAGTGATCCTTCTGCTACATCATGGCAGTAAATTTCTGAAGATAATTATAAAACTTCTCTCTAAAGTATAAATTTTAAACAATAGAGCAAACTCAGACTTACTGGATAATAGATTTTGAGCTGGAAGGGAATTAAGAAGTTAGATACCCTTCGGCATTTTAAAGATAAGGAAATTGAGTCCCAGAAAGTTCACCCTGGGCAGAGAATGAAGAAGGACTCAGTGAACACCTGTATCTCTCTTGAACATTTTGAATTCATTCTTTCACACTGGTACAGTACAGTAAATCCTGGGAGGGTTTGTTTGCTTGGTTTTTTGTTGTTTTTTTATCGTGTTTTGTTTTTGACATCAATATGTCAGTAAACTATAACTTCTGAGCAAGAGAGCAAAGCTTTAGAGTGACATTGATTCCAGGTTTGGGGACACAAACATGAAGGTTGAGGAATAAAGGAAGAATTTGGTTTAATGATCCTTTATTTCAGGGGAATTACCACCTTGAAGTCTCCTGTGCATGCCATGAAGTATAAACTTGTTTCTACAAAGAGATGTGAGAAGCATTATGGAATACTTATAAAGGTGCTTCTAAATGTTCATCTTCCTTATCTAAATGCTCTGCTTGTGTATGTGTGTGTGTGTGTGTGTGTGTGTGTGTGTGTATGTTTGTGTGTGTGTGTGTTCAAATCAGGAGTCAGCTGATTGATTGTAAATGAAACAGAATTGGGCTTATAATGCATTTGTTTCTCAAATAGGAATATATAATAATAGCAGAGGACTACAAAATGAATTAGATCTTTTGTCCTTCCCCAGATGCTCAATGTGCTCATATTCAAACAATCTTCACATAGAAGTTGCAGATGGACTTTTGGACTTTGGAAGCAATTTCATGTTATCTTCACCTGTACATCTAGATTCTCTTCTTCCTCTCTCCCTCTCTATAACTTACATAAAATAATCTAGTAATTAGAGCATTAAATTTGGAATAAAGTTAGCCTAGTATTTTACCTAATTTCCAGTCCCCTAATCACTGTGTGACCCATGGCAGGTCATTTAACTTCAGGTTTTCTCAGTTACAATTTAGTTATAATAATGTCTGTATCATTAGAGCAAGAGATCAATGAAATATTATCTGTAAACCTGGAAAGTCTAAAATTTATATGTAAATATTTGTTATTGTCATTAATTTTTTCAAATTGCCTCATATATAATATATTTATGTAACATATTAACATAACTATATATAATACATAATATAACACTGAATTATTAATATTACACAATAATATAACATTTAATAATTTATATTATATGTATTCTATATGACTCTAGGCAAATCATCTAACTATTCTAGTTTTGGTTCTGCAGTTACAAATTTCAAAGCAAGAATAATCATGGCACCTGTCTCACATAACTCTTATGAGGATCTAATGCAATAATGTATGTTAAGCAATTTTCAACTTCATCATACTAAATACATTTAAACTATTGTTATTACAGTATAGCAAGAATATAACTAGATAACTGAATATACTTTATGTTTTGTCATGTAGAATTTCATGTTATAAAAAAAGATTGTATTTGGAAATCCTTCTCCTTTTAAGTGCTCTAAGGAAAGGCAAACTTTCAAATTTATCCTAGAATAACTGACAAAATATGTAGAGTTCATTCTTTTTTTTATTGTTTTTTTTTATTTTTATTTTTTAGATTTTTCAAGGCAATGGGGGTTAAGCGGCTTGCCCAAGGTCACACGGCTAGGTAATTATTAAGTGTCTGAGGTCAGATTTGAACCCAGGTACTCCTGACTCCAAGGCCAATGCTCTACTGTCTGTGCCACCTAGCCACCCCAAGTTCATTCTTAAAACACTTTGAATTTACATTTAAATTTTACAATATTTAAAAGGTAAACAATATGATAAACTATTTCTCAGGGGCATCAGTGTTAGACCCCAAAACCTAAAGCAAAGCAAATGAGATGAGGTTGCACTTTCCTCCCACCATCTTGTACTTAAATAGCTCTTGGTTCTTGAATACTGTCTGTAGATTCAATATTGATTTAGGCATAAGCTATAAAATGTCCTCCAAAATTTGATTTCAATCAATGAGCACTTTTTACTTTTTATATGGCAATGAGGTTAAGTGACTTGTTTAAGGTCACACAGCTAGTAAGAGTCAAGTGTCTGAGGGTAGATTCAAACTCAGGTCCTCCAGTCTCCAGGGCTGGTGCTCTGTCCACTACACCCCTAACAACTGCCCCTTAATAAACATTTATTAAACAACTACTATGAGTCAAACACTGTGTAAAGACTGAATAGAAAACAGAAGATGTAAAGGTCTCATTTCTTTATTTCAAATCCCCATCTCCTTACTCATAATCAAGTGATATTATGGACTAAGGAAGGAAGGAAAGAAGGAAGGAAAGAAGGAAGGAAGGAAGGAAGGAAGGAAGGAAGGAAGGAAGGAAGGGAGGGAGGGGGAGGGAGGGAGGGAGGGAGGAAGGGAGGAAGGAAGGGAGGGAGGAAATGAAAAGAAGAAAAGGAAAGTAAAAGGAGAAATCAGAGAGAAGGAGGGAGGGAGGAAGGGAGGAAGGGAGGATTGAAGGAGGGAGGGAGGGAGGGAGGGAGGGAGGGAGAGAGAGAGAGAGAGAGAGAGAGAGAGAGAGAGAGAGAGAGACTCTAGAAATCTAAAACAAGTAAAGTAGCACAGACTATATAAGACTTACTATGCCTCATAAACTACTTTGGGAATTACCCTATACTTACCCTGGCAAAAATAGCTTTTGTGTGCACTATCCAGAGACCATTTGACCAGCATTGTTCAAGATAACAGCCTTCATAAAGGATTTTGTGGGTACATTTACTGCCTATTGAGAAATACTTACTACAATATCCACTGCTGTAGCATGAATGGCAGAACAAAGGGCACCATTTGGATCAACACATGGAAAAAAAATCCCAAACCCTGCTCACTAATGACGGCACAGCTGCTGCAGAAGATGAAATTGTTGCTACTTGTTCTTACAGCTTTCCAAAGTAGAGTGAGAGCTCTGGAATGGGGTGGGGGTGGGATGAAAGATGGGGAACAAGTGAATTCTATTCAATATATAACCAAAAATGCTTAATCTGGAAATGGAAATGGGAGGAGTGAGAAAGAGAACCCAGATATTGTTACTAGAAAGAGATTTTTTTTTTTTTTTGCTATTCTACGCAACCCCTTGGTGCAGAGAAATCTATTTGAGCCAAGTGCTAAGTTTTTCATAGTGTATAAATAGTTCTTGGGTTAGAATAGGAAAGTACAACAGATCAGGTCATTAAGTGCCATGCTTGCACAGTTTTCTTGGCCAGCTAGCCCAGATTTTGAGAGGATGAAGCACTATTTATTTATTTATTATAAAGTCTCATGCAGTTCTCTGTCATACTCAGATGGGATCTCACATTTGGACCATTCTGTTTATGTGGAATCTCATTTGAGTTGAGTTAACTTTATCAAGCTCCTCAGGGAGTTTATACTACCTGAATGCTCCCTTATCCATTTTATTTTATATTATTTTTTATTTTTTTTTAGTGCTGAAAGGAAGAGTGCATCTTTCAACAGATCTGGTAGTTCTTCCTGTAATATTTCATTCTATCTCCCATCACTCCAACTTTGTATAGATGTTTCTCTATGTCTATAAAATACTCTGGACTTCTTCTTGGTCTTGTAGAATCCCTACCCTTCTTTTGAGCACAGTTAAGATACCACTTCTTACATAAGAACCTTTCAGATCCCTATGTATAAAGTTCTTTTTTTGTCTAAAACATTGTTACCTTTTATGTATGGTGTATGTATTTCTATATACATTATGTATCATCTCTATTCCCATCTTTAGTATAATGCAACTTTCTTGAGGGCAGGGACTAAGATAATTTTTCTCTCTGTTTTCCTAGACTTATGCATAGTATCTGGCCCACAGAGTAGGTACTTGATAAATGTTTTTTTGTTATTAGGAATATGAAGTGATCCTGGGATTTCACTGATATAGGAAGTTCCAAGATGGTAAAACGTCCTCTACTAAAGGATGTTGGCATGATCTCTACAAATTAAATTTTAAAAACTTGTGCAAGGTACTGAGAGCGACCTATTCAGATTTCCATGGTCAGTACTTCCTAGAAGTAGAATTTCTGGGCTTCAGTGCCAGCTCTTGGAAATTTTCAATATAGCTTCCTCTTGGTTAGTGATTGTGTCCTATGGAAAAAAAAATATAAGAGGAAATATAGCATCCTAATCCAAGTTAGTGTAAATGTGGGTACAGTTACTCATCAAAGTCTTCCCTCCATAGGTCAGATAGAGTTAATTAAGGGAAGCTTCTAGATTATGATCATGTGTTTTTTTTTTTTTCAGTGTTTGGATTTTCAAATACCCCTAAGGGTGCCACTGAATCGTTCAGTGATAATTTAATTTGGTAATTAGAGTGGATAAAATCACCAGAAGGCATGAGGCTGGACCAACTCATTTAATCATTGAATTAATGTGGTGATAGCTTGAGATGAATAGCTTTCTTCAAAGGATAACTCAGGTACCATCATCCACAAAAGCACTTTCATGATTCCCTTAGTTAATAGCTCTTACTCCTACTGAATAACTTTGTATTATTTTTTTCTTTTAAATTTATTTTTTTATTCTCATTTTGTAAAATTTTTTTTTACATTAATAAAATATTCTTGTTTACAAGTAAACAAAATACCCCTCCTCCTCCCCCATGAATATAGATAGACTTGTTTGGGTGAAAAACGTAAAGGGGAGAGGAAAAAATTTAAAATAAAAAAAATAATAATAGTAATAATTGTGGTTGGGTGGCAGACACAGCATTGGCCCTTGAGCCAGGAGCACCTGGGTCCAAATCCGGCCCCAGACACCCAAAGATCACCCCGCTATGTGGCCTCAGGCAGGCCATCCAGCCCTACTTGCCCTACACCCTCCCCCAAATAATCATAACAAAAAATGTGCTTGAGTCTTTGTTCCAACACCAACAACTCTGTCATGGGTGGATCTCATTCTTTATGATAAGTCCATCACAAAAGTTATTTCCATATTTTTCCACCATTGCCATTGCTGATGGCAACTCCCTCCTTTCTTATTTATCCACTACCATGTACTCTATTTTATCTCTCCTTCCACTATGACTCTACTGTAGGGTAGCTGAGTGGTTCAGCTGACAGATCTCTGGTCCTGGGGCCAAGAAGCCCTGAGCCCCCATACCACCCCTTAGGCCCAGAATCCACCTGGCCCTGTGGTCCTAGGCAGGCCTTCCATTCCCAGCCCCTTGCAAGAAGTAAGAAAGAAAATGTGTTATATCTGGCCACTCTCCCCCCATGGTCCATCCTCTCCTCCTTTATTCACATCCCCACCCCTTCCCCCTGCTCCCCTCTCCTTCTTACTCCAGATGTCTATACCCCATTGAGTATATTTGCTGTTTCCTCTCCTAGCCATCTCTGATGAGAGCAAAGTTTCCCTCATTCCCCCTTGCCTCCCCCCTTCCATATCATTGCAATAGCTCATTGTAATAAAAAAAATCTTATGTGAAATATCTTGGACTATTCCCCCTCTCCTTTTTCTTTCTCCCATTCCATTTCCCTTTTTTTTCTATTGACTCAATTTTTACACCATATTTTATCTTCAAATTCAGCTTTCTCCTTTGCTTCAACTATAAAAGCTCTCTCTACATGCTCTATTAACTGAGAAGGTTCATATGAGTATTATCAGTGTCATTTTTCTATGCAAGAATACATGCAGTTCATCCTCATTAAGTCCCTCATATTTCCCCCCTCTCCTCCAATCTCCATGCTTCACCTGAGTCCTGTATCTGAAGATCAAACCTTCTGTTCAGCTCTGGCCATTCCAAAAGGAACCTTTGAAATTCCCCTGGTTCATTGAAAGTCCATCTTTTTCCCTGGAAGAGGACATTCAGCCTTGCTGGGTAGTTCATTCTTGGCTGCATTCTAAGCTCTCTTGCCTTCCGGTATTTTGTATTCCAAGCCCTACGAGCTTCCAATGTAGCTGCTGCTAAGTCCTGTGTGATCCTGACTGCAGCTCCACGATATTTGAATTGTGTCCTTCTGGCTACTTGTAATATTTTCTCTTTGACTTGGGGGTTCTGGAGCTTGGCTATAATATTCCTAGGGGTTGGTTTTTTGGGATCTCTTTCTCTGGGGGATTGGTGGATTCTCTCCATTTCTATTTTGCCCTCTGCTTCTAGAATATCAGGGCAATTTTCCTGTAATAATTCTTTGAAAATGATGTCAAGGCTCTTTTCCTGATCATGACTTTCAGGTATTCCAATAATTTTTAAATTATCTTTTCTAAGTCTGTTTTCCATATCAGTTGTTTTTTCAATGAGATATTTCACATTTTCTTCTAATTTTTCATTTTTTTGGTTTTGAAGTATTGATTCCTGATTTCTGTTAAATTCATCAATCTCCCTGAATTCTATTCTTTGTCTGAAGGATTTGTTCTCCTCAGAGAGTTTGCTTATCTCTTTTTCCATCTGGCCAATTTTGTTTTTTAAAGCATTCTTCTCCTCAATAACTTTTTGATCTGTTCTATCCATTTGACCTAAGCTGGTTTTTAGCATGCTATTTTCTTCAGCATTTTTTTGGATTTCTTTGACTAAGCTGCTGACTTCATTTTCATGTTTTTCCTGCATCTCTCTCCTTTCTTTTCCCAGTTTTTCTTCCAACTCCCTCATTTGATTTTCAAAGTCTATTTTGAGCTCTATCATAACCTGAGCCCAATTTCTGTTTTTCTTGGAGTCTTTAGATGCAGGAGCTTGTGCTTCCTCATCTTCACACTGAGTATTTTGGTCCTTCTTGAGCTCATTTGCAAAATATTTCTCAATAGTCTTTTTTTTTTGTTTCTCTGCTTGCTCATTTTCCCAGCTTGGGCCTGGTTTGGGGTGTTTCTTGAGCTTTTGGGACACTCCCACAAGGGTCTCAGTGTGTGAGGTTCTGTCCTCCCTCCTGGTCTGTGAATGACCATAAGTGCTCCCCTCTGCCAAGGGGCTGATGTGGGGGGGGCTGCTATTCTATGGGGGGGCCTAGACTGTGGTCAGGATCTGAATGTGGTCACAGCCCCAGAGTCCTGTTTCAGGGGCATAGGACAGAGCTAGGCAGTCTCTCTTCACTCCCCTCCCTCAGCTCAATGGGCTCATGCCCTGGGGGCTCCTGCTTACTGGCTCTGCCTGCTTCTGTTTCCTGGATCAGGGCTGGGGAAAGACAATGCTGCTTGCTGTGTGCCCTGAGGGCTGGGCTCCAGGTGATCGCTCTGGCTGAGGTCCCCAGCTGTTCCCCCACTTTGTGCACAGTACTCCTCGGGGTGCAGCTCAGGAGACTCCCCTGCTGCTGTGAGCTGAGACCCCCAGCGCCCTGGGGCTGCCTCCAGGAGGCTGAGGTTCTTTGGCTCTGGTGGGCCAACCCTCTGGCGGTCGCCTCTCCGACCCCGGGGAGCAGAGCCTTTCTGCTCTTTTCCAGGTTACCTTGAGCAGAACTGCCTCACTGGGTCCCTTTGTGGGTTCTGTCTCGAAAGTTTAGTTAGAGTCCTTAGCTGATGAATTTTATCAGAGAACTCTTAAGACTGGATCCCTTCTTGTCACCATCTTGGCTCCACCCCCCAACTTTGTATTATTTTAATATACTTTTATTTGTCTGCCTATATATTATATTCTTCCAAATTTAAACAAATGCCACATAATGACAAAGATTGTTCCATTTTTTTGGTTGTAAACCTTTCATGCTTCCTTGATATAGTAGATGTTTATTAAGTATTTGCTTAATTAAATTGAATCTGAAATTCAGTTTAGCATTTAAGTGTATAATATGTGTGAATATATCTAAATGTACATATAGATATATTTTGGTCAACTGTGTATGTACATATATAGAAACACATGTGTGTTTATATATACATATCCAAACATATATATATATATATATGCATATCTATATCAATCTATATGTTAGTCAAGGGAGGGGAATGGGGTAAAGAAGAACTTTTATTTGACTTCAAATTAATTACTTAATCTTCTCCAGAAAATACCAATACATGGTCAAACTTATATTTTGATGACACAGAAAGAGATAATAGAATTTGATGACCTATACACTTGGTGTATAGTGACAAGGTGGTGCAGTGTCTAGAGTGCTAGACCTGGAGTCAGAAAGACTCCTCTTTATGTGTTCAAATCTTTTCTTGGACACTTACAAATTGTGTGATCTTAGATAAGTCCCTTAACTGTGTTTGCCTTATCTATAAAATTAGCTGGAGAAAGAAATGCAAGTTACTCTGGTACTTTTTCAAGAAAACCCCAAATGGGGTCAAGCAGAATCAGGTGTGACTGAAAAATGATTGAACAACCTTTCCTGTAAATTTGATCTTTTTGTATATTTCATCTAAAAACTAGTTCAGCAAAGCATCACTGCTCCTCTCAATTCCCCTTACATTCAAAGCATTCTTCTTATTTTGTATTTTTCATCAGCGATAACCTTAAATAACTGAATCATGTTTTTTTATGTTTTAATTCCATAATCTCTCTTTTAAGTATGGCACAACCAAAATAGACTAATTATTATATTTTTCATTACTCATCCAGTTTTTAGCTAATTAGATTGTAAATAGATTAGTCTCTTCATATTTGTTAATCTCTGCTTTTATAATCAATACATATTTAATTAATAGAGAAATACTAGCTTAGTAAATTAAAATTAAAATTACTCTGCTATAGATTTGTGAGATGCTGGTGCTATTGATTTTTCCTTTTTGATATTTAACCTAGTTGAAGAATTATAATGTTAAAACAGGTTCTTCTATTTTACATATTAACATACTTCTAATACTTTTTATAATGAAACAAGTTTTGCTGAGAAAAAAAGATTATTTATACATTATATAACTGTGTAAAAACCCTATTCTCCCTGTGGTACAAGATAGGAAGCTAACCTAGCACCAACTAGTTTGTATACAATCAAAGGAATTGATCTCTTATTGTCCTTGAAGGATGCCACCTTGTTTAATTAAGAATTTTCCACCAATTGATATACCTAGTCTCAGAATAATAAATAGATTCGAGCAATCCATGCATTGCATTGGGTTGGTGACATTAAAAGGTATATAAGGATCAGGTTTTTCTCCCATAGTGATCCTATGACAGTTCATACATTGTATAGCTACTTTTATGATCGTTTCTGGCTCTGCTTCCCTATAGGAATGATTAAAGGACTCCACTAGAAGTAGTATCTGCTCAGTGACCCATTTCTCCTTCTTGATCACTGAGTTCATTCAGAACCATCCTTCTAATACCCCTTTCCTCCTCTTGACTGGACATTGAAACTCTAGCTCTACTATACCACAAGACATGAGAGTCTCCTTTCTTCTTCTTTTTTTTTTTTTTCTTTTAGGTTTTTTCTTTTTGCAAGGCAAATGGGGTTAAGTAGCTTGCCCAAGGCCACACAGCTAGGTAATTATTAAATGTCCGAGCCTGGATTTGAACCCAGGTACTCTTGACTCCAAGGTTGGTACTCTATCCACTGCACCATCTGGCTGCCCCCTCCTTTCTTTTCTTTTCTTTTTTTTTTTAGGTTTTTTTTTTTTTGCTAGGCAAACGGGGTTAAGTTGGCTTGCCCAAGGCCACACAGCTAGGTAACTATTAAGTGTCTGAGACCGTATTTGAACCCAGGTACTCCCAACTCCAGGACCAGTGCTTTATCCACTAGCCACCTAGCCGCCCCGCTCCTTTCTTTTCTAATCCTGAAATCTACTTCTTTTCCGATAGTGATATGCTTCTTTGCGTTAAACAGTCCAATGAATCGCAAAGCTTCCTTTACCTTGAAACTACTCCTCTGTATCTTTCTATATCTTGCAACTGAAGTCTCTTAACATGTGTGTCTTCCTTAATTAGACTATGAGCTCCTTGACAACAGAACACATCTTTTTCTTTTTGTATACTCAGTGCTAATATAGCATTTGTCAATATTGTTATTATTGTTTTTCATTTGTTCATTCATTTATTTTGACCATGAGTGTCATATATATAGGGTCCTAGTGTCATGCTCCCCTCTCATATTATATGGACCGCTTTCCTCCTACCATCTGCACATTTCTGTCCCTACCCCACCTCTTCTCAGGGTTTGGGGCTTGCTAACTACTTTTCTTCTGGAGAATAAGTAAGAATTTCTGGGGGGATAGCCTGAAACTTGTCATTAGCATATAGGAAGAAATCAATTCTCTTCACTACTGCCCCTGTATTTTGAAATTAATTTTTTTCTAGGTTAAAAAATAACTGAATAAAAATAAATTCCTAGTTAGAGCTGTAATGTCTATGTAAGTCAGACCAACTCAGAGGTCAATTATCATTCCAAGAACAACAAAAACTTTCGCCAGTATTTCCTTGGGTCCATTAAAAAGTTGGTAGGATGAATTTAATCCCTTACAAATGACCAACTCATAGCTTTCAACTACTATCCTTACAAAATCCTAGTAATTTAAATAATTGGCCCTAAATCTACTTTAAAATATATTTTCTTTTGTAGACTTGAAGTGAGTAGTGACCTTAGAAACACTATTGGTCCATTAAAAACACAAAACTTGTCCCTATTGACAATGAATCATCAAATTATTCTGACTCATATTAAAAAAATATTAAAGCTTTCTAAAATTTGTTTCTGGAAAAAGTAATCAGAAAGGAATTATGAGAATCTGGCTAAAGAGATCTGAGTAGTGCCTTAATTTCTATCTTGTGTATAATTATATGGCTAATACCGCAAGAGTAAACCACTTTCTTTCTGGTTCACTTATAGAATGAAATTACTTCAGTAACAATTTCAGTACAAGAATACTAACTTGGAAAGTAGGCAAGTATGTGTTTGGAGGAAATTGTTTATAATTCATTTTTTTATGTTTCCAAACTTTATACTTCTATGGTTCCTATTTTTATCTGAGTGGTTCCACCTTCCATCCATGCTGATTGAAACAACTCTCCTGCTTGGCAGGTTATAACGATAAATATTCAGTGTTATTCAGGTTCCACCACACCCTCATCTTCCTTTAAGGACCAGCTGAAGAACCAAGACCTTTTTTGAGCTTACCCATTTCTAGTTCCCACTATTTTCTAAAAATTGTATGGTAGATATTTTATATATGATTTTTGCTGTGCATGTTTTATAAGGTACTTGAGAACAGCAACTATTTAATTATTGTCTTTGTGTCTCCAGTGCAGAGCAAACTACCTAGTACACATTATTACTCCTTTAATAAATGCTTATTGAAAAAAATGAATTATTTAAAGAACTTAAATTGAAGAAAAAGTCTGTGTTGAAATTACACTCAATATTTTAAGCCAATTGCATAGAAAGGATTATTTTTTTTTCATTTGGCCTAGAGCTTATAAAATATTCCTGACAGTAAAACTTCCTCTACCAAAGAATGTTGCCATGATCTCTCCACTTAAAACTTAGAGACTTGTGCAAGGTATCAAGAGTAACCTACTCCTGTGAATGATGGACATAATAATGATTCTTAAAACAGGTTCCAATCCCTAATATGTTATTTAATTATATTAAACAAATATTTTAAATGTTCACTCTGTTCAAGACCTTGTCTTAGTTTTCCCATTTATACTTTCTGTGTGAAGATTATCAACAAACACATGCACATATGTCCATACATATATATATGCATATATACACACATATGATGTTACATAGATGGGGAAGTGTTTTCTCTGTTAAGAAGTAAGAGATATTTTTACATTACATTGGCTGTTTCTTCTCTTTACACGCTTTGTTAATTATTCCCACACAACAAAAATATTACAATTGTACATTTTCCATGGGTCTTCTATATGCTTTCCTCATCTTCCTTATCTTTAGAATCATGCCTATGTTCTCTTTCCAATTTCATTCCTAAATTCTCTAGTGATGATGTTATTAGTATGGTCTTTTGTCATGCTTTCTTTCAACTGACTTTGCCCTGTTTCTCTTACATGGAACAATATTCCTCTTATTATTCCAATATTATTGTCCATTTTAAGTTTAAATTTATAAATTTCTAATCTACTATAAAAGCTTCTATTCCATACTTGTGGGGTCTTTGGCTTCTATATCTCTACTAGACTCTAAAAGATGCAGTAGTGATACAATAACAAAACAAAAAGTGGTCCCCAGAAACTGAAATCAAATGTTTTAGAAAATGACTAAGAACTTATTTTATAAAGTTTATTTTATGTACACATACACTCAAAAAGTTTTCTGTTTCATATGCTAAAAATAATACTGAAAATTAAGGCAATTGATTAGCCCATCATTTCCAGTAACAAGGTTAGTATTGATTTGATTACTGTATCTAGAGTAAGAGGTAGAAATCAGAGCATAATGTATATTTATGTGGGGAAGGGGAAGGAGGGAAGAGAGGCAGGCACAAGGTAGGCAGAATTTAGAACAGGATGAATGACAGGATTTTTGAATAGTCTTTGGTTTCTTATAAGTGGATGACATATATCATTAATAATAACTAACATGTACCATATGTGGCACTTCATTGGATCACATAATTGACTTGGAACTAAAAAGTACCTTAGAGGTCATCCAGTCCAATGCACTCATTTTTTAACTATGGGAACTGAGGCTCAAGAGGTTAAGGGACTTGCCTGTGACACAGGCAGTGAGTATCTGATTGGAAGCTAGTCCTCTATTCACTATTACATATTAATGCCAGACATCCCAGCCATGGGAGAAGCAGAGTAGAGAGTATTATAAGTGATGTTACTGCTTGCTCTATGTTCATAAGCTCTGTATTCCTTCTGCTATTTGGCAGACTGTCTGCCTTAGACTGCCTAAGTTTCAAAGCTGAAAACCCAGCTCTCATCCCCAGTGTTCCACATAAAGATGATAGCCCTTAACCTGGCAGATAACCCAGGGCAAGTAGTTAGGGCACTGTGTCTTTAGGGATGGTTCCATGAATAACAATTTTCAATTATCTTATTAGCACAAGCTCTAACTAAACAACAGGAGTCAGGAATATATGCTAACCCTAGCATAGCAGGGCCAGTTTTGTGTTCTTCACTGTAGAAAAAGGTAATGATCTAGAAAGTCAAACACTAGAAAGATTTGTAATAGTTTTAAATATTACCTTCAATGAAGAAAAATAATATGTAAAACGTATATTATTGCTTATGTTATTTTTTAGACGTAGAAAAGTAAAAATGAAGCAATACTTTTTGCAGTCTTTATACTAGCCTCATCTTTAGATGCCCATGTCAATAAACATTGATTTTAGACAACTCAGACTAATACATTAATTTGTGTCTTTGTATAATAGAAAGATTACTGGACTTGGATCAGGTGACCTGAGTCCTTTTTTTTCAGCTCTGCCGTTATGATCATTAGTAAATCATTTGTGGACTAAATTTCTTTGCCTAGCATGAAGAATAGGCATTGATGATTTTGAGTGTTCTAATTTAGAATCTATGAAAATTCAGAGCATTTTTTTCTTTTAAAATGTTGTTCTTTTTTAGAACTATTCAATAGTTTATCTGGGGGTTTAGGTACTGGCATCCATATATCTCACCTCCTGGTATTGGTATGTGGTATAACTGTTTCAGGTACTTATTCTATCATGGCAATGTGCCCCTTGACCAGTGCCTACCTTTTAACCTTCATTTTCTAGGTAGTCAAAAGTTGGGCTCATTGGTGGATGGGGCTTACACTTACAAAAATGAAATATAGTACTTTCTGTCATTGTACCTATTACCCTTAATTAAATTTATTTCAATCACACTTAACAGTTAGTATGCCTTTGTTCACTACTGACTTTTTTTTGTTTCCTAATGTCACTGGTAATGTAGGCCTTTATCATGTCATTCCTTTATCTCTGAAAAAGTCTTTGAAATGGGAATCTGTACTTCCAGTCTTTTCCCAAGTGAATACATTCTATGCACCAACCTTCTGATAATACTACTTATATACTTTCTCTCTTTCTCAAAATTATTCTATAATTTCCTGCTGCCTATAGAAAAGAAATCTGACTCTAACACTGATCAAATGAGATATTTATAAAAACAGTACAGTTCTTAGCACATAATTGGAACTTAATAAATCTTAAATGATTACTCCCTTCCTTTCTCCCTTGAAAATCCCACCCCCTCACACACACCAAGGACCTGAGTAAGATTTCCTTACTGACCTCTCATTTATGTCTCCAAGTGTTTCTCTGCACAAACTCTCCACTTTAGCCAACTACTCTATTCAACATTTCCTGAAAAATATCACATATCATCTCACTTCTGTATCCTTAGCCATGCTTCCCCCAGTCTACAATATTTTCAGGTTTTTTGTTCCTCAAAACTTACCTTCTTTGATTAAGTAAATCTTCAAAAATAGCAATAACTAGCATTTCTATACTATTTTACATATACTATATCATTTGGACACCCCAAAACCCTAGCTTATAATCACAGTTATTAATAATTCCATTTTAGAGGCAGTTAGGTAGCACATTGGATAGAATTCTGGAGTCAGGAGGACCTGAGTTCAAATATGATCTCAGACACATAATAATTATCTATAGCTATGTGATCTTGGGCAACCCCATTGTCTTGAGCCCTCCCCAATAAATAATTCTTTTTATAGATAAAGAAACTGACATTTTATAAGACTGGAATTGCCTGCCCAAGGCCACTCAGCAGAAGGATTGAGATCCCAAGTCTCTCTGATTCCAGTCCAGCACTGTCAAGCTACTTCTCTCACAGGCCACAAGCTGTCGTAACTTACTAAAGGAATTTTCAAATTGCTAAACAGTTGTGTTCATGTCAAGAAGGTTATGTTTAAGTTTCTGTAATCTAGGCTTCAGCCTTCAAGAATTACTAGAAGAGCAGGGTAGTTTTCAAAGAGCTATGGGGTCAAGAGATCAAAATGCCAACATTGACTGGATTATGAAGAAAGCAAAGAAATTCCAGAAAAAATCTACTTCTGCTTCATTGACTTCTCTAAAATCTTTGTGTGAATCATAACAAAATGTGACAAGTCCTCCAAAAGATGAGAGTACCAGATCATGTTTCTTGTCCCCTGAGGAACTTGAATGCAGGTCAATAAGCACCAGATAGAGCTAATGCTGAAACAACTGACTAGTTTAAGATTGGGAAAGGACTATAACAAAAATACTGTCACTCTCTTTATGTAACTTATATGCAGATTGCATCATGAGAAAAAACCAGACTGAATAAATCAAAAGTCAGAATTAAGGTTGCTGAGAGCAATATAAAAATTCTCATATATGCAAATGATACCACTGATGGCAGTGAAGAGGATTTAGGAAGTCTCATGAAGAGAGTGAAAAAGGAGAGTGTAAAAGATGGCTTGAAGCTTAACCTCAAAAAAAGCTAAAATTTTGGCAACTGAATCTGTTATTTTGTGGTAAATAGAGGGAGAAGAAATAGAAGTAGCATAAGATTTTATATTCTTGTATTGAAAGATCACTGCAGACAGCAACTGTAGCCATGAAATTAAAAGACACTTGGCTCCTTGAAAGGGAAGTTATGGCAAATCTGGACAGAATACTAAAAAGCAGAGACATCACCTTGGAGACAAAGATTCATATAGTCAAAGTTATGTTGTGTGTCTGTGTGTTTTCTCCCATTATTAATATATAGCTGGGAAAGCTGGACCATAAGAAAGCACTTCAGAATTGATGCTTTTTAATTGAAGTGCTGGAGAAGACTTTTGAGAATCCCTTGGACAGCAAGAAGATCAAATCAGTTGATAATGAAATTACAGGCTATTTACTGGCAGGGATCAGCTAAAATACTTTGTTCATAATGAGAAGATAAAGGTCATTGGAAAAGACTCAGATGTTGGGAAAGATTGAAGGCAAAAGGAAAAGGTTAATAGTAGAGGATAAGGTGGAGAGTGTCATGGAAGCAGAGTATGAAGTTGAACAAATTTTGAAAGATAGTGGAGAAAAGAAAGGGTCCATGGGGTCATGAAGAGTAGAACACTACTGAATGAGTGAACAACAGCAAAGACTTATTGTCTATGTCAGTAATTTTGTTCTTAGCTGATATTATCTCATGTTTGCTCTAATTACCTGTATAATAAATGTAGGTCAACAAATGTATCATTGACATATACCCTGATTAAGGCCTCTGATACTCTCTACTGGCAGACTAAGACAAAGGAAATGCATCTTTCAATTCAGTTCTTAGAGTACTTGATGTACTTTCAGAAAATCACTATCATTCAGCAAGTTTTTTATTTTGTTTTGTATAGTCAAATGGAACTGACAGGTACCATGGTGAAAACAAAATAGAGGGGGGGCATTTGATGTTGCAAAAATTTTCACTTTGACTCTATTTCCTCCAGATTCAACACCTAATCAGTCTTCCTCCTCTGTTCTGGTTTTTTTGGTATCTGTTTCGTGATGAGCAATCCAAATTACTTATCTTATTTAAAAAATGCTTTAGTATTTCTTATAACTGGTCACTGAGGATATTCTTACTCTCCTACTAACAGGGCAGATCAACATCCCTCTATTACTGAATATATGCTATTTGTCTGCTATGGTGTTACACAAACACAATTTTTTTATATATGTATGTGTGTGTGTATCTGCAATATTATCTTCCATAGAAGTTTGCAGTTTTAGAAACATTTAACCTTTTATCCTTTGTCATCATTTTCCTATTTGCTGCTCTATTTCCAGAAAGTGATCTCAGAAGTTGCATCTATATCCTTCAAATTAAAATATAACATTCGAGAAGAGATCTTTCCTCATGCCATTAGGTGCCAGAATCTTCCACTTTAAGTTTAGTTTATACTCATTCTATTTGTACCTTATATATCATTTTATTTATGTTATATTCCTCATAAATATGTAAGCTCTTTGAAGTCAGGGATTGTTTTTGTCTTTGAATCTTCAGAGCCTGTCATAATGAGGACTAATTAGTTAATGCATTTTGACTGACTAAGAGACCAAGACTTTTTTCAGTTATCAAAAACAGAAACAAAATACCCTAAATAAAGTTATTTTCTTCACCTGTTTAGTATTCCAAAGAACATTATTATAAAAGGATTATAGGAGAATAACAATTTAGTCTTATTTGAATTCCAACAGAAAAGAATTAGAAGAGATAATAGCTTATGAAATAAAAGTTCATATATATATATATATATATATATATATATATATATATATATAGAGAGAGAGAGAGAGAGAGAGAGAGAGAGAAAGAGAACATACTATAGTTTCTAAAATGCTTTCCTCATAATAAACTTTTTTTTGGCAAGGCATTGGGGTTAAGTGACTTGCCCAAGTGACAGCTCACTAAGTATTATGTGTCTGAGACCAGATTGAACTCAGGTCCTCCTAACTCCAGGGACAATGCTCTATCAACCGGGTCTCCTAGTTACCTCCTCACAATAAGTTTTTGAGGTACATGATATATTTTTTACTGAACATTTTGCTGAATATTTTACTGATTGGAAAAGAATGAGGCCTTTAAAAGCTTAAACAAAATGCTTAGTGACATACAAGTTAGAGATGGTGGAGTGGAGACTCTAACTCTGGACTCCTCTTTCTGGTTCAGTAATTTATCTATTCTTCAGGAGAATTTCATGTTGATTGAGAAATAAAAATGTGATATATATATATGTATATATATATATATATATATATATATATATATATATATATATATATCCTGGAGAAAGTTTTTTTTTTTTAAAAATGTGATGATATATTTATGCCACAAAAGGACAAATCAAGAAGGGCAAATATTAGAAAGTTTTTCATGTATGCAACTTTCCAGTATCCTCTCATTACAAATATATCTGTGATTTATGAACTTTTGGAAATTTGTTCTTTCATTCAAATATTCACATCTCAATACAGTCTCTTTAGAGTACAGATGAGAAGTCTCATTCATCTCATTTCTGCCCGTTGGGGCTATTCCTAAATGGAATTTGAAATGAATGTGAAGAAATCTCATCTCACCAAGGAATGAAAATGAACAAAAGCTCAGGTCATATGGTAAAAACTAGAAGGGTTTCCCCAGAATTGTGTTCATCTGTGCTAAGAGATAAATTTTATTTAAATACAGTCAACATCATTCCATAATTACCTATCGCGAACAATTGCTCAGAATGGGCCAAAATAATTTTTGCATGCATTTTTAAATGGACAAAACCCTTTGCGTTTCACTAGGGAGAAGGAACAAAAAAAAAGCTCAATTAAAATGTTTGAATCTGCAGGCACTGACTGCTTAGAGCTGTCCAGCTTGGCCTTATCTCAAAAGGCATTCATGCTTCAGCGGCTCACCATCTCTGAGACAAATGGTTTTACCTAAGCTTCAATGAAACAGCACCTTTCTAATTCTTATAAGCATGGTCGGTTAAAGACTTAAAAACTAACAACCCAATTATCCAGTGTTGGAGGAAACCTTGAGGTCTGACCTTTAGATTGCTCTTCTTTAAGTGTGGGCAGCTCAATGAGATGTGTACTCAGGATAACACAGTCCTTGTACTTGAGAAAAGGCACTTTGGGGGAACTGACAAATTTTCTTTCATCATCATTCAAATAAACACACAGAAAAGAATGCATACATAGCTACTTTATTTCATATTGGGATCTGAATAGAACTATATTACTTTCTTTAATGCCTCCTTAATATTTAAAAGTGCTAACATTTTGCAAGATTTCAGAAAATGCAAATTCCCACTTTAGTATGCAATATTTGCATAATGTTCACACATCCCCCTAGAGTTCATTTTTTTCGATAACTTATTAACTCTTTCAAGACACTGAGCTATCATTTAGGATTCATGAAGAATTGGACTTAATTATCCACTTATCATTTCAAAGAGTGCTAACAGTTTATACTGCTAAATATGCAAAGAATTGTAGCTTCTCTCTGTTATGTCCCAACCCTCTAACACAGTCTGATTTGTGGCTGGCACCTATAGAATTGTAATATCATGATGCTTTGCAATAGAAAGGCATGGCAAAGCATCTCAAGTATGCAGAATTTACCTGTTTATTATAGTAGCTTGGGTGTGAGCCAACACAATTAGCATGAAGAAAAATACATTTATTCATATGTGAGGATATTGACAGGAAGAGCAATTTGATATAGAAGATGATGGGGTCAGGAAGTTCTAATAATCAATGCCTACTTCTGACATATAATGTCTGACATATAATAACCCCTCATGCAATACTTAGAAAAATATAAGAAAATCACAGAGTAGCTGATACATTGGTAAAGGAATTTTCATAGTAGGAGTTTACCATGGTAATAAAATCCTTACCCTATGCAAATCCAGGTCAAAGTAAGGAAGGTCAAACCAGATTCTTCATCCATAGTTTGTAGCTCTTGAAAGTGAAATTAGAGATTATTTAGTCCAAACTCTTCATTTTGTCAATGAGAAAATTGAAGCTTCAGAAATAAATGGTGTGCAAGATTACATTATCTGAGCTGAGTCAAATTTTGAATTCTGATACTTAGAGTACAAGAGGGAGTTATCTGCATTACTTTGTTTTGTTTTTCCCTTTGGAATTTCAGAAATTAGGTAGAATTGACCTCATTAAATGCTCCCATAATCTTTTGGCAGATCCCAAAGAATAAACTTCTTTGTAACTACTATCTTCACGATAGTATTATAAAAGATAATAGTTAAAAATGAATATTGGATTATTTCAATAATGTGAGCCAAAAAAAGTAAAATCACTTGTTTTTAAAACTTGGACTTTCTAATTTATTCCCTGAATCACAGTGTCAAAAATAAAGACATGGAAGGTACTTTAGTAGTTAATGAGTCCAATCTCTTCACATTTTACAGATTAGGTAACAGAGAGATATGAACTGACTTTTTCAAGGTCTAAAAACAAGTAGAAGAATTGGGATTTATTATTATACTAGCTCAAAATTATATAGGACTTTTACAGAATTATAGGTTTAGAGCTAGAAGGCATCTTAGAAATCACCTGTTCATCATTTTTTTCACAATTGATGAAAATGAAGACTAGAGATATTAACTAGTTTGCTCAATTGCCCAATTGACAGACATGATCCGAACTCAGGTCTCCCCACCCCCAATTCAATGTTTTTTTTTAAATAGAAGCATGCTTTTTTATATTTGTCAACAATAATTATTAAGCATTACTATATACCAAGACACTATGCTAAACAAGCAAAAGAAAAAAGACATGTCTTATTTTTTAAGAGCTTTTACTCTTATTAGGAAAAAACAATAAATAAAATGGAATTGAAATGGGAGAATTGAAGAATTAACTTTGTAAATGTTACCATTTGCAAAGTACTTTTCCTAGACTTAAATGGATCAATAGAGGGAACTCATGGAGGAACTCAGATTTTTAAAAATATGTATAGAAGATGAAAACAAAGTAAGGTATCTGAGGATGAATAAGAGTAGCACAAATTTGGGAGATAGGAGGGCCAAAAGAGTTATATTTGTTTGTCCTTCATTTTGAAGAGGACCATGACTTCAGGGAGGTGATACCTTGACAAGCACATGAATTGGATTTGAGTGAGGGGGTGCTGCACTAAGTCATTAGCCTCACTTTCTCTTCCAGAATCATCTGGGTCCAGAAGCCAGATATGATTCAGGATGACTGGAGATGATTCTGGATAGAGGCAATCAGAGTTAAATGACTTGTCCAGGATCATATAATCAAGTTTATGAGGCCAAATTCAAACTCCCATCCTCCTGACTTCAAGTCCAGTGCTCCATCCACTGTACCACCTAGCCACCCCTCCAAATGAGTTAAAGTTTGCAGTGAGTAACAATGACAACAAAATGAATGTAGTCACTCTGGGACCAAGAGAAAGCAAGGATAAAAAAGGTAAAGAGAAAAAAAAAAGAAAGTAGAGCACTGTTCAATATGGATAGAGCAATGGTAACATATGATGATGATAAGTCTGAAATTTACAAATTTTCGTTTCTTCTATTTACTTTTCCAAGGAAATAACAGTTATACTCAAATATATGAAATGAGTAGAGAGAAAATCAGGAAGCAGAAACGCAAAATAACTGAGGAAATAGTGACTTACTACTTGCTTCTAATGAGATTATCTACTTGGACTAAGAAAAATACTATATTATATAGAATTCTGGCAGGTGTGATTGGTGAAGCACTGTCATTGATCATTTTTAAACTGAAAATAATGATATAGGGACTGCAGAACTGAAGAAAGGAAAGTGCTAAACCTATTTTTAAAATTACTTTTTTTTATCCATATGCACAAATATATTTTTAAGTTACAAATTTTCCTTCCACACTCCCCTTCCAGTCAGGTTAGCATTGTACATCCATATATTTGATTAACATGTTTACAGATTATTCATTTCTGTTATGAGGGATTAAGATTGAGGGAAAGAGATACATAAGATAATTTTTATAAAGTGTTCATCAGATTCGTAAAGGATTTTTTTGTTTTTGTTTTACTTCCTTGGATTTGGATAACATTGTCCATAGCTGGTCTAATACAGTTGTCCTAGATCTCTGAACTTCTGAGAGGAGCTGCTTCCATCAAAGTTGATCATTTCTCACTGTTGCTGATGTGTACTTTGTTCTCTTGGTTCTGCTCCCTTCTCTCAGCATCAGATCCTGTAGGTTATTCCATGCTTCTGTAGAGTCTGACCATTTATATTTGCTTATCAAGCAATAGTATTCCATAGTATTCATGTACCATTTTCCAATTGATGGGCATCCCATCAATTTCCAATCCTTTGCCACTACAAAAAGGGTTACTATGAATACTTTGGGACATGTGGGACTTTCCCCATATTGTATGATTTCTTCTGAGTATAGACCTATAATTGAAATTGCTGGGTCAAAGGGACTGAACAGTTTTATTGCTCATTGTGCATAATTCTATATTCCTCTTCAGAATGCTTGCATCTGTTCAAAACTCTACCAGCAATGCATCAATGTCTCAATCTTCCCACAACCTCTCCAACATTGATCATTTTCCTTTTTTCTCATCTTGACCAATCTGAAAGGTATGAGGTGATACCTCATTTTTGTTGTAATTGGCATTTCTCTAATCGATAATGATTTGACTCATTTTTTTCAAATGATTATATATAGCTTTAATTTCTTCATATGAAAACTGTCTATTTACATACCTCATCCACTTATTAATTGAGGAATGACTTATAACCTTATAAATTGTCTATACATTTAAGAAATGAGACCCCTATCAGAACTCCTACCTGTGAAGATTATTTCCCAGCTTTTTTGCTTTTCTTCTGATTTTGGCAGCATGCTAAACTGATTTACCAAAAAGGTAGATTTTAGAAACTGTTTTCTAGTTAGATTGATTTCTATGCCCGGAAAAAATTCAGAACAAATTATTATTCCCGAACATTTATTAATGGATGCAATAATGACTCAAAATCAGCAGGACTTCGTCAGGAGTACATCACATCAAAGTAATTCCATTTTTTGACAGAATAATTAGACCATTAGATTTTGGGGACACTATAGAGCATAAGTAAACCCAGATTTCACCAAATACTTGTCTAATGAGCATTCTAAAGTTATGTACAAATAGAAAAGATATGGGGTCAAATAAGTTTGTCACATTCACTTAGGTTCAACAGGAATGTATTAAGACCTATTCTCTTCAAGGTAAATTCATCTATGAACAAGGTTTTTTTTAAATTTGTGAGCTATGGTCTTTTCTTTTTTAAATATTTGATAACTACAATTTTGATAAACAATTTCATTTTCATCATAAGTATTTTATTTTATGAATATAAAAACTTTATTCTAAGAAGGAATTCATAGGCTTCAACAGACTCCCAGAGTTCTTTAGTGCAGAAAGAAAAACGATTAAAAACTATTGTTTCAGGGGGGACATAGTACACATATGGAAAAAGAATTATATAATATACAGTAATTATAGAAATAAGAGAATAGATGCTATAGAGAGGATCTGGAACGGGTCTATGGAGAGGGTTGCAATCTGATCTGAGCCTTCTGGGAAGACACAGTTTGTGGCAGTTGGAGAGGAAGACCTAGTATATTTAAGGACTAGGAAATAATTTGTATGAGTTCATGGAGGCAAAAGAGGGAATGTTAAATTTGAGGAATAGCTTCCATTCAATATTTGATAAGGATATAAAATGTATTGAGAGGAATAATGAAATAATTATTGAGGGAAAATTTGGATCCAGATTGTGGTGGACTTTAAATTCCAGGCTGGGAAATTTATATTTTAATCTAAGGAGCAATAAGGAACCAGATAAGCTTCCTACCTTCCTTCCTTTTTTTGGAATAAAATTTTATTTTTTCAAAATTACACATAAAACCAATTTTAGCATTTTTTTATTTTGAATTCTCAATTCTCTACCACCCTCTTCTCCCCCACCCTCATTTCCTGAGACAGAAAGCAATGTTTATACAACCACATGAGTTTTCTAAGCAGAAGAGTGACATAGTCCAACTTTGTCTACAAAGATCATTTTAGCAGCTGTGAGGATGATGAATTGGAGAAAGTAATAGCAGGATAACCAAATATGTTATTGCAATAACCTAGGTGAGAAATGCTGAAAGTTTGAACTGGGATGCTGTGCAAAGAGACAAAAAGTAGATACGAGATATCATGAGCTAAGTCAAAGAGCACAATATGTGACAATGTTCAGCGAGGAGATCATATCCATTCAAGTATGCATAGGAGTTGGGGCATGGAACAAAGTAAAATTGGAGGGGGTATAAAAAGTCAAACACAGAGACCTTTGGATAATCACTCAATTTTATATAATAGTTTTCACAAGGGATCTATCCAAGTGAAATAAGAATATAAATATTTTTAGCTCCAATTAATGTAGAAACATAGAAGACAGAAAATGAGACATTGAAAACATAAATGACTGCTAGAGGAAATGTGGTATTGTGGTTACACATGTAGGATTGGAGTTCAAAAATCCCAGGTTTCTGTATGACCATAATCAAGTCACTAATACTGAGCCACAATTTTAATCTATTAAATATAGATAAAATGCTTTCCCTTTTTTTTGCCTTTCTCACAGAGTTGATTAAATGAGATCCTATGTGAAGTGATTTTCAAAGAACATACTCTTGTCATTATTATTGTCCAAGATTATGGTGAGTAAAATTGAGACTCAACTTGATTCTCCTTTTTTTCATTCATACTATATTGTCTCTCAAAGAGAGAGACTAGAGTTTGCTCTTTAATAGGCAGGAAATAAGTATTCATTGATGTTTCATGAGCAGAGATGTGACAAACTGAAACTGGTATTTAGGGAATATTTAGCTGAGAATGGGATACAGAATGAATTGGGTCAGTGAAAGATGGAAACAAAAGTATTTATTTCTAAACTGGCATTAGGTGATGTGGTGTTGATCTAGGATGATGATAGTGGGATTTAGAAGAAAATATGATAAGAATGCATTTTAAATAAAAACAAACTCTAATGATTACAAGTTTTTATCATTTTTTTCCAAACTGATGTTTAGTTATAAACAACTTCTTCCAGAGTATAACTGACAATTTACTCATTCAGTCTTTATTTAAATATTACAGATGAGGGAGACCACACCATTTATTCAGTTAACCCACTTCAGGGTTGCCTTAATTCTTGGAGAAGTATTGTATTTTGTTTTTTTATTAGTTAAACCTAATGTCAGTCAGTAATAATTTAATACATCTCGGGACATTAGTATTTAAAAACAAAAGCCTAGGGAAATTGTACCACAAAGTCAAAAGAATCAGTTTTGAAAAGTGGAAAACCAGTAAGAGGAGAGTTTGACTTGGAAAGCCATCAGTATATCCTTCATATTGTCTTAGTTGTCTGTTTCTGGTTCTAAAAGGAGGTCCTCTTTCAATTTATTACTTTCATGTTGATTTCTACAAGTTATTTCTTTCCATCCTCCCCAGTTATAACTACTCCCATATTATTTTGAAGTTATTTCCTTTTGGTTATATTTTCAATCAATCAAATAACTGAAGACAGCCTTGATTTCTTTTAGAATAATTTTGTAAATAAATTTAACCTTTTGTGGAATTTTTTTATTTTAATGTGTCATTACTATAATTATGTTGACATTGTGAACACAATTATAGAGCTGCTACTTGCCTGTTTAACCTGTAATTCTATTGAATGCCTCTGCATATAGATTTTTCACTTCTGTTTGTTATTATTACTACCTGTAGATGCAGAATTTCAGTAATGGCACTGTAGTCATGTCATATCTTGACTCAAGTCCAGGAAAAAGAAAGAGGGAAAAAATTAAGTTTGGATTATATTGTGCCATTAATAATTGACTTTGCAGATAAAATTAGAATAGACATTTCATTCTCCGTAATTAAAGCCCCTGCTTTTGAAAGGCCTCTATTTTCCCAGCTGTTAAACACAGGGAATAATTCCAAATTCTGACAGCAACTTCCTTAATTAGGCTTGTCAAATCTAGATGAGTGATCCTGGGGGATTCTGACCTGGTTCTTAACTATTTATTCAGAGTTAACAGTTTCTTTTACTCTTCCACAGTTTACTTTTAGTCATCCAAATTGGGAAATTCCATAAATCTGGAGCTAGAATGGATTAGACAATATCCTCTCCAAAGTTACTAAACTCCTCATTAGGGAAAAAAAGAAAAGGAGAATTGATATAGTAATCATTCAACACACATAAAATAAGAGGAATACTTCCCCTATTTTGTAAAATCTTTTTCTTATTGTAGTTTTAATATATTGGAAGAACTA
Source organism: Macrotis lagotis (assembly GCF_037893015.1). Taxonomy (NCBI): domain Eukaryota; kingdom Metazoa; phylum Chordata; class Mammalia; order Peramelemorphia; family Peramelidae; genus Macrotis; species Macrotis lagotis. Next base: position 134,097,014 of record NC_133660.1, on the reverse strand, counting down.
AGCCACTGGGTTAGGAAAAGAAATAAAAAGAAACTATAGTAACATTGATGGTAGAATTCACCAAAATATGATTGCACATTGATCCTTAAAATATTTCTGAAAAATAGAGAGAGTAGGGGGAAACTCCTCAAACTTCAATAAATAGCTATAATTTATAATAATTTTTGTACTATGTAATCTTTTGGAATCTAGGGAAGTTTATGATCTCTTTCACAATAATCTTTTAAAATCAGTAAAGTACCCAATTATTTTGTTCTCAAAATATCCAAAAGGAAGAAGTTCATGGATCCAAGTCAAGAACTGCTATTCTAAGTCATATAGGTTAGGTAGACTTGATTCTTCTGTGTATGAACCTGGGCATTCTTGGTCTAGAAAAGGGGAAAAGAGACCAAGCATGGTCACACAAAAAATGGATTACAAATGCTTTCTTCAGAGGGAAGAAATAGGAGTCATGTAGGCAAGTTGCAGAGAATCAGATTTAGGCTTGATGAGGACAAAGGAAAACAAAATACAATACTTCTTCAAGAATTAAGGCAACCCTGAAGTGGGCTAACTGAAGAAATGGTGTTGTCTCTCTCATCTGTAATATTTAAACAAAGACTGAATGAGTAAATTGTCAGTCATACTCAGGAAGAAGCTGTTTTTCAGATATAAATTAGGCTAGATGAGCATTGAGTTCACTTCCAACTCAGAACTTTATTGAGATGGGCAAGGGGAAAAAAGAGTTATAGGAATAGATAAATAAATAAATAAACTTCCAACCCTAAGCACCAGAGAATTGGTTCAACCAAAATGAATATTACATTCTTCTTTACTATCCAATGACACATTCTCTCCACCCCACCTCCCAGCAATTCAATGTCAAAAGTATTTATTATGTATAAATGCTATATATATATATGTATATATATACACATACATACATACATATATATATACATAAGACATTGTATATGGTAATAAAAGACACTTTTGAAAAGTTTATATTTTTTAGTTCATGATGTTTCTTTAGATTTGTGATTTTCAAAAATACCTAGAAATAGCAGTTACTCTAGAATACAAAATGAATATATGATCCCCAGGGATGAAAACTATCAGGTCAATCTGCAGAATTATTGAAATTGTACATATACTATCATTATATTTTTATAATCAGGAAAAAAATCAGAATCAGGAGTAATTTCATTTCTGTTGTTGTTGTTGTTGTTGCTGAATCTGCTGCTGTTGTTACTGTTTTTGCACTAGGGGAAGATTCTTCTAAAAGTGAATATTTGTACCTTCTCTACAATTTATAGTCTTAAAGAGTCTCCAGGTGGCACTGATAGGTTAAATGATTGGCTAGGGTCTCATAGCTAGTATTTGTCATAGACAAGAGTTGAACTTAAATTAAACTGCATGATCCTGAAGTCAGTCTCTCTAGTCATTAGGCCATGCTGTCTCTCCCATCAATGATTATTTCAAGGTACTACTTCATTTCTGGTTTGCTTTGATGCCACTGAATTATACTTATTTAAGTCAGAGTCATGAACAAGGTACCTCTTTTGAATCACTTACCAGACTAGAATGCATGGATTATAGTTAAACTATAGAATTGAATCCTTGGCAGGGATCTCAGGGGTTACTATTGCAATACATACCCTCCATGCTAAAGCATAGAGTTCAAAAAAGAAATAGAACAAATCAGAATTGAAAAGATCATGCAATTCCTGACTGTGGAATACCTTGAATATCAGGTAAAGAGATTTGAAAGCTATTTGCTAGGACTCAGGAAACCACTAAAGATGTTTGAGTAGAAGAGTGATTCAGCAAGATTTTATGCAAAAAGATTAGTGGAAATATAAGATGGAACCATATTATTCTAGAGTAGTGGCAATGGGAATGGGTGGCAAAGGGGATAGAGAGCCCAGACTGGAATCAGGAAGATTTGAATTCAAATTCAGCTTTAGAAACTGCCTAGTTCTTTGACTATGGGTAAGTCTGGCTTACCTTAACTTCCCCATCTGAAAAATAAGCTGGAAAAAGGAATAGCAAGCTATTTCATTATATTTGCCAAGAAATTTCATATGGTGTCATAAAGAGGTGGACAAAACTGAATGGCTGAACAACAGATGAAAATAAAGATAAAGGAATGGATGTAAGAGATACTGTAGAGATCGAAATATAAACCTAAGATTTTGAGCACAGGATAATGGAGTAATGGCAAATATTTACATCCCTTTCCTAGTATCAAACACAATTTCCTGAATATAGACGGTGTTAAATATTTTGTTGAATGAAAGATATATAATAAGAAAATTACCAGATGTTATTTCTTCCAGTCACTATTTTATTATTCAGAAATGTAATTCAACCATTTTTTTTCCTTTTGTGATGCCTTATGGCTGTGTGGGCCTAGCCATTCAGATAATTGGGGATTTTATGCAAAGCTTGCTTTTAGCAATATTGCACGTTGAATTTGTTTTCCATTTAATTGTATTGCAGAACTATGAAGCTATATTTAAATGTAAAGGTAGAATCTGTGTCAGTAAATGTTTGGAATGCCAATGAGATGCTCTATTCTTGTGGATTTTGCAAGTAATTTTCCCCTTCTTACATGAGCAATAATGAGACAAATGCATTTAAAAGTCATTATTTATTATTTAGATTGACTTCAGCTTGTATTTACAGAAACATTCAAACTTTTAAATATATTTATATAATAACTTTGCCTTTGTCAAGGATTAGGCCTTCCCTTCCCCACCTCTCTGAAACAGAGTACTGTAAGTGATAACTACTCCAAAATATTGTTTAGGAGAATGACATTGCAAACAGCCTAGTATAATAGAACAGTACAGGATTTAGATACAGAGTTCCAACTTTTTTGTCATAATCTCATAATCCTGTGACTCTTGAACAAGAGCTTTTTCTACAGAGATCAGTTTCTTCATCTGCCAAATAAAATGTTGAACTAGATATGGACTCTCAATCTGTGAACTTTTTTATACATACCTTGTTTTAGCTTTTTTCTTAATTTACCTTTCATCGTTTTACTTTCAGTTTGAAATTCTCTCCCTTACTCTAGATCTTCCTCTATCTTTTGAGAGAGCAAACAATGTGAAATCATGTTAAACTTATTTCCCTATTAATCATGATACAGGAAAATTAAAGTATATATATATATATATATATATATATATATGTATATACATATATATTCATAAACATGCACATATATTTCAATGTGTATTTAGAGTGTAATAGTTTTCTCTCTTAGTCATGAATTTTCAAAAAAACTTTGTGATAGAGAATTGAGTCAAATTTTTTAAAAATACAAGTCATTCCCCAATGTCTGAATAGTCAAAGAATATGAACAGTAAGTTTTTAATGAAGAATTTGAAGTTATTCTTAATTATAGGAAAATAAACTCTAAATCACTTTTGATTAGAGAAATTAAAATTAAAACAACAGTGAAATGCTATCTGGTATCTATCAAATTAACTGATATAACAGAAAAGGAAAATGATAAGCACTGGAAAAGATATGGAAAACTTAGGGATTGTAATGAACTATTGGGGGATTTGTAAACTGATCAATATATTCTGGAGAGTATTTTGAACCTGTGCCCAAAGAGCAATCAAACTGAATAGCCTCTGATTCAACAATACTAAGATAGAGTTTGTATCCTAATGAGACCCTAAAAAAGGGAAAAGGACTTACATGTACAACATACATGTACAATTATCAAATACCAAAGAAAAATCTAGGTTCCCTAGGCTCAAAATCCTTTCTATTTTGAGCAACTCTCAGAATAATCATGTGAAATATTCTATTATCCATTTTTAGAAAATTCTAGAGTATTTAGATACAGAAGTCAAGTAACTCACCCTGTTACCCAGCTATTAAAGTCAAAGGCAGGATTTCAATCCAGAATTCCATGACTCCATTTCTATACTATTACATCTTATAGTTAGAATTTTAAAAGGTAATGTTAAAAATTTGCTGATTAAGATTAATTTAGAATCAGTCAACCTCATTTTGTGATCTTAATCTCAAAATTAATTGGTTCAATGGATCTTCTAATCCAAGTTGACCAAATTTACAGATAGACAGATAAAAAGATAGACATATAGATAATAGATATAACAATATTGTGATGAAACGATAGCTAGACATGCCAGGAGAATTTTAATTCCATCTATCCCACTGATTAACTAAGTAAAAGACCATGATTTCTACTTTTCCAATCTGTAAAATTAGCATATATTTTTCTTCTTTACCTCACAGGTATATTGTGAGGTTTAACATGATAAAATTCATTAGGCACTGTGGAGAACCATAAAAAACTGTACATTCTCTATATTTGAGTTGCTATTTTAGTCTAAATTGTTAACTATTCTACATGATACTTTAGTTCTAGAACATTTTTTCTGATAAATTTGCTTTTTTAATTTATAATTATTTCTCATTGACATTTATAAAAGTCTTATCTCATTTTTAAAAGTTATTTTTTTCTGTACCTTTTTTGTTTCACATGTTGGAAGTTATTATTTGCTGCAATATACTCAGTAATTTGAATTTGTCTTGTAATATTTTCATTCACAACTAAGCGATATGTCAAATGAAAAATTTGAAAAAGTATCCTTTGCTAAAAGGGAAACCTTAATTTCCATTTAAATGCAACTTTTCAGGAGTAGTTTTTTTTTCTTTTTTATAAACCAGTTCTTTCTGTTGAAAAAAATAATTTGTTTTGGAGAGACATAGGGTAATTTTTTATTTATATCTAAATTGTTGATGAAAAGTCCTATGGATTGTTTTATAAATGCAATTGATTTATCCATCACTAGACTGTTTAATGGTATTTTAAAAATGTATATAGTTTTATAAGGGAAGTAACCACATATAATGTCACAGGAATATTATTTAAATTTTCTATATGCTTGCTACTTTTACTGTTCCAGTTGGGGTAAGCAGCAATTAATCCATTCAGTTAAATGCTTGCTCTATAAGAAATAATTAGGTTAAAATACCTTTGTGTTCTAGGTCTATATGTCAAGAAACAGATACAAAGTTTTTCATTCAGTTGTTCTTAGTGTAGGACATATTGAATAATATACAAACTTATAGTCTTACTTGAGCCAGGAAAAGTATAAGGAGAAATATTCATTCTACAGCACTTGACCCATTTTTATCTGGGATAGAATAACCAACTCATTTAAGGTCAATTCTATTATGTAGTTGTCTGACTACCAGTTGTCCTCAGCTGTTAGGAGCTATGAGATTTCATACTGAGCTAGACAAAGGGAGCTAAAATCTCTTAGAATTGCATCAATCTAAACTATGTCTCTAAAAGTCACAAATCCATTGGAGCCAGAAGCTGTAATGATGAATATTTATCCTCTTCTGGATGAAGAGGCCTGCATCACTTTGTAATTTTGGGGAAAATGTGTTAGAAATTTTCTAATCACAATTCCTACTCTCTTTACAATTAAATGTTCTTTGAATTATAATTTATCAATCAACAAATACTTAATGGATGCAAAAATTACAGAATCTTCAAGTTGAAAAAGGTCTTCTGGGACAATATAGTCCAATCTATTTGGGAAAGAATATCAAATCTTCAACTCTGAAACACTATCATTCATCCTTGTTTGGAACTCCAGTAAGGGTGATTGCACTACTTTTCACGGTAGATTATTCATTTCTTGGGCATTTATAATTATTAGGAAATAAGATATATCTGGGCAGCTTCCATGAGCTATTAGCTAGACTATGCTATCTTTAGACTATTTGAACTTATGGTTAAAAAGTGTAAATAAAATCTTTTGTTGCTATGGGAGTAGCTCTGTATTGAATCAGACACTTGGGTTCAAATCCCAGCTGTCTCACTTAATTACATATATAACTAGTCAATCACTTAATCTTAATAGATTTCATTTTTTCCTTCCATAATGAAGTTTGACTAAAATAAACCTACAATCTTTGAACTTGTTTAAAAATATTTTTATAACTACATTTGGATATAATCAGCTTCCTTTGTAATCCTGCATATTTTATTTTATGAATTTAAAATATGTATTGCTGGAATCAGCAGACTTCATCAAACTTCCAGAAGAATTTCTGACATGAAAAAGAAGTTAAGAACCCTCATATTAGATGATCTCTGTGGTCCTTTCTAGCTCTAAGCCAAATCCTATCACAATATTCTTATATGAAAATTGATTAAATTATTTTGATATGTAGGCATATAAATGTAATGAAATATGCTGGCCACAAATCATTGGTCTGTATTTGGAAATCATTTTTAGGAATATTTCATTCAAAAGAACATGTGTCTATGATAGAACATGAATTTATATGTGAGTAAATTTTTTCATCCAATAAAATATATAATTCTTTGGGGACTAGGACTCTTTCCTTTTTGCCTTTGAATAATTAGTGTTGGGCACATGGAAGTACTTAATAAGTACTTAAATAAGTACTTTAAAAGTACTTAATAAGTACTTCCTAAGTTCATAAATTCAAAATTGAGCTACTGAATATGTTGATTTTACTTCAATTCAGTTTCTAACAAAGATATTCCTGATGTTTACATTTATATATCTTAAAATGTGTGGAGCAGTAGTTTGTTCTAATGCATGGAGAAGCTGACTTGGAGTTGGGAATGAAAAGCTTCAGGTTCTGCCTCTGAGTTATATTGTGTCACCTTGGGCAAATCATTTAACCTCAAAATAGTTCACATCACTCTTTCAGATGGTATTACAGAGTACCTATTTATCTATATTGTTAAAGGGAGCTGATAATTCTTTTTGTTGTTGCTTTTAATTTTTCAAGGCAATGGGATTCAGTGACTTGCCCAAGGTTACACAGGTAGGTAATTATTAAGTGTCTGAATCTGGATTTGAGCTCAGGTCCTCCTGACTCCAGGGCCCATGCTCTATCCACTGCACTACCTAGCTGCCCTGATAATTCTTTATACCACAGAATTCACAGGTTTGGTGTTTCTATAGCAAAACCAAGCAACAGTACCAAAATTATAAACCTTTACTCAGAGTTGCTGGATCCAGGAGAGATAATCACCCACCATATTTCATGGTATCCAGTTCTTCAAATGACTTGAAAAAATCAAGTTGGATGGCACTCCTTTAGGAAAAAACGCCTACTACTTTCCTAGTTTCCAAAGGCATACCCACAATTGTAAATGTTTTTGACTGAATTCAACCTAAAATTTATTGCTGTCCCATGGCAATCAATAAACATTTATTAGGTGCTTACTATTTACTAGACTCTGTGTTAACCACTGGGGATATCAAAAAGAGACAAAAGACAATCCTCTTCATGTAAGTGAACCTTTTTGATTTTTTTTGTAATGTGAATTTACCTGCAGAGGTGGGGAAAAGAGGAAGGGTGAAAGGGAGAGAAGAGGACAACATGGGGTTCAAGGACATCCCCCCAGGACAGAGAAAATGATGAAGATGATGATAATAAAATAATAATGATAACAATTGTGATAGTTGTCCTTCAATTTCAAAGAAGACCATGCCAATCAAATTAATGTTTGAATGACTTGCATACCTTATATCTTTTAAAGTGAGAGATATCGTATACAAAGATATCCTTCTCATTTGCCTTTTCCAGAACAATTTCACACCACAGTTTGATTTAATAGGAAACAGAATGTCTGGTCATGGTATGGAAGAGCTGGAGTTCCTTGGCTTTTATATGACTTTTTTTCTCCCTTATTAACAAGGCATCTTGTGCTACTTCAGCAAAGTACCAGAATGTGGTTTCTGGTCACAGAATAACAACAACATGGTATATCCAAATCTCTTTCTTGATGAACTAATTATCACTATTATCTTCCCTCACATATGTTTCAGTAACACCAGGTTGGGACGACACAGTGCATCCAAGCCTAATTCTTGTTGGGTTGATTGCCAGTGGGGCCTTTCCTTTCAAACCTTCAATGATAATCCTTCCCTCTCACTCTACCCCCAAGTCAAAGATTTTGATTTCTCTAAAACTGCTGGGAAAGTCAGGGGAATATTGAAATTGAATCAATAGTCAGAATCCTTATGGTAGGAAGTACAATGTTATATGAGCATCTTTGAATCTCTGATTTTAGTTATTGATTAATGAAAACATTGCTGGATAATGTTTTCACTCTGATCCTTCTTGCACCATTCCAAGAATTTGACCTCTCCCAGCATAATATTAATACTGCCTCACCTCAGCCATTCCTCTTAATCAAGGTCCCAGTTTTGAAAAACCAACAAAATAGAATTGAGATCCTATTCCATTAATTCTAGTGGGTTATCTAGATGACTTGAGCCTGCTTTGGATACTCTAATTTTTTAAAGTAAACACTTTGAGTTCCTCAGGACACTCAGCTAAAAGCATCATGGGACCTCCAAGAGGCAAGACTGGGATTGGGAGTGTTTCAATCCCACAATGAAACTATGAGCTTTTTAACTGCAACAATTTTAATATACAATATTAGAGCTATAGTTACTGTGGCTACTGGCATCAGTAGTCCTTCAATTGCCCTCCAATAGATCCTCATTAAAGGATTTAAAATGTACTCATTCCAATTCCAGGGTTGTGAAAAAAATCATTTATTGTTATTTTTCATCACTATCTTCCAGGGTAGGGAGGCATTAGTTTGTGTTCTAAGACAAAGAAGCAAAAACAGAAGGAACATGTGCACTAGAGATGGGAACCAGACAATAGCATAGGAGTGGACAGGTGACATGTGGGGGTCAAAGACAGAAGTCCTGTGGGGACCAGGGACTTACACATGTGCAGATGTACTCATGTGCAGATGAATATGAGACAGATAGACAGGCAGATGGACTTAAGTGAAAAGGGGGGATGTGAGCCAACCCCAGATCTGACTGTACAGTGTACTGCTTTCATTTGCAGATTTTTGTATGTTTGACTAGTATGTTTCCTGTTTCTTCTTTCTTTCTTTCTTTCTTTCTTTCTTTCTTTCTTTCTTTCTTTCTTTCTTTCTTTCTTTCTTTCTTTCTTTTTTTCTTTCTCTCTCTCTCTCTCTCTCTCTCTCTCTCTCTCTCTCTCTCTTTCTTTCTTTTTTTCTGAGTGGGAGGCGGAAACCAAGCAGAGGAGCAGAACAGAAAGAATACAATAACACAGAACTTTAAACTAAAGTTAACATAATAATTTTAAAAAAGGCAAGAATCTGATCATCATCTCCAACAGTACTTTTACTTAAATTTTTCATATTCAAAGGGGAAGGGGGGAGTGAAAGGGCTTGAAATGTTAAAACTTTTAGAAATACATGCCTTTTAAAATTCTCAGTATGTATTATGTTATTTCCTCATTAATGTTTATGACAAACTTCTCTACTCAAAAAAATATTTTCTGCCCACTTTTTCTTATATTTAAAAGGGGTATTGGGGATAGAAAATAGGAGGTCACTAAAGTAAAATGTTTAAAAATATATTGCTCCATTGCTTAAAAGCTCATTTCCAAATTGCAGCAATATCTATTGTATTTCTAATTAGCTTATGCCCTTTGCAAAGTGCATGCTAGGAATGTAAAAGCAAGTCATCTTCCAGTAAAAGTATTTAACCTGGTACTGTAAGAAACTATTTTCCCTTCCTGAAGACACTTTTGCTTCCTTTAGTCTTTGAATATTCCCTCCTTCACCAATTCAGGCATTCATCTTTATGTTGCAATAAAAAAAACTTTAAACTATTTCCAAGTCATTCAAATAAAATCAAAACAATTAAAACCATGAACCAACATATTATAAGAATTAGGGTATCAAAGTAGTGTAAGATATGACCCAGACTTGAAGTTTAGGACCCTAGGTTTGAACCCTTGCTGTCCCTCGCTATGTGACTAAAGGCAAGTTCATTAACTTCTCTGAGGTGCAGCTTCTTCATTTCTTTAAAAAAATAAAAGTGAAAAGGTGGAGGCCAGGATGACTGAGTAGAGGCAGGAACTCCTGCCAGCTCGCCCCCAAACCACTCCAAAGTTCCTTAAATAATGACTCTAACCAAATCTTGAATGGAAGAACCCACAGAATGACTGAGTGAAACAATTTTCCAGCCTGAGATATCTTGAAATTCTGCAGGAAGGCCCTATTTTACCAGGGTTAGAAAGGGTCCTCAGTGCAGCCCATTCTGCCAGAGCAAATGGGCTTGAGTCATCCAGGAATAGCCTTCAGGGTACCTGGGTCCCTGGGGCACCTGGATCATTGGTAGTGGGGATGGTTTCCAGACCTTTCAAACCAGAGATTGCCAAGGATGATTGGGAAGCTCATCAGGAAAACTCTGCCACCAGAGTGAGCACAGAGCCCAGGGTAGTGTGGGCCTCAGTGCCACAGCCTCCAGAACCTGTAGCAGGTTTATGGAGCCACCACAGATAGTAAGGGGGTCCAGGAAGACTGGGTAGGACTCTGCTGCTTTGGCCACTCTCGGTTTCAGATCTCAGTCTGAGTCCCCATACCATAGCAGAGCAGAGATCCTCCTCACAGCTTCAGGGCAGAGGGGAAAGCCTATAGTCATCCATAGATCAGAGCACAGGCCAGCAGAGCAGTCAGAGTCTCTCATAACACCTTGAAGGATTTGAGATCCCTGGGTAGGGTGTTCCTGAAAACGGTTACAAAAATCCTCAAAAGCTTGGGACAGTTTATCCTCCACCCTGAAAGCAGAACCCTCCCTTAACAAAGAGTTAAAATCAATCCATAAGCTGGGGAAATGAGCAAACAACAGAAGGGGAAAAAAAATCCAACCAAAGACAGTTACTTTGGACCCATAGAGAATCAAAATGCACACCCAGAAGATGACAAAGTCAAAGTTTCTGCATTCAAAGCCCCTAAGAAAAATATGAATTGGTCTCAGGCAATGGAAAAACTCAAAAACAATTTTGAAAATCAACTTGGAGAGGTAGAGGAAAAAATGGAAAGAGAAATGAGAACAATGCAGGAAAATCATGAAAACCAAATCAGCTACTTGAAAGAATTTTAAAAAAAATTGAAGAAAATAACATCTTTAAAATCAGTTTATATCAAATGGAAAAGATAGGCCAAAAGGTCAATGAGGAGAAGACTACCTCAAAAAGCAGAATTAGCCAAATGGAAAAGGATACAAAAATTTTCTGAAGAAAATAATTTCTTCAAATGTAGAATGGAGTTAAGGGAAGCTGATGATTTTGTGAGAAATCAAGAAATAATAAAAGAAAACCAAAAGAATGAAAAACTAGATGAAAATATGAAATATCTCATTGAAAAGACAACTGACTTGGAAAACAGATCCTGGAGAAATAATTTAAAACTTTTTTGGACTCTTCAAAGTTGTGACCAAAAAACCCCCAAAGAACAAAAAAACTAGACTTCATTTTTCAAGAAATAATCTAGGAAAACACCCCTGATATCCTAGAAGCAGAGGATAAAGTTGAAACTGAAAGAGTCCACTGATCACCTCTTGAAAGAGGTCCCAAAATGAAAACTCCGAGGGATATTACAGTTCTTTCAAGTCTAGGAGAAAATTTTACAAGCAACTATTATGGAGCTACAATCAGGATAATTATGAGGGAGTTAATGAAATTGGACTGCTTATATTCCTGCATGGAAAGAAAATACTGATAACTCATATGAACCTTGTCATTTATTAGAGCAGTTAGAAGGAATTTATATAGACAAGGCATAGGAGGGAGCTGAATATAAAGTTATAATATATTAAGAAGATAGAGTTAATGAGCAAGAAAAAGAATGTACTGGGAGAAAGGGAAAGGCGAGGTAGAATGGGATAAGTTATTTATTTCACATAAAAGAGGCAAGAAAAAGCTTTTGCAATATTAGTGTAAGAGCGGAATGGTGAGGGGAAGTGAGTGAGCCTTCATTCTCATTGTAAGGCTCAGAGAGGAAATAACCTACACACTCAATATAGAAATCTCATTTACCTTATAGGAAAAAGGAGAGAAAAAGGCTGGGAGAAGCAGGGAGGGAAGATGATAAAAGGGAGGGAACATTATGGGAAGGAGAAAAGAGAGAATAGAATGAATGGGGATGGGGGGAGGATAAGATGGAGGGAAATACAGTTAGTAATAGCAACTGTCCAGAAAAAAATACTGAAGATGAAACAACTAGGTGGTATAGTGGTTAGAGTACAATCCCTGGAGTCAGGAGGACCTGAGTTCAAATTCAACCTCAAGAACTTAATAATTACTTAGCTGTGTGACCTTGGGCAAGCCATTTAACCCTATTGCTGATGGCATCTGAATACAGATTGAATACTGACTTTTTTCTCACTTTATTTTTCTTGAAGTTTCTCTTTCTGTGTGTGTGTGTGTGTGTGTGTTTGTGTGTGTGTGTATGTGTGGTTTATGTTTATTTTTAGAATATGATTATTGTGGTAATGCATTTCATGGCTACACATTTTTTAACCTACACCAGGTAAATGACTTGTTCAGTATAGGGAGTGGAGTAGGAGGAAGGGAGAGAATTTGGAATTCAAGGTTTTGTAAGTAAATGTTGAGAGTTGCTTTTGTATGTAGATGGGGTAAAAAAATAAAAAATAAAAGTGGATGAGTGATAATATTATAATAACACTCATAGAATTATAAGGAAGAGACTTTGGAAAGATTCAAACACCATATAAATTAGTTATAATTGACTTGTACTTTGCTTGGTAATAGGTGACACCTCACAAGATTAATAGAAATTGAAGGTTATCAAGAGAGAATATAAATATATTCACTAATTTCTATTACAAGAGGACTGGAGTTCTAAACTAAAGCTTGAAGAATGTAATTTAAGGACTTATAACAGTAAAATTGCTGGCGCATTTGACTTTAAAGAGATTACAATGCAAAAATCCTGTTTATGGAAAGATAGATGGGCATATATAGATACAAATATATATATATATATATATATATATGTAATATAATTTTCTTTTAAATGTTATTTATTTAATTATATTTTCATCCATATGTGCATATATGTTTTTAAGTTACAAAATTTCCTTCCACCCCCCCCCCTCGGCAGCAAACAATCAGGCTAGCATCGTACATGTTTGCTGATTAGTCATTTTCAGTATTAGGAATTAGGATTAAGGAATAAATAAGAAATAATTTTTAGAATGTTTTCATCAGATTCTGAAGGATTGTTGTTTTTCTTGGTTTTTTTATTTTGTTTTTCCTTCCTCTGGATGGGGATAACATTGTCCATAGCCAGTTTAATATGGTTGTTCCAGCTCTCTGAACTGTTGAGAGTAGCTGCTTCCAACAGGATTGATCATCTCACAATATTGCTAATGTGCACATTGCTCTCTTAGTTCTTTTCTCTTTACTGAGCATTAGATCCTATAATTCTTTCCATGTATCTCTAGAGTCCAATCATTTATAGTTTCTTATGAAATAATGATATTCTATAGTATTCATGTACCATTACGTGTTCAGCCATTCCCCAACTGATGGGCATCCCCTCAATTTCCAATTCTTTGTCACTATAAAAAAGAGCTGTCATGAATATTTTGGAACATGTGGGACTTTTCCTATTTTCATGAATTCTTCTGGATGTAGTCATAGCTTTGGAAATGCTGTATTAAGGTAATGAGCAGTTTTATTGCTCTTTGAGTATAGTTCCATGTTGTTCTCCAGAATGGTTGGATCCGTTCACAACTCCACCAGCAATGCATCAATGTCACAATCATCCCTCAATGTTCCCTTTTTCTCATCTTGGCTAATCTAATAGGTGTGAGATTATACCTTATAGTTTTAATTTGCATTTCTCTAGTCAATAATGATTTGGAAAATTTTTTCATATGATTATATTTAGCTTTAATTTCTTCATTTGAAAATTTCTTTTAAATGTTTATACAATTTTTAACATCACATTCCCTCCCAGATATATATTTCCCTTATTCCAACCCAACAAGTAAGTCAACCTTTAAAAGAGTTTCTTTTTCTGTAATTTTTTTAAAAGCACTTCAGTGCAACCAAACAACACATAGATTGTATCAAGTAGTATATGTAATTTTCCACACTGATAGTCCTTTTGCTATCTAATTAAGGAAAGAAGATATATTTTCTCAGGTCTTCTATAATTACAATCTTGTTCATCACAATTAAAAAGCTTTCAGTTTTGTGGATTTCCTATTGCTTTAATCATTGGGTGAATTGCTTTCCTAGTTCAAGTTACTTCACTGTATATCTCTTCATATAAGATTTGTCATTGCTTTAAGCATTCTTTTTCTTTGCTGTTTTATAAATGTATAAGTTATAACATTTATAAAATTATAAACTAATAAAATTATAAAAATATATCAATTATAAAAGTATTTATCTAGTGCTTTAAGATGTGTGAAGTGTTTGATGATTTAATTTGATCCTTACAAAATCCTTGGCAGTCAGTTCTTTTATCCTGTTTTTACAGAGAGTTAATATATGCAGACAGTAAGTGACTTGTCTAGGATCACAAAGTTAATGTCTGAATACAAATTTGAACTCATATTTTATTCAATTTCTTATTCTATTCACTATGCCAGCTATTTAATTTTATTCAAATACTACAATTTATTTAGCCATTCTTTACTCCATATATTTTTACTTTATTTTTATCTCTTAATGGTAACAAAAAGTACTCCTATTAATATGTTGGCATAAGAAAAACATTCTTCTTAGGCAATGCATTTAACATACATGTTCATATTTGTATACATACTATATATAGTAACACACATCTATATATGTATAGTACATATATTGAACATATGTCAGGAACATAATTAATATACATAATTAATATATGTTAGTTTTATTTCCTCCAAACTTGTGATTTCATTAATTGACAGCTCCCCAAACTTATAATTCTAGAAAGTTTTCTCAAGGGTTGAGAATGAATGTGACTTATCATGATTACACATTTGATATGTATGTATTAGAAGCAGAACATGACCTTCAGTCTTTTTAATTCTAAGAGTGGCCATCACGCCCATCATTCTCTGCTGTCTTTGCATTGAGGAATCACAAAGTCTGCACCTGTACAGGAAGACAAAATAAGAACCAGAGAGACTTGGACAAATTTATAAATAATAGGCTCATTATAGGGAAGCTAGAACTTCTTAGTGGAAACTCATATCCTTTGGAAACATAAAAGTTAAAGTGTAAAACTCTTATTTTACCAAATAATAGCCTTTGCTCTCATTATTAGATACAATCTCTTGGTTTGACTATAGAGCAAAGTCCCATCCTTGGTCGTAGTCAACATTTACAAGACTCCCTCCTCTTTGAACAGTGTAGAAATGTCTAGTTGTTTTTTTCATTTTCCTGACCACAACTTGCCTTTTGTAATGCACCCCTCTCTTCCACCATCCCTGCCCATTATCACAGATATCTTTTGAGTTGTAGGGTAGCTTCCTTCCCCCATATTGTACCCCTTGTCAGTCTTTTCCTTCCACACCTTAATACTTGCCCCAGTTGCCAAGAAATGATAGTCTGAAAGCATGGACCCATCTGTGTGAAACACATGGCAGTTCTCATATTTTTACATTCCATTTGCTCTATCAAAATGGTGGAAATTGCCTGAAAGAGATATGGGGTTATGAGTATAGTTCTATGTAATAATGGTGCTGCTCGAGTGTAGCAAAATGACATTTTGATAATGATTTTAGGTCAAGATAATAGAGTTGATAGGTCTGTTACATTTGTTTAAACTTTCTTTTATCCTTTTCTTAAAAATATTTTTTTTACCAATTACATGTAACAATAATTTTAATGTTTATTTTTCATAAAATTTTGAATTCCAAATTTTTTCCATTCTTCCCTCTTTTGCATCCTCTCCTAAGATAGATAATAAATGTGCAATCATGTAAAACATTTCCATATTAGTCATGTTGTTAAAGAGGAAACAAAACAAAAGGAAAACTACTATAAAAAAAAGAAAGTGAAAATAGTATGTTTCAATCTGAATTCAGACACCATCAGTTCTTTCTCTGGATGTGGATTGTCTGAGGTCTTTATAGACAATTTTACCCAAGATTCTGCCATTTAAAAATAGGTAATGAAGGTACTCTCCAGAATCTTGTATCTTTCCTCTTTATTCCCTGAAGATATTTTCTTCATTGCTCATTCTCCCTAATTCAGATCTTTGTACCTGAATTCTATCATGAAAAGTGAAAGCTTTTAGCATTCTTTCCTAACACTGTATACTTTATACATAATAAACATTACAAATTAAACATTATGTTTTTTCCAAGTGAGTGGGAATGTGGTGGTGGAATGGGGAGAGATCATTATATTTTTAATTTTTTCTCATACTAATGCTTTATGGGAAAGCAGTCAGAATTTCATATATATTATTCAAAAATCAGAAAGGATAATAGCCCCTGGGGAATTAAAAATATAATGAAACATGAACACATAAATCTTAAATGATTGAAAGAAACTTAATTTGAATAACTAGTAACAGGTCATCCTTAAGTCATCCTAATTTTGCGCAGAACCTCTTTAAAACATAAGGGAGATTAGCTATGTCTCAGGAAGTCTTATACCAATTATGTTTCAAAGAAGGCAATGCCTTAGAAAACTGTTTAAAGAGCAAATGGAAGAGGTATGCATAGTAAAGCATAGCCTGATAACCAAGGTAGAACCTGAGTTTAGAAAGAAAGGTCAATTGAGTTTTCCTCTCAGAATTATTTGAGACCATAAATGTTGCAGGTTATTAATAAACCGGAATTTTAGAACTCATGACCTGAGTTTCAAAAGCAGTTTAACAAAATGAACAAAAGAAAGATTAATTTCTAAGGAGCAGAATTTAAGAATGGCAGGGGGAAACTGTTCCATTTTTTATGCTGATATATATATATATATATATATATATACACACACACACACACACACACACACACACATATATATATATATATGAAGAGAGACAATAATAGGGAAATATTTTCTTCATGCTTTCTTTTCCACCATTGCAAATCATAGGAATCACATAATTGAACAGGATCCTAGTAATTATCTAGCTCAACCATTTTATTTTGCCTAAGTCAAGATTTAAGGAAGGAAAGTCTTTCATTTAAACTCTCATAGCTAATTTGTGACAGATTCTAGAGTAGAGCTGGGGGTCTTCTGATTTGACTCTCTGTCCAGTACATTTCCCCTGAACCATGTTGTCTGTCATGGAGAATTCCTAGATCTTATGTCAGGGTAATGACCATAAGTAATACTAACTGCCCATAAAAAGCTCAGCTCCTAAATGGAATATTTATAGCACAGATGAAGTTATAAAGTGGCATAAAATACAAGGTTAATATGGTAAAACCTCCTCAGGAGGCTAACTGTAGATAGGAGACCACTTACCTAAAGAGTTATAGTACAGAAATCCATTTATCAAATAATTTAAGATAGTTAGAAATTTCAGCAGTGCTTCTAGAAGACTGAGGTGAGAAAAAAGAAAAGGGGGAGTTCAAACAAAGTCTTGCTATTTAGAAGCTGTGATTTGGGGCAAATCATTTCAGTTCTCTAAATCTCAGTATAGGCATAGAGGGATAATCATGCCTATCTTGCCAATTTCATCAGAGAACTGGGAGACTAATAGCATAAATTTAGATTTATCCCTCATACCTCAACTTCATTCTAGTGTGAACTTGAGAGATAAGATTAGTATAAGGGCCAGCCTTAAAGTCAGTAAGACATGGGAAAGGAGGAAGTATTGCCTCTGACAGAAGTTAAATGTGTGATCACAGGTTAATTACTAAACTTCTTAGCGCCCCTCCCTTGGCAAAACTCTGAAACAAATTAAAAAAAACCAAGATAATGATCTTCAAAAATGGAAGAAAGTGATTTCCATGGAATTTCCTACATAGATAGAATTCTAGTGGGGAAGGAAAAGAGAGAGCTACATAAAAGGCAAAATATTATTGGTAAATCATTTTTAGTATCCAATTTTGGATTTTAACTCAAAGAAATTATTTATTTGACAAATATTTTGTCTTTGTTAAAATCATTTCCAGACCTCCATCTGCTGTGTAACTCAGCAAACCTGTCCTTTCAGATTCAATCCAGATAATACAAATCCTTATTGAAATAATCTACTGCTTTTTAGATCACTTCTATATTTTCTTCAAGAGTTCAGTGACTAATTTAGTCTTCTCTTTCCTTAACCAATGCTCTAGTGCTCAATGACTTCATTATATACTTTGACATATATTGCATCCACCATTTATTCACGCAATTTCTCTGTTCCTATTCATGTAGCAATAAAGTAAAGAAGTGTCAAAAATGCCACATTTGTGTGTGCCACAAATATTTTTATAACCTCACTTGAACCTACACTGTTCTACAAAATTTACATATATGTATATATATGCATGTATGTATACATATATATGAATCATTTTATCATTGATTTTTTATGTGTTCTCACAGCACCTATTTCAAACTTGCTTCTGTTTTCTCCTCAAGCCCACTTGGGAGAATGTTCAGTTGCTCCTATTTGCTGATGACTTTTTCTTAAATTATATGAAGCCCCTAACACACTGCAGAACTTCCTAGAAGGGCTCTATAATTTTCCAAATGACTTTGCATTGTTCATCCACATAGGAAAAACAAATGGAAGAACCATGTTTATTGCTCAGATTTTAAACTACATCTGAATACATACCCTGTGTAGTTTAGAACAATAAGTTGTATATTACATAGTCAAATGCAAGATGGATAACAAGGTGGCTGACCACTTCTGTCTAGACAAAGTTAGGCTCCTTTGTTGAATTTTTGGAGAATGTAAACAAGAATCTCATTGTTGATCAAGATTTAAAATCATTGAAGGGGATTCCTAATATATATATATATATACATATATATATGTATATATATATAAAAGATCCATTTATTACAAGTATGAGCACATATGTTACATATAAAGCATACCTCTCCCCCAGCTTCACAGTGTCAGAGTCATTCTTAACTTCTGCTCTCTTTTTCATCCCCTCAATATCCAATGTATAAACTAAATCTATCAGAATATCTATCAGTTCTTTTTACCCATCATTTCACCTCCATTACTTTCTCTTTAGTTACATAGATATCAGTCCAAGTGGAGTTATTCATCAAGAGTCACTTATAATACTAAAATAACCTTTTCTCTCTCTCTTCCTCCCACACACCTCTTATATCTTGTATCTTATATTTAAAGAATTCTTTACAGTTGCCAAAATACTCTTTCTACAATTGATATGACCATTTTATTCACCAGACAAAATATTTCCCTGGCTGTCTCTTGCTTTTGAGGTACTCTACAAACTTCTTTACTTATTAAGCTTTCCTGACATTTTATATTTTTCATCTTTAATAAAGAAAATATCAACTTCTTGGTTGCCTAGACATTTGTTCCTTTTACTTGACCTATATTTCTGACACAGTAGCCTAGTAATTTTTTTCTGAATTTCATATACTATATCCCATCTCCATGATTTTGCCCAGGATAACCCTCATATCTGGAATCAATATGTTTTTCTTCTCTTTCTCCTACAAACCTTAGTTTGCTTTTAGAGTGCTGATTACTTGTTTCTGTAGCGTCCAGTTCCTTGTGACCCCCGCATTTGGTGCTTTCTTTGCAGATACTGGAGAAGTTTATTTTTCTAGTGCATTTTACAGGGAGGGAATCTGAGGCAAACAAGTTAAACACTTTCTGTGACCCCGGGTAAGTCACTTAATTTCTATCTATTTCTGTTTCTTCAGTTATAAAATGGGAATAATAATAGCACTATTATCTAGTTTTTTAAAGATGTTTTTACTTGTTTGTTTTGAAGACTGAATGAGATAATATTTCAAAATGTTTAACACAGCATTAGATATAGGCACTATAGAAGTACTTATTCTCTCCTCTCTGAAGACAGTTCTAATGCCATTTTTAGTAAGAAATGTTTCTTAGGAAAAGAAAGAAGAAACTGTTCCTGGCTCTCCATGTTTTAGTCTACTCCCTTGTTAGATTGACTTTTATTAATTTTATTTGCATGTTTTTTACTACCTTAATCCAAGTAGACCATAAGTTGCTTGAAGTCAGGTACTATTTTTCTTTTTCATATATCCTTCATTATTACTTAATAAACACTTGGAAGTCAATTGAATTAGATGATCATATAAAAAGATGCTTTCAAGTGTATGACTCCCACATTGCTTTTAAAATTGCATTCTCTGTTTTCCATAGGAAAAAATCCCAGAATAACCTGATTGAGAGGTTCATATATTGACACCAATTTTTCAAGGCATGAATTGTTACTAATGATTTTTTTTGAGGTTGGCAATAAAGCAGGATTTCACAAATTTGCTAAATGCTTCTTCCTTGCTACAGAGCATGACTTCTGTTTCCTCCTAAATTTAACTGAAGCATTTAATCAGAGATTCATGGATATAAGAGGTATTCAATGATGAAGCTGAAACAAAGTCTAAGGAAACTTCTGAATATTGTAAACTTCAATCTGAGGCCTGGATGGACAGTGTCCACAGCCTCCATGGTGAGGTCAGGGCCATGTCCTTTGCATATACAAATTCTTGCCTTTTCTATAAGCTAATTTCAGGAGGTTTCCAGCGAATTCTTAATGCTTCTTAGGAACCCATATTGAAGAAAGGTCATGAAGATCACCAGAATCAGCAAAAATACTTCTTATATTGCATAAATGAAATGCAATCCAATACATATTTGTTATTCATGGATGATGGTGGGTACAATTAATAAAAACAAAGACAATCCCAACCCTCAAATAGATTACAGTTTAAAACCACCTGTGTGTTTGTGTGTGTGTGTGTGTGTGTGTGTGTGTGTGTGTGTGTGTGTGTGCAATACACAAAAGCAGGGAGGAAATTGAGGAGGGCATAGTAGGGGCAATATTCTGTGGGGATAGCTTGTTCTTAGGAATTGAAATGGGCAGGGCAGCAGATGTCAAATGAACTGATCCAGTCTCAAAACTATTCTCTATAAAGAAAAGTATTGGGAGGAATTTGATACTCTTCCCCTCCAGCCCTCCAAAAGAAGAGACTGGAGGATGAGGGAGGGAGTCTAAAACAAGTAGCCTGGTGGGGAGTTTAAGAATGTTGAGCTTAGGGGTAGCTAGGTGGCACAATAGATAGAGCACTGGACCTGGAGTGAGGAGGACTTCAGACACTTAATAATTGCCTAAATGTGTGACCATGGGCAAGTCACTTTAACCCCATTGCCTTAAAGAAAATTAAAAAAAAAAACATTAAAAAAAGTAATGTTGAGCCTATCCTGAGAGAGGCATCTTGATTCACTTCCATATTTCTACAAATACACATTTGCTACTTCATAAGGTAGTATGAAAGATAATGATAAAAACAAAGCAGTCAAGGAGTTTCCATTCTACTGAGTTTAGGGATAGGGTGGAAAATTAAGCATGAAAATGTAAAATACTTGAAAATAAATTTCAGTGAATGACATTAAAAAGTGGAGGGATTGCTTTGAAGGGAATGACACTAAATCATAGAGTGGGCTTTCTCTGATCTTGATCTTGTTTATATTGTTGTGCCCTATCAGTAGCTTGGCTGGCTATGGGGGGTGTGGTGAGTGGGAGATCTTAATGCTGTAGTCTTAGGTTTCAAATAGGAGGATGTAAAGTAGAACAGCTTTCTATTCAATGACATCTGTTGGAAGGAGTATTCCATTTGTGAATTTCTATAAGCAGATTTCACTGTACATATATTCCAAGCTTAAGCTATTAGCTTCTTGGAAGATAATGATCCTAGTCAAACATAAAATAGATTTTCCAGGGCCTATGGGTTCTGCCGACATGCAAATGTTTGGACTATAGCAGAACAGCCGTTCACCCCTGCAAAGAATAAAGGTTAAATTGTTACTGAAACACAGGAGGAATTCCCATCATGACCGATTTGTAGAAGATAAGCGTACTCCTCACTGATTACTAGGGTCTCTGGGTACAAGCAGGTTTTCAGGGCATGATGGCGCTTAGATTACTGTCTTTACTGAGCCATTTGCTGGATTATATATAAATGATCTAATAGCAAATGCTCCATTAGCTACTACTCCCACCGACTTAACCATATCTTTAGGATATTTTTTTTCTATATCTAGACCTTTTTATTTTTTTAAACATAGTTTGTATGGAACCTCTTATAAAAAGGTACTCATTGTGTAGTAAAGAGAGCATAGACTGTATGTCCGAATTCTAGTTTTACCTTTACAACTAATGAGCTGTGTGACTTGCCTCAATTTCCTACAATTAGGTGTGATCTGCTTCAGGTCCCTGAAGTATAATATAAGGTAGTTAAATTGAACCTCTTTGTGCCCCATTCCTTCAACAATAAACTAAAGAGGCAGTCTGGTGGAAAGGAGAATTCCTTAGAATTGGAATCATAAGACCTGGGTACACATCCTGCCTCAGTCCCTGGACTGGCTTGCTATGTAATCTTTCTGTATCTTAATTTCCTCAGCTATCAAAGGAGAGGCTAGGACTTAATGGCCTCTACTATCTTTTCCAGCCCTAAAGCTAAGATCCTATGACAATGTGATCTTGAAAATTGTTTATAGCTGTAATTATACAAAAGCTATGGTCCAAATGGTCAGTTTGTTTAATAGCTTCTGACTATATAGATTAAGACCTAAGTGAAAAAATTTTATATGAATTGATTTTTAGGGGAAGAAACACACAAAGATTTACTAGAACTATACAGAAGGAAGGAAATAAGTATCCATTAAATGCTTACAAAGTGCCAGGTACTTTACAATTATTATCTCATTTAATCTACCCAACAACCCTGAGATATAGCTTGTTTTGTGATCCTTATTTTACAATTGAGGTAACTGAAGTAGACAGAGGATAAGAATCTTGCCAAGAGTCACACAACTAATGACTGAGGTTACATTTAACTACAGCAAATCTGACTCTCTAGCCCCTCTATCACCTCTATAATTAATTTTCATGATTTTTAACTGGAAATTAATTCTGATGACTGAGAAGTCATCTAGTCCAATCTTTCTTTTTTTTTTCACTAAACTAAAACCCCCGAGAGTGATAGTGGGACAAGGTGCTAGATAGCTCCTTGAATTCAAATCTGACCTTAGACACTTAGTAGTTATATGACCCTGAGCAAGTCATATTATTCTATCTGCCTTAGTTTCCTCAACTGTAAAACAGGTACTAGAATAGCACTGACTTCCCATGATTGTTGTGCAACTCAAGAGATAATACTTACAAAGAACTATTATCACATAGTAAGCGTTATCTAAATTATAACAGTTATTGTTAATATTTTTAATAATTATTATTAAGAAAATAGTATGAGACCAATAATATTAGGTTCAGTGTAAATGGATATTATTATTAATATTATTAATGATTGTTATTAAGCCAGTAGTATGAGACCAATAATATTAGCTCTGGTTAATTTATTTGATGATCGAGAAAAAAATGACTCACTCCATGTTCCCCTGTGATTCTTCATTAAACTGTGTAGGCAACCATGACTTCAAGAAATTTCTGACAAACACAAGTTATGATTGAATTTATTTATGAACAATAAATGAAATTATTTCATATTAGAGCATATCATTATGGAATGTGCATATCTATAGTCCAAGAATTATCATAGCTAAGTTTGGAGAGATTTGTCATTGGTTGCTGATGAAATTTTCAGATCAATGTATCTCTCAAAGACTACTAAGTTGTAAAAGGATTAATTGCAAAAGGAATTATCAGAGAGGATACCTTAATGAAGACATTTCATATGCTTGAAATACTGAATTATGAATAATGGACAAAAGAAACATAATGGTATAAAAACAATCCACTTTCTTCTTTGATAGAATTTCCAGAATGTGCATTAATTCAAGATTATCAGTGATTTCAGAGTCTTCAACATTTTTCTTTTCAGTTTCTACACTTGATTTCATTTAATCTGTCCTGAGAGATCAACTCCCATCCCTGATCTTTCTTTGTGATTTAACCTCGCTGATCCTCAGTTTCCAGAATTATAAAATGTGAATAATATTTTCTAACATACCCAATTTCGTCATAAAGTTCCAAACTGAACAACCATAGGTAAACTTGAGAATTTGTTGGAAGTCTTAGGAAAATCATCCTGGTTAGGTTCAGTGAAGAGGAGAAATAATAAATATAAATGTCCCAAGGGTAAAAATAGACCAGATATAGAATATAATATTAAAAAAATTCTGTAGATTCTTCTATTCCTTTGGCTTCCATAAAACCTACTTTTACTGGCAAATTACTTAAAGATAAAGCTGAAAGTTAGAATATCCCTTCTCTCTGTGTTCCTTTCCCAATCACTGAAAAAAAAAATTTCCATTACTTTTTAAGAGTTATCATTCAATGGGACTTTCTATAGGATCTTCTTGCCAAATCTTTAGTAAGTTTTTCTGGATGAGTATTTGGTTACATTAAAAAAATCTAGGGTTACATATCTATAGACTGCCTATGCATTGGTCAGTGGAACAATATTGATTTATTTCCAAAACATTTCTATAATGTTTAAATCTGTTTTCCATGTTGCCTTAGAATATTTGTCCATCTTCTTCTCCTTGTCACATGGCTGTTTTAGCTGTTTTCCTGTGTTTCATTAAAATTGTGTAGGGTTTTAAAAATTAAAATCATCTTCAACAAACCAACATGCATTTATTTAAGGAATAATTTATTAATACCAACTTGGATTTCTCATTCTATTATTATCTTCTTTTACATTTTATAATTATTTGAGATAATGGAAAAATGCAAAACAAATTGGGGAATCAAATTTGCCAAAGGACACAAAATAAATACATTAAATTAAAAATTCCCTTTAAAGATTAAAAAAAAGAACTCAATTATTGTGGAATATTTAATGCCCATGGCTAAGCCTCGTCAACACAAAATGACATTACAAGCACAATTAATGCCTATATTAGCATAAAATCAAACAATTAAATTTACAACTTATCATGAAAAAATATTATCATAAATTTTTTTGAGGAGCAAAATTTGGTGTTCAAGTTTTCTACCATCCATGTTAGTTAAATTTGGTGTCATTTTCCAGTTTCTTTCCACAGTTTTCTCAAGTCATTTCTTTTATCATGATGCTTGTTGCACATTTCCTTAAGCTACTTCTCAATAGCTCTCTCTTCCTTTCTATGGCACTTATTATGGCAGTGGTTGCTGAATATACTACTGTATGCTGGTCTTGAAATGTCTTTACATTTTCTATCAGATATTATTGAAGAATGCATGTGATAATATTAGAAAATTATTGGATTTTTAAAAATATTGTCTAGGTATAATTAGTCTGTTATATTTGTACCATCACCCTGAAATGGGGATTTCTGAAACTGGCTTAAGTATGCCCATCTCCTCTTTCAAATAATTTGAAAGACTGGCATTTTTTCCATCCACTTTCTTCTTTGATAGAATTTCTGGAATGTACATTAATTCAAGATTATCAATGACTTCAGAGTCATCAACATTTGTCTTTTCAATTTCTACACTTCATTTCACTTAATCTGTTGTGGGAGATCAAGTTATTTCCTCATGATTGCCTTGCACTGGTCTTTATTACACTGGGTAACTTGGAGCTAAGGGTATCATTAAAAAAGCTTTAGAACTTGAAGTTCTTTAAGATGAAGATATGTTTCCAATTTTGTTAATGACATGGTGCTACTGTATAATCGAAGCTTCATGTCTTTAGTCTACTTTATCTATGGTTGACTGTTATAGTGGTCTGTACCATATTCACTGAACTATGTATTTCCTTAAGATACATGTTTGCATCTTAATGTACCACAACATAAAGGAGAGTTTCCTGTTTTGTTGTGTTTCATGTCAAGCTGATCATCCTGATACTTTTAGTTAGAGTCAGTCTGCAACTTTATATTGCCCAATTAATATCTTTTCCTTTCAGAGTATCTGCATCATACTAAATAAAATGCTAGATATTTTGGATTCCCTAGCAATTCAGGGTCTCTGGCAGACCGTCATAACTATAGCAGTCTCAGGGTAGGCCATTAGCCCTTCTTACAAATGACCCAAGTTATCATTCTTTTATTTTGTCATTTTTCCCTCCCTTAAGGAATGAATGTTGGCAGGAAGTATTCAGGAAATTCTGATTTTTGTTATTACTAATGAGAGCGGTAATAGAGATAACAATAAATCTAAAAATAAACAACAATAATAACAATAATCAACAAGAATATCCTACCAACATTATATTTTTTTGCTCTTCAGAAATGTAAAATTGATCCAAGCAAAAGCTTACCTCTGGATATCTCCCCGGAGTTGATTAGATCTGGATTATTTATATTTTGTATTCTGAGATTTTAAGAAAACTGAAGTAATCTAAGGTCTTTTAACAAGCGCAGAACATAGTGATGAATGGGATTTAATCACTTAGTTTAAATAAAGTAGCTTCTTGTTAGAAAAAAAAAGATTGTAAACTAAAAAAGTGAGATATGGAAGCTTATGTAATTGATTTCCAAAATAATTTCATTTAAAGGACAAAATTTTGAAAATCTATCTTTGTACATATGTCTATATATTCATACTAGGTTTACATTTTTATTTTCAATTTGAGATAATATTTATAATTTTGGTTTCTTGGGAGTGAAGTAACTTTTATTTCTGTTCATTTTGGTTACAGGAAACAAAGAGCATTTTAAAAAGCTTAATTGAAAACTCAAAAGAGTTACAGAGATAGAGTTGGGAAATCATAAAAAATGGATTTGGACCCAAACAATGAGGGTCATCAGTTTTATTGATTAATTTTTAAACATTTTGGAGATTAGAAAGAAGCACAAGCTGCTATGCAGGATTACAGATAAAGTTGACATGTTCTCAAAAGATATAATTAAAATGTTTATGAGTCTAGCTTTTGGCACATAAAGAAGTATTACTTTCAGGAAAAGGTCTAAGAAGAGTACCATGTAACAAATGGTATCACATAGAGAGATGGACTTGAAATCATCACAAAGTATACATATTTGTAAAAAACAAATATTTGGGTCAATTCAATTCAATCCAAGAAATATTTGCTTTTAGTGATTATAAGAGTTGACATTTAGATAGTTCCTTTACAGTTTACTAAGTATTTCATGTATATGATTTCATTTGATACTAACAATCTTGTGAGATAATACTAAAGGCATCATTCTCTCCATTTTATAGGTGAGGACTTAGGGATGTGATTGCCAGAAAAATATTTGAGTGTATTCTGATTAAGCACTTTGTACCCTGAAATTTCTTTCCGCCTCCTATATAAGGCACTGGAAGTATTAACTCTAAAGGAAAAAATGGTTTCTACCTTTTATGAGCTTACTTTCTACTAACTAATTTTTCAGGAAGGTAGGTTGGGGATATCAGAATTATTTGTTGATGTTGTTTTGTATATACATTCTCCATTCCAAACACATGTATTCAAATGCATACATATGTACATGTTACACTCATATTTGTTTTGTATTCATACTCATATACTTGTGTATGTATGCATATATGTTTGTATTTTTAGATGGGAGTTCCTATCTTGCCTAGATAACAACTGTGACAGTTTCTCATTGACCTGATCCCATTACTGGTAGGGATCAGTAAACCTGCTCTCAGGCACTCTACATATTGGGACTAGACTTTTTGTGGACACCTTTGGTTTTAGTCATATAACAGCTCAGACTTTTGAGCTCAAGTTATCCACCAACCTCAGTCTCAACAGTAGCAAGGAGTATAGTTATGTGCCACCTTCACCTGGCCAACAAGTATAAATCTTGTTTCACCCATTATTTTATTGGAAATGATCCAAATTTATTCCCATTACAATATATTTGTTGATGTTTTAGATTAATACTCTTTATTATTTTAAGGAAAACTCCATTTATTCCTAAATTTTCTAGTTTTTTTCATAGCAATGTATTTTATCAAAGGCTTTTTCAGCATTGATTGAGATAACCATGTGATTTCTGTTGGTTTTGCTATTGCTATGTTTAATTATATTGAGTGTTTTCCTAATATTGATCCATTCCCCCTATCCCCGGCCTGGTATAAATCCAACCTGATCATGGTATATTATCCTGGTAATAACTTGTTATAGTCTCTTGATAAAATTATATTTAAGTTTTTTCATCAATATTCATTAGGGAGATTAGTCTATAATTTTCTTTGTCTTTTTGGTTCTTCCTGGTTGTTGTCATAAAAAGAGTTTGGCAGAACTCCTTCCTCTCCTATTTTTTAAAATAGTTTATGTAGAAAAGGAATTAATTGGTCCTTAATGGTTTGGTAGAATTCACTTGGAAATATATCTGTACCTGGAGACGTTTTCTTAGGGAATTTATTGATTATTTCTTCAATTTCTTTTTCTGAAATGGGGTTAAGTAATTTATTTCCTCCTCTGTTAATCTGGGCAATTTATATTTTTGTGACTATTCATCCATTTCACTCAAGTTATTCAATTTATTGGCATACAGTCTGACAAAGTAGCTCTGAATTATCTCTTTCATTTCCTTTTCATTGGTAGTTAATTCAAGCTTTTCATTTTTGATACTGGTAATTTGGCCTTCTTCTTTCTTAAATCAGATTAACCAAAGGTTCGTCTATTTTATTGGCTTTTTCTTTAAAAAAACTCTTAGTTTAATTCATGAGATCAATTGTTTTCTTGTTTCCAATTTTATTAATCTCTCCCTTGATTTTCAGAATTTCTAATTTGGTATTTAATGGGGGGGTTAAGTTTTTTCACTTTCTGGCTTGTTTAGTTGCCTACACGATTCATTGATCTCCTCTTTCTCTATTTTATTCATATAGGCATTTAGAGATACAAAGTTTCCCCTCAAAATTGCCTTGGCTGCATCCTATAAATTTTGGTATGATGTCTCATTATTCTCATATAATTATTGATTAGTTTTATTTTTTGCTGTTTGATCCACCAATTAAGATAAAGTTACTTAATTTTCAACTAGTTCTTGGTTTATCTTTCTCTGATCCTTTATTACATGTAATTTTTAATTGCATCATCATCTGAGAAGTGTGGATTTGATTATAATGTTTTTGTGCCCTAGTACATGGTCAGTTTTGGTGAAGGTGCCATGTACTGCCAAATAAAGGTATATTCTTTTCTATCCCATTAAGTTTTCACTATTTGTTCCTTATATCTAAGTTTGCTAAGAATTCATTTACCTTTTTAACTTCCTTCTTGTTTATTTTGATGTTATATTTATCTAGTTCTGAGAGAGGGAGGGAGATTGTGGTCTACCATTATTAAAGTTTTGCTGTCTGTGTCTCCTTGAAATTTACTTAGCTTTTCCTCTAAGAGTTTGGTTGCTATCCCACTAGGTGCATACATGTTTAGTAATAATAAAGCTGCATTACCAATGGTCACTTTTAAGAAGATTCAGTTTCCGACCTTATTCCTTTTAATTAGATTGATTTTGATTTTACTTTGTCTGAGATTTGGATTGCTACCCTAGATTATTTTACTTCCTCTGAGGAATAATATATTTTGTTCCAACCTTTTACCTTTACCCTGTGTCTATTTCTGCTTCAAACCACAAGTATTGATCATAATTGATATGTGTGACTCAACTCCAGAGAAGAATAACTGGAATAAATCATTCAACCAACAAGCATTTTAAAAAATATGTTTCAGGTCTTGTCTTAGAGACTAAAAATTAAAATACAAATAATGAAATAATATCTATTTCCTGTTCACCTATGAATAGGAATTGCATTTGTATCTACCAATTGGCTTGTGTGTCTTAACTTTGATTTGATTTGATCCCAAGGAAAGGGGAAATCATAAAAATATTTTAAAGTTATGCAATTTTACTTCACTATCCCACTCTCAGGATGTATCTGCTTTTACTCTATAGGCAAATCAGCTATTTTTACCTACTTAATTGTCATAATTTTATACTTCAATCCATATCTGATCTCACTGATCTCATGTAGGCCCTCTTTCCACCTATAATGATTATCATTCCTCAACTTTCTCACCCAGTATGTTTTTAATACAAGTTTTTTAAAATAAAATTTCTATTGAGGGGTGGCTAGGTGGTACAATGAATAGAGCACCGGCCCTGGAGTCAGGAGTACCTGAGTTCAAATCTGGCCTAAGACACTTAATAATTACCTAGCTATATGGTCTTGGGCAAGCCACTTAACCCCAATTGCCTTGAAAAAAATTTTCATAGAATATATACCCACAAAGGAAATATATATTTTTATTTCTAGTTCCAAAATTTTGCAGATCTAGTGCTACATTCAGGCTATCTATTCTCTGTGTGATCCATGATATAGTGATCTTAAGACCCCTCACTCATATTTCATGGTAAGTCATTTTGCTTTTCTAAAGGAACATGTCTTTGATGATGTCTTTAAGATAACTTTAAATTAATTCACTAATTCAGGAAAACAAATTACATATTTGTGATGTATGAGACACTGGGTAGTCATTGAGGATGCAAAGAGATATTTAACATTGATTGCTTTCAAAGGCCTTATATCTTAATGGGATGAATTTGGGGGTGAATGAAAAGCCACCATCAATAATATATTGCAGTTTATTTATACTTATGTCTCTCCTGATTTTCCTTTGAATCACCCACAATTTTGATATTGTTTCAAAATTAACAAGGTTGTAATATGATCTAGAAAATGTTGTTAAAAATGAACTTTTGATTAAATGAACTTTTGATTCAGTGAATACTTTGCTATGATTGTGAAAGGAATTTCTTTAATATGATTTATCTCAGTTAACTTTTATTCAACATGGGTCCTGCTCATTGTCCATCTATATCCATAACTGACCAAGATAAGACAAAGTTGAACATGTTTTTACAAACTGTAAGACAAGTTTTGCTTTGTTTTAGCCAAAGATCAAATATGAACAAGACCTCTTAATTTCACTTCTAATTCTTGGAGATTATGCAGAGTACAGTATAATGTAAAGTAACTTGTTTGCTAAGGTACTAAGAAAAATTAATGAGAAAGAAATTAGACAAAACTCCAAAATTAGTTAATATTTCCCTGGATTTATTTTTGTAATCTCTATACATGTTTTTCTTTTCATTGGGTTAAGAGCTTCACTTTCCATATTCTACCTCATATTTGGTTGTTCTATGGTTTTGTGGTGGAATTTCCAAGAAATGCTCCTAAATCATAGTCCATTGAGGGTAAGGAGTGTAGAAAATTTGATAAAATGTCATACCAAATAAAACCACTTATCTCTTTTGGTTATGCTGTGCAAAGATATTAACTTGGTTGTCATAGAGAATTCTAGATCTAGAAGTAACCTTAGCATAAAGGTGCCAAATTAAAATGCAATTGTGAAATGTTTAATACAATAAATAAAATTACAATGGAAGAGAATTTTAATTTGTGGTTTTCTAAGTGAATATGCCTTATGTTTCTATTCAGGTTTAACCACCTTCCTTATTTTAAAGGAAAAATAAATTGAGTTCCTAGTGGGGAATGTAATTGATCTGAAACAATTGGTTTAGAATACATGATGTTAGAGTTCTCTTTCAGCTTCCACATTTTATGCTTCATATGTAACTAAGATTCAATCTTTAGTACTTTGACATCAAAACCAGTATTGTTTCTGTTATACCATACATTGCCTGAAACACACTTGCTCAGCTTTTCTCTTCCTGATCATCCATTCACTTGCCTTATTGACAATTCTATTTCTATATAATCTATTACATTTGTCCCCTTCTTTTCATCATTACAACTATCATTCTAGCTTAGGCTCTTATCATCTCTTTGCTTTGATGATTACAGTCGGGTCCTATTTATATTCTTTGTGATTTCAGTCTTTCCCTTTGCAATCTTTTACCAATACACTACCTACCTTTCCAGACCTTACTCACATTATTCTCACATCCTTGCTGTTCCAGTCAAACTGGCATATCATTTATTCTTTAAGTTTGGCATTCCATCTCTCAATGCCATGAGTTTGCTTGGTGAAATCCACCATTTCAACAATTTTCCCTTCTCATCTTTACTTCTTGAAATTTTTAGTTTCCTTCAAAGCTTAGCTCTAATGCTAGTTTTTCTATGAACTTTCCCCTAATCCACCTAGTTTTAGTATCCTCTTCTTCAAATTATTTTCCCTCTACCTTTCTATTTATATGTGATGCTTGGCAATAGAATATAAACTTCTTTCAGCCATGAACTATTAATATCATTTTTCACCTTTGCCTTTACAAATTCATTCACATAATAGGTGATAAATAAATGTTTGCTCAAATAAAAGTTGAAGCTTTTTCTTTCCCAAATAACCTTTTCTTTCTCCTTTTTATCACCTTGATTTATCTAACAATATGAGTGAGATAGAGGTGAGGATGGGGAGGGGGAGACATCATTACCTTATTGACTGTGCTATATTGTTTAAAACCCCATTATATCTACCTTACCAGTAAACTCCCATGAATATATTTAGTGTTTTAGATGAACTGAAAAAAAATGTCAGATCAAGTTTTTCCCCTCTGATTTCAGTCTTTGACTGTAGGATTTTTCCAAACTGCCTAAGGCATGCCTTTTATTTTAATACCATGCTGAAAATGCATACTTTCAAGACTTGCTTTTGTTCAACATTATGTAACAGATGAGAGGTGGCACATAGTTATTAAATTGTCAGAATATTAAAAGTGCATAAATCATAACAAAATGTATACACTATCAAGCACTAGATACAGTCTATCATCTTCCAAAGATGAATTCTAGAATAAGGGAAAGCCTAGAGGGTGATGAGCTCATATGATTTAGAGTTAGAATTGCCTCCAATATGAAAAACAAATTCCTTCACTTGGTATTTCAAATCCTTTAAAGTCTGGATTCATTATTCTTTTCCAAAATGATTTCCCACTGGTCCCCTTCAGCCAAACTGGTCTATTTATGATTCGCCTAACTTGGCACTCTATCTTCTATCTAAAGCTTTGCTTTTACACAAGCTATATCCCATACCGATTCCATTTTTCCTCTCCCTTTTAAAATCTTTTGCTTCCTCAAAAGTCACCTATATTAAGTATTTATTCTCATGTTTGTTAATATTTTTTGACAAACTATCTCACATAAATTTATACATATCTCTCTCTGTGTATATATAAATATGTATATATATATATATATACATATATATGTATATATATATTTATACAATGGTATACCAAAGTATACTGCAAACCACTTGAAAATAGTACCACCATACATATAACACCTAGCACATAATAAGAATTTAATTAACATCTGTTGAATCAACCTGAATCAAAGATCATCTAATCCTGTCACCTTTATTCAGCTGATGAAGAAATAAGGAAACTAAGGCTTCAAGGGTTTAAAGGGTTTGTCCAAAGTCACAGGCAACAAGTAGCAGTTTTGCTTCAGAGAACAATGTTGGTGGCAGGTCTGCAAGACAATTGCCTGTATTCAAATGTAAGTACACATATGGCAGTGAAAGACAATTGTATAAAGGAGTCCCATAATCCTTAGAACTGCAGAACAATCACTGTCTTACCCCTCCTAACCCTTAAACAATATCAAATGATTATCTCCTTTCTTAGATCCTTCTTCATTTTCTGGATGTTCTAAAAGCCCTGAAGCCAAAAGATTGTGAAGGATCAAGAACCATTTTGTTCTTTATTTCATTTAGTTGAAAAGGAAACAACATGACAATAATAATGGCTACACTTTTGTGTTTGAATCTCTAGTTTCTCCTATGTAGTAGCTACTTAATAAATGCTTGTTGATTGAGGAAATTGATTGGTGGATTTTGTAGGATGGTATAACTAAAATCGTGTCTAAAGAATTTAAAATTACTATTACCTAGAGGTCAATGGGCAAGCCAATGGTGAATATTTGAATAAGTTGAAAACTTTTTTAAAAACTGGGTTCAAGACCTGTTTCTAACAAATATCGATTTACTTTGGACACATCATTTAAACTCTATATCTACTTCTTAGGACTACTGTAAGTATCGAATGATTGAATATATGCAGAATATTTTACAAACTATAAATTGCTATGTAAATATTAGTTATTATTATAATTATTATATAATACAAATATATAATATTTTGTTATACATAATATATAGCCTATAATACATAATATATGATATATAGTATGTACACACATTTATATTTAATATGCTATATCTATGAACTCATTATCATAATATAAAATAATTTAATAACAATTATTAATGATATCACCAAATATTTATTTATATATACATATATAGTATTTTATGTTATATTTGGTCTTTTTCAAATTTGTTTTCTCCTAGCAGAATGTGACTCTTTGAGAGCAGACTGAGATATAGCCTATACTTTGGGGAAGAATACTGAATTTGTGATATTGATACCTAAGTCAAATCCTGACTTGGATTCTTCCTTTTTGTGTGACTTAAAGTCATTGGACTTTGCTGCCATAGCCTTCTTGAAGTTTTCTGCAGAATGCAAACTCTCTGAGGGCAAGACCTGATTTATTTATGTTTGTATTCACAGATGTAAGCATTTAGTGATATTCAATATATACTTATTTAACTGAATGTAAGAAGGGCTCATGTTTGATTACAGGGCACGGATTCTTCAGTCACAGGGACTCTCATAAACCTTCTTTTTAAATATTTTTTTTTATTTTCATCCATTTGTACATTCATATATCCAAGTTATAAAATTTCCCTTCACCCTTCCTTCCCACTGCCCTTCCCTTATAGGGAATATCGCCTGCAATGGCTCTGGTGTGGGTCTGGACATGAATTTCCAAGAGTCAGGTCAGGTAGACAAACATATCCAAACATGAAAGGTTGGGAAGTGAAGATCTACCAACTTTATTTTTGGAAACTCAGACTTTTTATAGCAAAAACTTATCTCAGGAATGACAGGTTAAAGGAGACCCTGTTTTACAATTTCTTGGGTAAATTTATGATATTTATTCTTAGAAATCTTTATACTTCTCTATCAAAGAAACCTTTTACAACCACCTACAGAGCCACAGATTATCCTAGGTCAGGGTTCAATGGTGAGTCAATGGATCCATACAATGAGCAATAATCCACACATATCTTTGATGGAAAAAGTCACTAAGGAAATGTGAATATCACTCCCTGGGGCTGCCCCTCTACAAGGGAATTGTCAGGTTAGCATTTTACATACATATTTTGTTAAACATATTTACAAATGAGTAAGTTTTGGCATCTCATAGACCTTCTACTAAGCTTTGGCCTAAATGTGCTCTGCATTTGTAGTATGGTAGAGTAGGGTCAGTATTGGCCTTAGAGTAAAGAAGGCTAGGTCCTTCTTCATTGGGTAAATTATTTAACCTTTAGTGTCTCAGTTTTTCATCTATAAAATGAGGAGGTTGAATTTGATGACCTCTCAGATTCCTTCTAACTTTAAAGTTAAATCTTTGCTCCTATGGATAGAAGTCACATTTATGAATATAATTTTATTTATCAAACATTGCATATGTGTTAAGATATGGTTATTCAGAGACAAAAATGAGTCCCTACTTTCTAGGAGCTTATTCTCTATGAGAAAATCTTTATTTATCCTTAAAGAAAATGAGGATATATAACACTATTTTCCCCAATTGTACTTTCTTAATTATCACTTCTAAATAGAAAATCTAGCCTGAAGAAACCAGCTACTAGAAATGGAACCATATTACACCTCAGGTGACAAACATACTTAAAGAATATTTAAAAAAAAAAGATACTCAACCACATTCACCAAATTGTCCTATATTTTTCAAAATAGTCCTTTTACAAAAATAACTGTAAATGCATCAAACTTGAAAGTTTGTACAGAATTTTATATAAATTATCTCATTTGATGCCCATAGTAATTCTGTGAAGTTGTTAATAATTGTTATCTATTATTTTAAAGATGAGGGGAAAGGAAGATTAAAAATATATATATCCATTAATTAGTGTCAAAGGTGATCTATGAACCCAGGTATCTCAGATACTATATCTAGGATTCTTTTGTTTTATATATATGAATATGTGCATAAGTGTGCCTATTTTTGTGTTTTAAAATATATGTATATGATGGAAAATAATATGTTTGCATAGGTACATGAAATACATATTATATGTCAATAGCTAACATACTTCAGAAACATCATAGCAGGTCATTCCAACCTGCAGTGATCTTTTCCACATTTTATTTTCCTCTTTTATCTCATTTTGTATCTTGCCAAATTATTTTGAATAGAAAAAGGGACGTGAACTAAATGAATTGAGGTCAGTGGATTAGAAATAGCTGAATGATCAGATCTAAACTCTAGTAATTAATAGATCTGTCAACTTGGAGAGAAGTATCTAAGAATGCCCCAGGGATTTTTCCTTGACCCTGATTTGTTCAACATTTATGCCTTGACATGGATTAAAGCATAGATGATAGGCTTATAAAATTTGTGAGTAGCAAAAAGTATGGAAAAGATGGCTAATATGTTAAAATACAAAAGCTGAAAAGATTTTTACAGACTAGAAATGGAGACTTATTCTAAGGAATTGGAACAATAAGACTGGGTATAAATTCATATACTTGGAATTTTGAAAAAATAATTAAAATACAAAATTTGTGGAGGCTTGACTAGTTCATGTGAAAAAACATCATGTTAGTATATCATATCTATAACAATGGAAATGGATGTAAAAATAGCAACAAAACAATTAGAAGTAGATTTTGAAGAAATATTAATATTGAAGCCATTGAAGAAAAAAATCTACTTCAAAGAGTTATGAGAAGAAATGGAATATTGTATATATCTTCAAACCTTTTGATGTTCTTATTGGTTTTGCTTAAATATTTTCCTTTTTGTTCCTTTAAAATATTCTTCAATGAATGGGAAGGAAAAAAAGAGGATATTGAGAGAAATGTAGATGATATTAAAACAATAGATATCAATAAACAAACACATATATATGAGTTTATTTAAATAGAAAGTTTACTTAAATAAAATAAAAAGATCTCCAGGAAAGCATAAAGACCAGAGAAGAAAATTTTTAGAAGATGAATAGGGAAGGACCATTCTTATGTATTCTTCCAGGGGCTAAGAAGACTATTTCCTTGACCCCATGGCCACTGATCCTAATGTTTCAATAACAGTGCAGTTTTCAGCCAATGAATATAGGCAAAGTATCATCAGCCCTCTTTATCTTCCTATGATCCTGCAATCCAGTCTCTATGTTGACCCAGAATTCCAACCTCCTGCCCATGGACTCTGGGCATTTTTAGCCATTCCACTGAGTAAATGCCTTCCCAACTGAGAAATACAAGGTGAGACTACCCAAAATACTCTTCAATTCCCAGTTCTTAGTTTTTTTTGGAATGAAAGTTTCTTCATAGAAGGGACTCTCTTGAGTGCTGGTTTTGCTCTCTTTAAAGACTAAATTCTGAAATTTCATTTCTCCCATAAAATGACAACATTCACAGACAAATTAAGTTAAATTAAGTTAAATCACAAATTTCTGAATTGTTGCTACACTCAAGCATCTTGCTAAACCAAATCTATCATGTAGAATTGATATAATGACCAGCTTAGAACAAAATATTCAATTTCTGATTCCAATTCATTTCAGTTCAAATCCTACTATATACCAGATATAAAGATAAAAAATAGAAAATATAGACAGAGTAACTTTAAGTGATAGGAGGCATTTACTACTGAGGAGATCAGGAAAGAGATCCTATGGTATATCAAAAATGACCTGAGATTTTAATAGAAATAGAAGCAGGCCTTCCAAGATATATAGAGGAGAATGCACAATTGTGTCCATAGGAGATGTATATATATATATATATATATATATATATATATATATATATATATATATATATATATATATATATATATATATATATTATAATGATATAATGTCTATGGATTGGGGGTATTGCTGAAAAGCTAGCCAGATTTTTTTTTTAGGGCTTAGAATTACAAAATTGATTGATTCTGGAGGCAGCAGGAAATCACTGTAGCTTTTTGAGCCTGAAAGTAATAAAGGACAGATCTGATAGAAGAAGTTCAGGGAGTTAAGTTAGGAATAGTAAACAAAAAAGTAGTTCTCTCACCTCTAGCAGTTGGTTTATAGGTGAAGAATTATTCAAATCATTTCTCTGCCATTTGTAAACTTTTATCTTTAGTTGTTGTTTCCTTCCCTGAACCCCTACTCCAGATGTTTCACCTTCATCCTTGCATCAAGAAATTGAATTGGATTCTACATATTCTGTATCTGTGATTGTTGTTTATTTATTAATAATTTATTAATTACTAATTCATAAGAAAACTCTCAAAATGCCTTAAAGAATTATTATGTTCTGTTTTCAGTTTGTTCATATGGACAAGGCAGAATGCTAGAAACCTCCTCTTGCTGGAGATAGAGAAGAAGTGAGAATCCAGTATAGTTGAACACAGACTATGTCTGGAGTAAAAGAAAATAGGAGTATCATAGTTTGTATCTTGGAAGTTTATTGTGTGACTGGAATCAATTTCTATCTCTCAATCTTTTGTGGTTATTGCTAAGTCTGTTATTCTATCCTGTCCTACTCTCTATAGCTTCATTTGCTGTTTTCTTGGCAAAAGATAATGAAGTGGTTTGCCATTTCCTTTTCCAATTAATTTTAAAGAAGAACTGAGATAGACAAGATTAAATTACCTGCCCAGAGTCATAGCAGCTAATAATTTAGCAGATTTGAATTCATAAACAATGAGCCTTCCTGATGTTAGATATAGCATTCTGTCCACTCTGCTCTCTGGTTGACCATTTTCAGAAAACAAAATACTCTGGTAGTTTGATACTTGTAGGAGATATAGATGTTGAACAAGAGGACAATCTGAAGGGGAAAAAAAGTAAATATTTCCTTTCAAACTATAATGAATAGTTAGGTAATAGTATAAAGTGGAACCTGACAGAGGCGCCTCTCTCACATGTACTTTAAGCCTAATCTGTTTGTTCAAAGTTAAAATGCATTGTCTTTTGTTTCTGCATTGTCTTTAGCATCAGAACCAAGACAAGAAAGATTTCCTTACTCATACCAGAAATCTTTTGAATTTATCACATAAATAGCCCAGTCTCCCCTTGATCGCCCAGATCTCCCCTTCCTAGTGTCTGATAGATTCTATTTAAAGAATTTGGTTCTACCATGGGGAAATTCAAAGTTTCCTAGTCAATTATGAATCCATTTAGAAACTTTACAAAATACTTTAAAAGCAATCATTAATTTATCTGCAAGTTACTTCTGATAAAGAATTAGAAATATTTTGGAGAATAAAAAGACAGCATTATTCATATGATTTTATCATAGTAGGGTCAAGTTCTATTAACAAATAGCTCAAATCTCCTCCTTTCAGTAAGCATCATAGTCAAATATAAAAATCACATCTTTCAGGTTCTCCCAGCCCTGAAAGCATTGATTCAGTTGCCAAAAGTTACTAATCTAACTTTACTTATTTATAAATGTATGGGCCTATGTACATATTTACCTATTTATTTATACTCACTTATATCCAAAGGGATTTGAAGCTGTACCTAACTTGCAGTCAGAAGCTTAGGGACTTGAAGGAGTGAATTAAATAATTCAATAAATATTTATTGTGTATGTACTATACTGATATTCTTCCAGTGAGACATGGCTGTGAGCCATAAGACAATTTAGATTTCAAAGAACTGAAGTTGAGACTCATCCAAAGGGCAAAGGATATATGTATGTTGGGCATGAGCCAGCTGTGACACATGAAAAAACAGGGATTCCATAATTCAAGAGGTAATTATAGACAGATAGATAGATAGACAAATATATATATATATCTATATATATATGTATATATATGTATGATAGTAGTAGTCCAGAATGCAATCCATTCTTTGTGTGTTTTTCAGACCAATTTGTCTAGTCCTAACCTCACTTCTGACCTCTAGTCACATATCTCAACCTGCCTATTAGATATTTTGACATAGACGTCTTTAACTCAATATGACCAAAATTGAACTCCATACCTTTTCCCTAAGTCCTTTCCTTTTAATAACTTTCCTGATATTATCACTCAGCTTGAAACTTGAATTGCATCTTCAATTCCGCACTCTCTAACCTTTCTCCTCCCCATATCCACTATGATTCCTAGTATGGTTTAGTCTACCATAATAATAAATCTTGTACATGTACTATTCTCCCCTCTAACACTGTTGCTACCCTGGTGCAGAAATCACAGGTTCAATATTTATTTTATTATATTTTAAATATTTTCTTGAGGGTATCTACTTCAGTATTTGTATCTACTACAGAAATGTTTTCTACTACAATATCTTGCATATGGGTTCTGAAATTTTGCTCTCTTTATGATATCATCATTTCCCATCTAGATTAGTTTGTTCCCTCAAATCACCTTCAACTTTGATCCTTTCTCCAGTTGTCAGTCATCTTCTAAAAGTACAAGCCTCACTTAGTCTCTCCTTTCTCTTCCTAATTTAATAAATACCAATGGCTCCCTGTAAATTTCAGTATCAAATATAAAATTCTCTGCCTGATTTTAAATCTCTTCATAACTTGACCTCTTCCTACCAAACCAAAGTGTTTGTACATTACTCCCTACATTGTACTCTGTGATCCCAAAAATCTTAACTATTACTTATACAAGCATTCCTCGCAACTTTGAGTATTTTCTTTCTTTCTTTTTTTTTTTTTACACTTTTCAAGGCAATGGGATTAAGTGGCTTGCCCAAGGCCACATGGCTAGGTAATTATTAAGTGTCTGAGGCCAGATTTGAACTCAGGTACTCCTGATTCCAAGGCCAGTGCTCTATCCACTGTGCCACCTAGCCGCCCTAACTTTGAGTATTTTCAATCATTCTTTCGTATGCAAAAATCCCCCCTCAATGTCTCTTCCTCCAGGTTTGCTTCAAATCCCAGCTAAAATTCATTTTTTTCCCTAGAAGCTCTTCCTAGGGACCTTCAAGGCTAATAACTTTCTTTAGGAATTTTCTATAATTTATGCAGTAATTATCTTGTATCATATTTTATATATAGTCACCCCTTTAGAAACTGAGCTTCTTGAGGGTGGGGACTACATAATGCTTTTATTTTTATGAAAGTGTCTGACACGTAGCAGGGGGTTAATAAATGCTCATTGATTCATTGAGTTTAGTTGAATGATGAATGACCTATCTAATTGTAATATTTAAACGTAATATAATGGGATATAAGTATTTACATGAAAAATTGACATGTAATAAAAGATTTGAATGTTCTGATGCAGTATCAGGTCAGCAGAACCAGGGAAAGGAGATATACACAATGAATAACATCTTGTTCATAAAAAGGACTAAAAAAAAGAAAAATGAAAGTATTGTTATTATAATGGAACATAAGAAAAATAGATACGCTTTTTCCTTGGATGAAAGCAATACAGGCATAGAATGTAGTTTACGTCAGATGAAAAACTTTATTATTTGATTTTCCTTAATTGTTTTTCTTTGATACGAGGAAAACATTATATTCTAGCCAGAAGCAGCATGCCATACTTTGGGACCCGAAATTTGAAAAAAAAAATGTATTACATTTAGTTGTTGAGCTCAAGTTTTATTTATCATAAAATTCATACAACTCTTCATCACAGTAAAAGCTCCCATCCATTAGCTCATTGTCATCTGTGTTTGATGCCTGTGCTCTGGTCTGTGATTGACCACAAGCTCTCCCTGGACAAGTTTGGTACATGGATGCATGCATAGTTCATTCTGTTTCATGAACCTGAAGCAACAGTTCTGTCCTTTTTTGAAATCAATCACTTCTTTTTCATCAGCAATTCTCTGGACTCCTGTTGAACCATCTTTTTGGACACAGGAATTCCACTGACCCTTTGCTCTTCAATCCATCTGTTAAATTTCCTCTCTAACTCAGGCCATTTGGCTGATTTACTTCTCATGGCCTTCTTCTGCTAGGGTGTTTTCAGGAGAATTTCTTCTTCCCACAGCCAGTCTCAGATTGTTTTCTCAGTTAGAGGAGGACCAGAATGACATTATACACAATTTCCTTTCACTTTTGTAAACGGGATTACTTTGAACTCGAGTTTAGCACTGTATGAAAATCTTTTCTGAACCATTTCTGGGCAGAACATGACAAAATGTAGCCTAATATACCAGTAACAAATGTGAAACAATGAATGCAAAGACAACAAGTGCAAGAAAAGTGGGAAATGCAATTTAAAATATCTACAAACATTTTATAAGATACTTCCAGTTTTTAAACCCAAAATTTTTGAAAAAGGATGAATCTTATACTTGGGAAATATGGTATATATTGAAATCATTGCCATATAGGAGAAAAAAGCCATAAAATATATTTAACAATAAACAAATTAATTAATATATGTATATTTGAGTGTGTGTGATTGTGTGAATGCTTGTTTGAATATGAGACATTAAGTTCCTGAGTAGTCAGTTGAGATTTCCATTGTATTGAGCTGTAAGACATGATCTGGAATACTGTATTCAGTCATAAGCACCATATTTCAGGCAGGATATTGACAAACCAGAGTGTTAATAGAAGAGTGACTAAGATAATGAGATAATTAGAGATCTCAATGATGACATTTTGAAGCAAATTTGGTAATATAGTATGGGGAAAAACTTGTTTGGTCTGTGACACTTTAAATATTTGAAGAGATGTCATATAAGAGAAGGCTTATTCTTCTTGGTTATATTAATTAATATTAGAATCACTAGGGGAAAAGATGAAGAAAGGTATCATTGTGTCCAGTACAAGAATAGAATTCCAAATAATTAAAGCTATTTTAAAACCTGCCAACATAGGTAATTAGTTCCTCCTAATTAGAACTCTGACTGAAAGTAAGATGGTACCTTGTTAGGTATGTTCTAGTGGAGAACCCTGTTCAGATAAATACTGGATTAGACTGACTGAATTCCTTTATGACTAAGAGTCTCTGTTTCTATGAGTCTGGGCTTTGGTTGAAGAACTAGTTCTACTACTGAATAAATCTTTGATTAGGTCTGCAAATAAGTAAATAATGGTGCAGTGGATTGAGCACTGGCCTTGGAGTCAGAAATATGGGAATTTGAATCCAAACATTAGACACTTGACATTTACTATCTGTATGACCTTGGGTAAGTTACTCAACCCTGATTACCTCACAACCAGATCCCTCTCCAGTGGTCCAGATTCCATATCTGTCCATTGGACCCAGATGACTCTGGAGGAAAAAGTGAGTAAGGCTGGTGACTTAGCACAGCACCTTCTCACTCAAATCCAATTAATGTATTTTTCATTGCATCACTTCCCTAATGTCATGGTGTTTGGGAACAAAGAACAAAAATCCTCATCTGAAACTGAATGTCACTTTATTTGTCTATGACATGAAGCAAATGAAGTGAATATGAAAGCATTTTTTCATTATAAACATTAGCGAAAGAAAACAAAAATTATTTGCCTTTGTTATAATTCCCTATGTAATTAAAGAAGAAAAAGGATGCATTTTTTAGAATAGATAATGAAATACAATTATATATAACTATTTCATTTAGGTAGGTGAAGTAGATGACTATTTG
Organism: Macrotis lagotis; assembly: GCF_037893015.1. Taxonomy (NCBI): domain Eukaryota; kingdom Metazoa; phylum Chordata; class Mammalia; order Peramelemorphia; family Peramelidae; genus Macrotis; species Macrotis lagotis. The sequence goes on along the minus strand of NC_133660.1, from coordinate 134,053,499 downwards.
TATGGAATGAGTTATTTACCCTTCAGGTTGATGGTGCTATGCTTTCCTTTATTACAATGGAGATTTGAATGTTGCAGAGAGTTTTATAATATCAAAAAGTATCTTGTCATAAATAAAAATACATCATTACAACCTTCAACAAAGAAAAAGATTTTATCTTTTTCATAGCATCTTCAAAGTATTTTCTGAAATTGGTAAGATAGGTCATGATCTCTAAAAATGTAAAGCTTGTTAGCTAACCTATTTAGGTGAAAATATTTCTCATACACACACACACACACACACACACACACACACACATATATACATACAACCATATATTCTATGCATTCTTTAAGAAAATGTCAGCAATACACACACACACACACACACACACACATATATATATATATATATATATATATACACATACAACCATCTATTATACACATTCTTTAAGAAAATGGCAATAAAAAATGAATAGATAATGATATAACTTCAGTAGGTACAAAGAACATCAGGAAACCATATTGTTGTCTGTATATAAAAAAGTCTCTGCATACTTAGAAACATCTGTCTAATGAGTCACTTGAAAAATAAACATATTAGGAAAGTCACATCTGCACAGTGTGTTCCAATCCAACAAGAAAAAAGTAGCATCACATCAGGATTGGCTTAAAAATTGCACATTTTTTGTGGTTAGCCCTTTTCAGTTTCAGATGTCATTCTATAATTGGGTTTGTATGTCAATTTTCACAGAAAATTTTATTACACATAAGTTTGAGCAGTCACTATGTATTCACAGGATCATTGATTGGGAGTTGGAAAGCAGCTTAAAGGTCAACTAGTCTTAACTCCTAAAATTACTCATGAGGAACTGGAGGAACAACTTTTCTGTAGGCATAACTGAAGTAAATAGCAAAGCCAGGAGAACCTCAGTTCTTCAAGTCCAAAACCAATTCTCTTCTCAACTTCCAACTACATTAAGTTACCTTATTCAGTGAGAGATTTCATTGCTTTAGGAGTCCTAAAATTCTCTTTACAGTATAGGGGTTTTTTATGTCTTAGATACCTTTGGCAATCTGATGAAGCACTTGAAGTCTTCTCAGAAAAAGGTTTTAAATTCATAAAATACACAAGATTACAAAGAAAACTAACTAGATTGGTGGAGGCAGGAGATGATTCAATTTTTCTTCAACTAATTTTCTCAGACCACCTGATATCTATCCAAGGAGAATTATATAATCTATACCCTTTCTTTTGAGTACCTCTAGGAGCCCTCATGCCTAATCTCAGTTTTAGGGAAATTCACTTGCTCCACTAGGTCACCCCCATTTAATATGTGTGTGTGTGTGTGTGTGTGTGTGTGTGTGTGTATGCTTAATCCTTGATCCCTCTAGGTAATAACCATTTATCATAAATAGTGGCAATAACTTCATTTAGAGAGAGTATTCAGAGCAGTTATTCTCAAGAGAAAAGTACCAAAAATAATCGGATCTTCAGATTTAATAATGATGGTGCTATTGTCATTACTGATTCATATTTAATTGCATATCTTTTCCTTCTTTATTTCTCTTTCCCCCAAAGGCAAGTTATAAAGATAAAATATACATTTTATTTTTCTGTTGCATATTTCCTAATTGAATGGATATGTCTTTTTCTTTAAGAACAATAAAAAGTCATCCAAAGGCTTTGTTAGAGAAGAGAGAGGGAAGAGAATGCTCCTACCTTTGAAAATTGCTTATGGCAGTGTTATTCTTAGTTTCTTGAATCTACATTGTAAGAAAGAAGTAATGGGACATTTTATTATCTCTTCTTATTCCGTTCCTTTATTTTAGATGAAGCATCTATCAAAAGGGAGAAAACTTGGAAAATTGGGAGAGTAACTATTAGAAATGTGTTTGAACATCAAGGATGTAAGAAATATAGGTGGGTAAAAAACATTATAGACTCAGTAAAACAAGTTTAATATCTGCAGTTGTAATTGAATTTGCTATATATGTGTAAATATGTGTCTGTATATACATATTTTCATATATATGTATATGAATACATACACAAACCTATGAAACATTATCATTTTGGTAGCTTCATTCTTCTCCAACATATGAAAAGTGTGATATCACAAATGGGTTCCTGAACTTGGAGTCAGGATGGCCAAAAAATTAGTTATATAACCCTGACCAAATTTTTTTGTTTCTCTTTTCTTAACTGTAAAATAAGGGTAGGACCTGTCTTTAGTATCAGTCAAATAAGGTTGTAGTGAAGCTTGATTAATATGTATAACATATAAGGAACTGACTGAAATGTATAAAACTGCAAACTACTCCCCAAATGATATGAATGGCAGTTTTCAATAAATCCAAATATCAATAATCATAAGAAAAATGCTTCAATTCACTATAATTAGAGAAATGATAGTTAAAGCAGTTTTGAGACTTCACCTCAAAACCATCAAACTGAGAAAAAGAGAAAAATTATAGATGATTTGGGGACTGTGGAATAACCAGTCTACTCTTGGTGGAGCTATGACATTGCCCACCTTTTTGGAAAGCAATTTAGAATTATGCCCAGAAAGTTATCAAACTATGCATAGCATTTGACCTGAGCATAACAATATTTATCACTAAATAAATTGTGGTATATGAGTAAAAAGGAATATTAATAGAACATGAGAAATGATAAAAATGTAGTTTAAGAAGAAAGTTGGAAGATCTATATGAAATGATATCAAGCAAACTGATTAGAACTTAGGAAATGATTTATACAAAGATAATAGCATTGTAGAGAAAAATAACTTTGAAGAACTTTAGAATTCTAATCATTGTGATGATAAACTACAAATCCAATAGAAAGAAGATGAAACACTCTCCAGAGAGGTATGGACTTAAAATGCATGAAAAGATATATAATTTTGAATATGACCAAAGTGAAAATTTAACAAATTATACAGCTACATATTTAGGAACTTTACTTTTTCTTGTTTTTTTTCTGCTATTATTGTCCTTTGCCCAATGAAGGTGGGGTAATGGGAAAGATAGAATAAAAAAGAAATATGTATGTAAAACACTTTAGAATTTTTAATAAACTTGTATTATATTGTATGAAGCATTTAAGGGGTGGCTAGGTGACACAGTGGATAAAGCACAGACCCTGGAGTCAGGAGTACCTGAGTTCAAATCCAGCCTCAGATGCCTAATAATTACCTAGCTATGTGGCCTTGGACAAGTCACTTAACCCCAAAAATAAAAAACCTTAAAAAAATAATTTAAACTATGATTCAATACAGGTAATTGCTTAGTAACACTTTATATTTAAATTGATAATCTTGTTTCACAAAGTATCATGATTTTCAGTCAACCCTGTATCCATCAAAATTTTAATCTTTATTAAATTCTAATATGTCATAATTAAGAAAGGTAAAATATAGTAATGAAATAAACTAGTAAAGTTGTTATTCTTATTATTCCTGTTATTATTCTTGTTATTAATCAGCATTCATGTAATGTTTAAAAATTTCAGGTTCCATAATAGCATTCTTAAAGTATACATTGGATTTATTACATTGATATTTCTATCATAGTTTCCATTACTGGGATTACACTTAGAGGGTTTTGATAAGTCAACAGTTTCAGATTATGCAGAGCCAATGGATTTGGGATTCATAATCCAACTATTTAAATTGTCCAAAAATCAATCACTATGAGTGTGAGAAGAGTAAGGGAAAGTTTGTTTAATTTAGTTGGCATAAAACTGAAGTGTCAGTTTAGTGTGGTCACTAAAAAGTTCTCATTCTGTCTCATTCTTTAACATGTTATATTTTCTTTGATGGAGACGGCTTCCATATGAGATTAGTGACAGATCCAGTACAGAAAACTGAAATCATCCAACAGCCATCTGCAGTGTTAGACAAATTGTTGAGTAAAATTGAATTAAACCAATGTCCTAGGCTGTCCTAGACTCTGGGTAGTTTTTCAGTTCCCAATTTGAGTTTTGCAATTCTCCTGGAAATTATTATGCCTGCATCACTTTTCTGAAAGACGTTGTTTTTGAGATTGACTCCAGTGTGATTAGCATCCACATATACCCATAAATGATGTTCTTTGGCACATGGATCTAGGTTGGAGGGAATATATACTTCCTCTTCTATAAGAAAAAAGATTTAATGAAGCCACTGAGCATACAGACAGCTTTCTGGTCATCTCATTATTCAAGCCCCGGAAGGGACTCACACAGCAATGTTTATGGCAGTACTACATTATCAGAATGATATTGAGCTGATGATGGGAGTTCCCTTGGGTTCCACATCATCAAAGTTGTGTTCCATAATAATGTGATACAGTGTGGTCCAATTCTCAAATGCCTTGTTTGAAACCACAGCGAAAGGTGGGTAATATTATTTGTGCCACAGAAAAGAAACTAATTTCATTCTTACTTCTCAGGGTTGGAGACAGCACTGCCTCCATAGGGGCTCCATTCTAGGCCATTTGAAAGAGTTTCATTTTTGAAACTTTCTTTGCTGCAAACCTCCAAGACCTGCTCAAGTGCTGGAGAATAAAAACATTGATTTCTAAAATCATAGTCATTAAGTGGGGAATGTAGTTGAGTTGAACTGGACAGCATGAATTTCATTTAATTTCTTGAATGTTGAGATTCACATATGATATTCAGTTTCACAACAAAGAACCCAAATGAATGAACAACTTCCCATTGTATTTCTTAATACATGAGATGGTTTCTAAACTTAACAAATTTAGAAATGTATTTTTTCTTTAACTCTAACTCAGTTTATGTGAAGAGAAACCATCCAAAGTCACTAGCTATATACAGAATAAAATAATTATTTCATTTTCTGAGCAACAATTTACTTGGCACCAAATATTTGCAATGCCTTCTGTTAGGTGTGGGATATAGATTGTTTAATAGAGTTATGACATAGACCATTTTCTTATGAAATTCCCATTTCAGCAGGGGATTGAAAGAGAAATACATTATCAATCTCAGAATTTGTAATGTACAATGGAATACTGTAAGAAAATAAGAAACAAATGAGGAGGGATACCAATTCTAAGGAAAGAAATATCACTTCATTTCCAATTGGAAATAATCAGAGAAAGGTTCCTCCAGAAAAGTTGATTTTTGAGCTACTTGAAGGATAGTTATGCCTCCAAAGGCATGGAGACTTATAAAAAAGAATATAAAGTATGGCAAACATGTTAGTTCTATTTCAGTCTCTTTAGCTGCCCTGACATGAAATTTTCTCATTCATCATAACTATCTTTTTATAATATACCATGAATGAATGAATGACTGATGTTATTCCTTTGTAACTTAGACCCTTAGAAAGCTGCCTAGTAGACTGACAGGTTAGGGGAAAAAACCTCTTCTATGAACATACAAATGGTAAATGTTGGAGGTAGGATTTAAATCTTCCTTGTTCTGACTCCAATGTCATCCTCTATTCAGAATATTAGCCACTTGCTTGTTGACTCCATCATTATGAACATCTTGAGAGCAGGGACTGAATTTTGTTTCTTTTTGTGTCCTCCAGAGCTTAACCTGGTTCCTAGAGCACTTCCAAGTAATCAGTGTTTCCAATATGTTCTACAAATAATGGTCAGATAACCAGAAGAAAATAAAAACTTAGTAAGAATGATTTGAATAAAATTGACCAGGCTAAACAATTGATGACAATGCTATTTAACAGGTACATCGCTTCCTTCAGTAAATGAAGCAATGATGGAAAAAATTAAAATAAAAGTCAAGTATGTATGTCATTTATTTAATCCATTAAAACCTAATTCAAAAGAAATAGTCCTGATGAACCTCAGTCTGTTGAATTTGATTGCAGGATTGAGATTTCAACCTGTTTGATGCTGCTGTGCTCCGTCCATTCCATGGAGGATATCTGGGTTAATTATAAGGATGGCTACTGGTTACAAGTACAGATGGAGACTTACAACTAACAAACTACACATGTAACAACATATTACAGCCTCTAAAAGTATTCAGAAGTTTTGTACATACTAGAAAAAAAAAGTACCTTACTAAGCAAGCAGTCAGCTGCAGTCCTAGAATATTGCCAATCATCAGGTAGCTTATCTATCATCAGATGGTTGAAGGTAATAGTTTCTTTTTTTAATTAATTTTTATTAAAGTTATTATTCGAGTTTTACAATTTTCCCCCCTATTTTGCTTCCCTCCCCCCCCCCCCCCCACAGAAAGCTCTCTATCAGTCTTTACTTTGTTTCCGTGTTGTACCTTTATCCAAACTGGATGTGATGAGAGAGAACTCATATCCTTAAATAAGAGAAGAGAAGTCTAAGAGGTAACAAGATCCGGCAATAAGATATCTGTTTTTTCTCTAAATTAAAGGGAATAGTCCTTGCACTTTGTTCAAACTCCACAGCTCCTTATCTGGATACAGATGGCACTCTCCTTTGCAGACAGCCCAAAATTGTTCCTGATTGTTGCACTGATGGAATGAGTGAGTCCTTCAAAGTTGAACATCACTCCCATGTTGCTCTTAGGGTGTACAGTGTTTATCTGGTTCTGCTCATTTCACTCAGCATCAGTTCATGCAAATCTCTCCAGGCTTCCCTGAAATCCGGTCCCTCCTGGTTTCTAATAGAACAATAGTGTTCCATGACATACATATACCACAGTTTGCCAAACCATTCCCCAATCGAAGGACATTTACTTGATTTCCAATTCTTCGCCATCACAAACAGGGCTGCTATAAATATTTTTGTACAAGTAATGTTTTTACCCTTTTTCATCATCTCTTCCAGGTATAGACCCAGTAGTGGCATTGCTGGGTCAAAGGGTATGCACATTTTTGTTGCCCTTTGGGCATAGTTTCAAATAGCTCTCCAGAAGGGTTGGATGAGTTCACAGCTCCACCAACAGTGTAATAGTGTCCCAGATTTCCCACAACCATTCCAACAAAGATCATTATCCTTCCCGGTCATATTGAACAATCTGAGAGGTGTGAGGTGGTACCTCAGAGAAGCTTTAATTTGCATTTCTCTAATAATTAATGATTTAGTGCATTTTTTTCATATGACTATGGATTGCTTTGATCTCCTCATCTGTAAATTGCCTTTGCATATCCTTTGACCATTTGTCAATTGGGGAATGGCTTTTTGTTTTAAAAATATGACTCAGTTCTCTGTATATTTTAGAAATGAGTCCTTTGTCAGAATCATTAGTTGTAAAGATTGTTTCAAAATTTACTACATTTCTTTTGATCTTGGTTACATTGGTTTTATGTGTGCAAAAGCTTTTTAATTTAATGTAATCAAAATCATCTAATTGTTTTTTGGTGATGTTCTCAAACTCTTCCTTAGTCATAAACTGCTCCCCTTTCCATAGATCTGACAGGTAAACTAATCCTTGATCTTCTAATTTGCTTATAGTATTGTTTTTTATGTCTAAGCCCTGTAACCATTTGGATCTTATCCTGGTAAAGGGTGTGAGGTGTTGGTCTAATCTAAGTTTCTTCCATACTAACTTACAATTATCCCAGCAGTTTTTATCAAAGAGGGAGTTTTTATCCCAATGGCTAGACTCTTTGGGTTTATCAAACAGCAGATTACTGTAATCATCTCCTGCTTTTACACCTAGTCTATTCCACTGGTCCACCACTCTATTTCTTAGCCACTACCAAACAGTTTTGATGACTGATGCTTTATAATATAATTTTAGATCGGGTAGGGCTAAGCCACCTTCTTTTACACTTTTTTTTCCATTAAGCTCCCGGCAATTCTTGACATTTTATTTCTCCATATGAATTTACTTACAATTTTTTTCTAACTCATTAAAGTAATTTTTTGGAGTTTTGATTGGTAGGGCACTAAACAGATAGTTTAGTTTTGGTAGAATTTTCATTTTTATTATATTATTTCTACCTATCCATGAACAGTTGATATTTGCCCAGTTATTTAAATCTGATTTAATTTGTGTTAGAATTATTTTATAATTGTTTTCAAAAAGATTCTGAGTCTGTCTTGGCAAATAGACTCCCAAGTATTTTATATTGTCTGAGGTTACTTTGAATGAGATTTCTCTTTCTAGTTCTTCCTGCTGTATCTTGCTAAACATATAAAGAAAAGCTGAGGATTTATGAGGGTTTGTTTTATAATCTGCAACTCTGCTAAAATTGCTAATTGTTTCCAGTAGTTTTTTGGATGATTTCTTGGGATTCTCTAGGTAGACCATCATGTCATCTGAAAAGAATGAGAGTTTTGTATCTTCCTTCCCAATTCTAATTCCTTCAATTTCTTTTTCTTCTCTAATTGCTGATGTCTAACACAATATTTGAATAGTAGTGGTGATAATGGGCACATTTGTTTCACCCCTGATCTTATTGGGAATGCCTCTAGCCTCTCCCCATTGAATATAATGCTTGTTGATGGTTTCAGATAGATACTGCTTATTATTTTAAGGAACAGTCCATTTATTCTTACACTCTCTAGTGTTTTTACTAGGAATGGATGCTGTATTTTGTCAAAAGCTTTTTCAGTATCTATTGATATGATCATATGATTTCTGATGGGTTTGTTGTTGATATAATTGAGTATACTAACAGTTTTCCTAATATTGAACCAATCCTGCATTCCTGGAATAAATCCTACTTGATCATAATGTATTATCCTAGTGATAACTTGTTGTAATTGTTTTGCTAAGATTTTATTTAGGATTTTTGCATCTATATTCATCAAGGAAATAGGTCTATAATTTTCTTTCTCTGTTTTAACTCTTCATGGTTTAGGTAACAGCACCATATTGGTTTCATAGAAAGAGTTAGGCAAAGTTCCATCTTTACCTATTTTTCCACAGAGTTTATATAGATTTGGAACCAATTGTTCCTTAAATGTTTGGTAGAATTCACTTGTGAATCCATCAGGCCCTGGAGATATTTTTTAGGGAGTTCAATAATGGCTTGTTGAAATTTTTTTTCTGATGTAGGGTTGTTTATGTATTTAATATCTTCTTCATTTAACCTGGGCAACTTATATTTTTGTAAATATTCATCCATTTCACTTAGATTATCAAATTTATTGGCATAGAGTTGGGCAAAATAATTTCAAATTATTACTTTAATTTCCTCCTCATTGGTGGTGAGTTCACTTTTTTCATTTATGATACTAGCAATTTGGTTTTCTTCTTTCTTTTTTTAATCAAATTGACCAGAGGTTTATCAATTTTATTGTTTTTTTTCATAATACCAACTTTTGGTTTTATTTATTAATTCAATAGTATTTTTGCTTTTGCTTTTCTTAATTTCTCCTTTAACTTTTAGAATTTCTAATTTAGTATTTAATTGGGGATTTTTGATTTGTTCTTTCTCTAATTTTTTTAGTTTCATGTTTAGTTCATTGATTTCCTCTTTCTCCAATTTATTCATGTAAGCATTTAGAGCTATAATATATCCCCTGAGAGTCACTTTGAATGAATCCCATAGGATTTGGTATGCTGTTTCATTATTATCATTATCTAGGATAAAATGGTTAATTCTTTCTATAATTTGTTTTCTGGTCCACTCATTTTTTAAAATGAGGTTATTCAGTTTCCAATTTGTTCTGGGTCTATATTTCCTGGCCCCAGTATTGCACATGACTTATTGCATTGTGATCTGAGAAAGATGTATTCACTATTTCTGCATTTCTGCAGTTGATCATTAGGTTTTTTGTCCTAGTATGTGGTCAATTTTTGTATAAGTTCCATGTGCTGCAGAGAAAAAGGTATATTCCTTTCTATCCCCATTCAGTTTCCTCCATAATTCTACCATATCTAATTTTTCTAACATTCTATTTACCTCCTTAACTTCTTTTCTTGTTTATTTTATGATTCGATTTATCTAGATCTGATAGTGGGAGGTTGAGGTCTCCCACTAGTAGAGTTTTGCTGTCTATGTATTCCTGTAGTTCTTTCAGCTTCTCCTCTAAGAATTTGGGTGCTGTCCCACTGGGTGCATATATAATCAATATTGAAATGACTTTATTGTCTATGGTACCTTTTAGAAGGATAAAGTTTCCTTCCTTATCTCTTTTAACGGTATCTATTTTTGCTGCTGCTTTGTCTGAGATAAGGATTGCTACCCCTGCTTTTTTTTACTTCAGCTGAAGCAAAATATATTTTACTCCAACCTTTTACCTTTACTCTATATGTATCTCTCTGCTTCAAATGAGGTTATTGTAAGCAGCATATTGTAGGATTCTGGTTTTTAATCCACTCTGCTATTCACTTACATTTTAAGGGAGAGTTCATCCCATTCACATTCAAGGTTGTGATTACTAATTCTTTATTGCCCTCCATGCTATCTTCCCTCTGTTTGTATTTTTCCCCTTTCTCTTCCCTTTATCCATATTCCCCAGTATTTTGTTTCTGAATACCACCCCCTTCAGTGTGTTTGTCCTCCTATATCATACCCTCCCCTTTCTTTCCCCTTTCCCTTTCCCTTTTCCCCTTTCCCTTCCCTTCCTTTTGTTATTTCCCCTTTTTCCCCCACTCTCCTTTCCTTTCTCCATCCCCCCCTCCCCTTTTCCCCTTTTAATTCTTGAAAGGTTAGATGTTTTATAAGTTAACTGAGTATGTGTAGGTTGACTTTAAGCCAAGTCTGATGAGAAGAAGATTCAGGTGTTTCTCATCTGCTCCCTTCTCCTCTATTACCATAGGGTTTTTTTGTACCTCTTAGTGTAATGAGATTTACCCCATTCACTCCCCTCCCTCTTTCATGTTCCCCTTTTTTAAGGAGGTAGTGTTTTTTTAGATCATTCTATCCAAGTCATAGAAAATTCTGAGTGTCCGTCCCTTCTAATTCAGTAGAGTCAAAATTCCTGAGAGTTATTAGGATCTTTCTTCCAAGTGGGGTTAAAACCAGTTACATCTCCTTAGATAGCAGTCTCATGGATAGGTCATGAATGTCAATCATTTCTGGCTAGGTATATTCTCTCTATTAGAGTTACAATTCTCAAGATTTATGATAATCTTTTTCCCCCCATGCTGGAATATACCCAATTTTAACTTACTGGTTTGCATTTTTTTTTCCTTTTACCACCACCCTATTTTTTTCTTACCTTTTCATGTGTCTCTTGAACCTCCTGTTTGATGTCCAAATTTTCTGTTTATCTCTGGTCTTTTCATCAGAAATTTTTGGAATTCTTCCATTTTGTTATATGTCCATCGTTTTCCCTTGAAGAGAAGGCTCAGCTTTGCAGGAAAGTAGATTCTTGGCTGCATTCCAAGCTCCCTTGCTCTTCAAAATATCTCATTTCAGGCCCTTCGATCCTTTTATGTTGATGCAGCCAGGTCCTGCATGATCCTTACTGTGGCTCCTTGATATTTAAATTGTTTCTTTCTGGCTGCTTGCAGGATTTTCTCTTTTATCTGATAGTTTTGGAGTTTGGCCACAACATTTGATAGTTCTGGAGTTTGGTCACAACATTTCTTGGTGTTTTCATTTTAGCATCTTTTTCTGGTGGGGATCGATGTACTCTTTCAATAACTACTTTGCACTCCGATTATATATCAGGGCAGTTTTCCATCACTAGATCCTGTAATATTAAATCTAGGTTTTTTTTTCACTTCAATGTTTTTAGGAAGTCCTATAATTTTCAGGTTGCCCCTCCTCGATCTATTCTCGAGGTCAGTGGTTTTGTTGATGAGGTATTTTACATTTGCTTCTATTTTTTCTGTTTTTTGATTTTGTTTAACTGACTCTTGCTGTCTCATGGAGTCATTAGTTTCTGTAGACTCCATTCTCTTTTTGGGGGAGGAGTTTTCTTCATTAACCTTTTGCAACTCCTTTTCCAATTGATCAATTCTACTTTTGAAAGAGCTTTCCATTTGACCAATTGAGGTTTTGAGAGAATTAATTTCTTTTTGCATTTGCCCATTTGAAGATCTGAGAGATTTATTCTCATTTTGTATTTGTCCAATTGTATTTTCTAAGGTTTTGGTTTCTTGTTGCAAGGTATTAATTGTCTCTCCCAAATTTTTAAGCTCCTTCCTTATTTCTTCAAGGAAGTCTTTCTATGCTGAAGACCAGATTGTATTCTCCTCAGAGCTTCCAGGTCTCTCTGAGTTAGGGTCTTTCCCTTCCAATAATTTTTCTATGGATCCACCTTTCTGCTGACCCTTCTTCATTTTGCTAAGATCTGAGTTGGTGAGGGGCTGGTTCACAGGGGCTTGGGATCGCTAAAGCTTTACTCACTGAGTGCAGTTTCTCTGGATGGCCAGTAGGAGGTACTGGTTGCTTTCTCTGGAGTGTCTGTGGCCTTGGTTGAGGCCTTCTGCCTTTGTTTGAGGGAAGGAATTGGATCTATTGAATTCTTTTGCATTCAGTCAATGGTGAGCTTTACCCTGGCCTTAGGTCATTCTTCTGCTGGGCTGGTTCTTCTGCTCACACACCTGGGCCTGAGAAAGGAGTAGTTTGCATTTGTTTGTTAGGGAAGAAGTCTGAGTTGTAATGGGACTCAGACCAGAGGAGCCCAGGGATGGTGTCCGAAACCTTCCTGCTCCAGAACTCTTCTCCCAGCCCTGTCTGGGATCTCCTGGGGGGCAGCTCCTGCACCAGCACCTCCACTCCCCTGCCGACTTACGCCTTGCACTCCAGCCCCACCCTGATCCAGCAGGTTCGGCTCTCCTTCTCTCAGACTCCTGGTTCCAATTCAGCTGTTAATCTGGTTGATCCGGATCTGATCCTCCCTCTGAGCCCAGACTCATCCCTCCGAATTCTGCCAAAGCTGCTGCTGGAGACAAATCCTGAGGTAGATGTTCTTTCTCCTGGCTTTTCTTTCTGGGTTTTGTGGGTCAGATTTCTTTTAAGAGGTTTGTTTCATGTCATAGATGGGGAAGAGATCAGGAGACTTTAGAACTGTGCCTGTCTTCTCTCCACCATCTTGGCTAGAAGTCTAGAGTTTCTTTTAGCAGTGAATTGACTCCTCTCTAAAATAAGAGAATTAAAGACAGAACTGACTTTCATATTCACTATATAATGAAAAAAATTCTTTTTTCATTGTCTTCGTTCTTAGAATTAGGATAAAATGTGCTTATTTATGTGCAGTCATTATTCCTTAATCCACTTGACCACAGAGCTCAAGAATGTGCTTTCAAATTAGAGTGAGATAGGAACTCCTGAGTATTAACTCTATCTCTCATATTTCATAGTTTTAAATCTGAAGTCAAGTCACTTAGTATCTCTGAACTTCATTTTCTTTATTAAATGGGGGTAAAGAAGCAATATAAGAAAGGATCTTGGAATCAGGAAAACTTTGTGTTTGAGCCCTAATTCATTAATGAATTATTCTCTTAAGTGGGAAACATATGGGGTATAATGGTGAAGTGTGGTGAGTACATCCAAGAGAATATCCTATGATAGACATTTGCGATGAGAATCTTAGTATATTCTCCCTCTTACACCCACCATGCATCACCATTATGTCCTTTATTGTTCCCACTTATAAGAATAATTCATTATTGTGAATATTTTATAAAAATATTAATATGGAAATAAGACTGAAAGAAAACCTTACCATAGACTGTGCACCACTGTTTATGACATGCTCAAGAAATTTTAGTCATTTTGTGGTTTATTGCTTTTAGGATCAAATAGAAACTCCACTCTTTGACCTTTATTGCCCTTTGAAATGATTTCTGTGTACTTGGCCTGGCTGACTACACTTTCCTCATACTTACACACTCTACATCATTGTTAGACTATTCTTTTTGTCTGCTAATGGTCTCTTGTATGAATCATCCTAAAGGATGGAAATGTTCTTAGAATCACTTCTTCCAGAATCCTTCCAGAATCTTCCCAGTTTTTACACTTTTTTCCCTTCTTCCCCAATCCCTCTCCTCCAGTCACATGCTACCTCTGCACATGGTATTTTTCATGTATGAAATACATAGATTTATATCTCCTTCTATCCTTGGGGTCTGGCACAATTTCTGGCACATGGTGAGAATTTAATGAATATTAGCTAAATTGAATTTAATGTAGTGTTATTAAAAGGAGCATGATAACCATCTGTTCTCTGTCTCTCTTAATGCACAAATAGGTGGGAATTTCAGGAAAAAGGATTAAGATGAACTATAAGGAAAATACTTTGACTGCCATAGTTAATAATTATTGAAAGGAGAGGTTGGTGAATTCTCTCATCTTGAGAGTTATGGGACTACTGTTAACCATTCCCCCCTCCCTAAATTATTTAGATGTAGTACCAACTGGATACAGGCTAATGGACCAGATGACTTCTTGAGGTCCTTTTGTCTCTGTAATTATTTGAAATATTTGCATGACAATTAGTGGTAAATGATGTGCAAGGTTATATAAAATGAGTGTTGAAATTACATTGCTATGCATATTTGAAGTGGCATAAGAAAAGTGTACCGTTTTCCTAGGTTCCTCATTAATGTTTTATGAATTCATATAATTTGAAATAGTGTTTTATTAGTGACTGCTTTCATAATGCCTCACACAAGTGAAAAAATGTAAAATATGGAAATATCATTTGGATGATGGCACCTCTTTCTTAATATTTATTTATTACATACCTTTTAGATCATTGATTTTAGAACTGTAAGGGTCCATAAAATTTTTGTAATCCAATACACTAATTTTGCAGATCAGAAAGTTGAGTCTTTCTAAAGGTCATAAAGAATTTGAATACTTTGGAAAGAGTGCTGGATTTGGAGACAAAGGATCTGGGTTCAAATTCTTACTGTGCTCCTTCCAGTCTCTACAAACTTTGCAAAATGACAACTTTTCAGGGTCTCAGTTTCCTCATTTATAAAATGAAGAGCTAGGGATAGATTACCTCCCACATCCCTACAGTTCTAGTTCCATGATAATAATAGGTCATATCCAGTTCATTTATATAATGCATAAAACCACAGAGGTATCTATAGAAAAGGACACTCTCTAAGACTCATCGTTGTTGCCACATAGACTGATAGATTTCTAAGCAAAATATTAGATTGTTCTCCATTCCTCGAAGTATGAGAGTCTATCTTTCCTGATAACATTAAAAAAATTACTTGAGTGTAGTGGTCATGAGTTTCAGTCCTCTTTTAGTATTTAGTCCAACATAGAGTACAAAGTCATTCCCAAATACATAATTATAGATTGAATTCAAGGAATATTTAAAAACTAAAGAGATATATTTAGAAAGAAGTAATATTTTGCTTAAAGTAGAAAGAGACAATCAGTAGAATTAACTTTAAAGCACTATGTGAAGTATGGGAATGAATATATTTCAGAAGGCAGAATATGGAGACCTCCAGGCAAATTGGTGGTAGTATGTGAAGGGGAAAATACAAAACATTGGATGATTATGTGTTCAAATTTTTTAATTAGAAGGAGCTCATCTACCCCAAATCTCCTCCTTTTATAGATGAGCAAAAGAAAGCCAAAAAAAGCCTATTTCAAAGAAGTTGCTATGAAACCTCTTAGTTTCAAGATTTCTTTTCTATACACCCAGTCTCTTCTTACTAAAATCAAGACTTACAATCTAGTATCAATTCTACCATCTAACTGCATGACTTTGAAATTCTTTCTTTTTTTAATCTAGTCCATCTGTCTTTTGTATCATTATAATGTCTTTCTTGTTCTCTTTCTCTCTCTCTTTGTATCTATCTATTTTCTTTTTATTTTTCTGCTCAAAATTCATTATAGTCTTCATATTTCCTATCAAATGATGTTTGACCTTTTTTATCTAATATTTAAAATCTTATGCTTCCTTATCTGTTTGTTCTTATCTGATCTTTTCCCCAATTATCTACTATATTCTAGACAATCAAAACTACTCATTACCCACAAAAAACCTTTTACTTTCAAGATAGACATGTACCATTCGGTTTCCTCCTTACTAACATCTTTCTCTGAACTTTAGAATCAATACAACTATGGGTATGTTTCAACATACATTCAAAAGAAAACCTAATAAGCTATTATACTGAGGGCCTTTTCTTTAACCAACCAACTTGAAATATTAATTTAACATGTAATTAAAGGTCACTTTATTAAATAGTGTAGCATGATTAATAAGGATCTCCTCATATGTACAAGATTATATACTCTACCAAAGGTTACCACATATTTCAGGAGCAATATTTACTAGGAATCACATTATGTAGGTTAAGCTACATTTTTTTCCTTATAAGGCAAGGAAGTGATCCCTAAGTTTTGATTAGTCCAGGTATGGTTGCTTCTCAGTTGCACAAGAACATGAAAAGGGTCAGCTTATGAGGTGTCAGTGACCCTTGGACTTAGTAGATCTTCCACTCTTACATCATAACACCATCCCAATGAGCCAGCATGTTTATATATGTAGTTGAAGATGGCCACCTGATTCAGTGTTGTGTCCTTGCTGCATGTTCTGTTCCTACTATGGCTGAGCAAACCTACTTTTGTTAGATGTTAGATGTTCTATGATAGTCTCATTTAATTCCTATCTCAAATCTAAGCTACTAGACTAACTTGAATCTGGTTTGGTCTGGAATATGGAACCACTAGTGGGGAAGAATGCTTGCATAGATAATATGTGAGCAGCAGACACACATAGAGAGAAATACACATAGAGAACTCAAAGAGTCACTTTGCACATACATAATGGTAATCTCTGTTGTTTCAAGTCTGCTAATATCTTTGCTGATATCACATTGGAAGCTCCTTTCCTCTACCATAGCTCATACTATTTCCTATGCTTTTTCTTCCTCCTCTTTATCTTCTTCATCATCACCACCAAACATTTATATAGTGTTTACAATGTGCCAGAAACTTTATAATCATTATATCATTTTCTATGGTTGTCATCCCTATTTTATAGATGAGGAAACTGAGGCAAACAAGTCTAAATCTAAGTAACTTGCTTGGGATCACCCAGTTAGGAAGTGTGTGAGACCATATTTGAACTCGAATCTACCTGACTCCAGGTCTTGTCCTGTATCTAATACACCAACAAGTCACCCCTGTCCTCTTTCCTTGCCCTAAAGCTGTATAAATCTTAGCCATCCTTAAAAACATGATTCCAAAAACACTTCACCATTAAGTATTTGCTCAGTGGTCAGAAATGACTCTCCTTTGATAATTCATATAATTTTTGTTATTTCTTTTTGTGCATTAATTCCCCACTTGTAGAAGAGTTGTGATTTGTTTTGGTGAAGCGATAAAAATGTAGATAAAATTTTTATATCTCTGAAGCAATTGAAATGACAGTTGTGCACTAACACTACCATAGAAAGGGACTATGGAAATAATTTGTATAGCCACTTGCTTTAAACATGGAGAAACTGTAGTCTGGAGAGTTTGTTACTTGACCAAGGTCTCACAATTGCATAAACATAGTATAAGTAAATGTTATAATTCTTATCAGGGCATTATATGCATATAAGAAATATCTAAAACAAATTCTGTGAGAAATTAGAGTAAAATAAGAGATATTCCTATGAAGACTGGACAGGAAGCTATTTTCAGACATAGGACACTTGAGTAAAGGTCTGAAGGAAAGAGAAAGGTCTGAAGGAAAGAGTAGTTTGAAATAATGGTAAAAGATTGGAAACAAAAAATGGAGAGGAACTTTTTTGCATTGTTTTGAAGGGTATTTTATTCAGTGGAATTTGGTTATGTACATCAATAAAATAGAAATAGAAATAAATTCTACATAGTTCTGTACATTAAAACAGGATATAAACTAAACATATAGCAGATTAGTTTGTAAATACTCTTAAGGATCAATGATCCCAATGATGTGGGTATTCCCTCCACTAATGTGAATTGCAACTAGATGGCATGCTTGCCTATCCTGTGCAACTTTGGTCCATGCCATTCTACAGATGGGTCCACCCTGTATACTGAGGAACTTTGCTTTCTCTTGACCTTGAGAGAATGTCAGCAGCAATGTGCATGGTTAAAGTTAGTTACAGAATAACTGTATCTAAATATAACCATAATATGAAATATACTTAGAGTAAAAAAAAAACCACTCATTTTGAATCATTCTAGAGTCTGTCCTGGGAAATTTAATAGAATAAAATTATCCCAATAGAATGCAAGTTACTTTAATGCAGGGACTTAAGCTTTTTAAGATATTTAAAATGTAATTTGTTTCCTTGTTATCATTATGAACTTTACAAATATTAACAAACTTTAGAAATATTAACAAACATTAATATTTCCATGTTCAAAGAGGAGGGGAAAAAAGTATTGCTTGTAAAGCCGTGAATCTCCTACTAGGAAACCTGAGTTTTTTCTACAATTCAAATTTAACATGAAAGCAACACTGTGGTTCTATCTATTAATATGCCCCCCTCTGAACTTCCAATTCTTCTCTTTTTTAAGTAATTACCCCATAGTTGCTTTTTAAATTTTCCTTCCTTTTTACTATCACCTTCTCTTAAAAAAATAAGTATAAATATGCATAATAAATTCACATATTGACCATGTCCAAAAATGTGTTTCATTTTCTGCATCTAAATGTGAGAAACATGATTGATTATCAGTCTTTCAGAGTCATTATTGGTTGCTGAGTTGGTCATAGGGGTTAAACATTTCAAATTTATTTCCCTTTACAATGTTGAAGTCATTGTATATGTTATTGTTGTTCTGCTCATTTCCTTCTGCATCATCTGCATCAAATAAGCTTTCACAAGTTCCTCTGTGTATATCCCTTTAATTAATTCTTATGGGCAAGAATATCTTATTAGATTCTTATGCCATAATTAATTTAATCATTAGATAAGAACTAATAAAAACACATCATAGTATTGCAATAAATGTTTTTTCTTCTCCTCCTCTGTTCTCCAACTATTGAATACTCCTCTTGTTTCCACTTCTATTTTTTTAATCAAAAAATAATCTGCTATATTTCTTTTTGTACTCATGGTCCTTTTCCTCTTTCTTTTCTTGGGGAAATTTCTGGTAGTGGTAGTGTGAGGTGCAAGAATATGCATAGTTCAATGACTTTTTGGACATAATTTCAAATTGTTTTCCACAATGAAAGAGTTACTTAATATCTACACTGAGAATGCACATTTTTTTTCACCAAAACCCTTAATTGTTATTTCAATTTTTATCATATTTGCACATCTTATGTGTTCTAAGTAGAATTTTAGAGTTAGTTTTACTTGTGATTTGTAGGATTTTTTTGGTATGTCATTGGTATAGCAAAAGAGAGCTTCAGTTAAGATACTGTAGTTTAGTGATTTTTTTTAGACATAATTTTGAATTGTTTTACACAATGATAGGGTCACTTAACAACTTTGTTAAGAATGAACATTTTTGTCTGCCTACCACAGGCCCACAATTGTCATTTCAATTTTTTTGTCAACTTTACATATCTTATGTGTGCTAAGTGGAATTTTAGAGTTATTTTTACTTGCACTTTATAGTGATTTGTAGGATTTTTTTTGGTATAGTCATCAATAGCTTGTCTTTCTTCTTTTGAGAGCTGACAGATCATAACATTTGACCATTTAGCTGCTGGAGGGAAAAAAAAAGATATTTTTTCATTCCAGAGACAATGGACCCCTGGTTGTTTCATAAACAAGACACTGTCACTTAGCTCAGAGCATTTTCTCCAGTCCTGGAAAATTCTCCTTTTTCTATGCTAACTATTGACTTCCCTGGCTTTATTTAAGTCTTAACTAAAAGCCCTTAAGCTTTTCCTATTCTAGTGCCTTTATTCTGTTATTTCCTATTTATCCTGTATATCATTTGTTTTGTATATATTTGTTAGTACATTTTCTCCACATTAGATAATAAGCTTCTTGAGGGCAGAGAATGTTTGCCTCATTTTAAATCCCTAGTTCTTAGCACAATGCTTAAGCACATTTAATAAATGTCTATTACGAAGAAAAATAAAACAAAATTCTACAGAATCTAAATGAACAACACTACATTTACTTTTAAAAATTTTCTCTTAATGTTTTTCTTTCCTAGCTCATAGTTTTCTTTCTTTTTCCTTAATCCTGATTCAGAAAAGACTAATCTCTGAAGATGTTGAACACAAATGTGGATGTTCAATATTCACTAGACTTTATCTTTGAGGGGAGAGAAGGTGGGAAGAATGGGTGGAAGGAAATTAAAAATATGCATATGCATGTGGATGAATGTTGAAAAATTTTGATAATGTAATTGGGAAAATAAATAAACCAATAAACTAAATAAAAGAAAGGAAAGAAAATAAAATAAAGATAACAATTGGAAAAAAATGTATCCTTTGATTTCTGGAGAAAGTTGAAGGTCGTTATACACGTTTTTGTTTTGGCCATAAGGTAAAGGGAAGAAACAATAACTTCTTTTGAGTTTGGTCTCATTAGGAAATTAAACTGCAGAGGATAGGATGGGGAGAGTATCTCTTCAGGATAAAGTATTTGAAGGAAAACAGTTCCCTTAGTCTATAAACCATTTATTACTTTGTTAAAAAATAAAGAGACTTCCAAGATTCCAGAAATTCTGCAATAGACTGTGTTGTAAGGATAAAGATGCTGTCTCCGGATGTGTATCAAACTACTCATTGATTTTAATGCTCTCCAGTCACATTATGTTTGGACTCTGAGCTGTGAGGAGCCCATTTCAGCTCTGTGTGGAAATCGTGAGTGGCTATCTCAATTAAGGTAATACATGTATATTTAGAATTATTTAAAGGAGAAAGAGGATTGACTTCTTCCCAAAGCATGTGGTAAACAGCTTGAAGCATCCCTAGGAAAAGCCTGAAGAGGAATTAGGCAAATATTTGCTTCTCATCTCAGGTGGGCACAAACAGTCTTAAGAGGAAATCATTATTCATGATTCATTATTGTGGTAGCAATGAATTGGAAATTGAGTGAATGTCTATCAATTGGGGAATGGCTTAATAAACTGTGGTGTATGTATGTGATAGAATACTGTTGTTCTATTAGAAACCAGGAGGGATGGGAATTCAGGGAATCCTAGAAGGATTTGCATGAAGTGATGCTGAGCAAAATGAGCAGAACCAGAACTCTGTACACCCTAATAGCAACACAAGGGTGGATGATCAATCTTAATTGACTTATTCATTCCATCAGTGCAATAATCAGGCACAATTTTGGGATATCTGCAATGGAGAATACCCATCTGTATCCAAAGAAAGAATTGTGGAGTTTAAACAAAGACTATTACCTTTAATTTAAAAAAAGTTATCTTATTATGCAATTTTGCTGTCTCTTATACTTTATTTTTTTCCTGAAGGATATGATTTCTCTCTCATCACATTCAACTTAAATCAAGTATATCATGGAAACAATGTGAAGACTAATAGACTGCCTTCTGTTGGGGATGGGGGAAGGGAGGCGAGGTTAGGGGAGAAATTGTAAAATTCAAAATAAATTAAAATTTTTTTAAAAAGAGGAAATCAGGGGGCGGCTAGGTGGCAAAGTGAATTGAGCACTGTCCCTGGAGTCAGGAGTACCTGAGTTCAAATCCAGCCTCAGACACTTAATAATTACCTAGCTGAATGCCCTGGGCAAGCCACTTAAACCAATTTGCCTTGCAAAAACCTAAAAAAAAAGAGGCTATCATTATATTTTAAGACCTTGGAGTCTCAGTCCTGAAGAGCACTCTAGTCAAGCCTGGGAGGAAAGGGAATAAATTTGAAGAAGGTCACCTAGCACAAAATACATAGAAAGGGTCAGAAGTTGAGAAAGTCAATTGAATCTCTTCTGGGAAATGTCAAATATTTAATGAAGAAAATTGCTGAAGGTCACAGCTAAGTCTTATTTTCAATATTAAATGTTACTTTACATTTAATTTTTAAGCAAATATATTTTATTTATGCCTTTGGTTTATGAAAACAATCAGTTTTGGAAATTTCCCTTGCCCCATTCATTTTTTTAATATGAAAATCTCCTTTTGACAAAGAAAAAGCTAAGAAAAAAATTACTTCTCTACATTATAAACTACTTTCTGATCTAAGGGAGTCTTAGCTCTCTCCTTAGGTATGCCTTATTCTATGTTCTTTGACTTTATTCTAATATTTTTCAGATCTGGCTTCCTTATAGTGATCTTTTAAAAATATGTAGTTATCAGGGCTTTATATTTTTACAAAAGATTACCAATCAATATTTCACTGAGAGATATTGATCAATAATGAGTTAATTTATTATTAATAATAAATTTTTTTTGCATAGCACTTTTTAATTTATACTATGTTTTCACATATTTTCTCTCATTTATTCATAGGATCATTTAATCCTATATTGAGAATTTGGAGGGACCTTACTTTTCATTCATATTAAACCAGTCCTATCATCTGATAAATGAGGAAGATGAAATTCAGAGCAGTCAAGTGACTTGTTCCACACTTAGTTCAAGAATTATCACAACAGGCAGGACAAAAATTCATACTTTGTGGAAAAGGAAATGGAGACTCAGAAAGTTTAAATGATTTAAGTTCAGACATCTAGTAAGTGGGAGAAGTATTAACACAAGGTCTTTTGAGTTTAGGGATAGGTATGTCTATTATTAAAGATACTCATGAACTAGAAGGGAAGACGTGCATATCTGATAGAAAAGGGAAACAACACTGAGTTATAAAGAGAAAAATAGTTCACAATGTTTTTTAGACTGCTTTTTCTGTAGTACAAATCAAAAGTCCTCCTTTTCTGACTTTTTGACAATGCTTAGTACACATTTATTGTAGTTTGATTCTCAGAAACCATTTTTTGTTATTTCAATTTCTTCCTAATTCTTACTTCATACAGAATAAATCTATAATTTGTCCCCATGTTCCTCAAAATTCCCATTTTTTCTTTTAGAACAACTATATTAACAGACTATAACTTGTTTAGTTTTTCCCCAATTCATTGATATCCAACTAATATCTGATATATGCATGTGTTTGTATATCAATATGTTGAACATACATGATATACATATACATAAACACATAAGTAATTTATTAACATACACTTATATTCCATTTTTCATATACTTTAATTTGTTTAGTTGTATCACAATCAGTTCACTTTTAAAACTCACTTTGTTTCTAGAACTTTGCTATAACAAAATTTTTATTAAGAATTTGACTTCTGTTTGGGTGTGTGTATGTGATATTAATGCCGTGATGTGATATAATATATATTTATATATATTTTCCTTATTTTTAATGATTTGGACTTTTTCATGTTTTTGAGAATTTGCATTCCTTCTTTGAAAACCGTTTGTAATATCTGGTAATTTATCTGTTGGGGATCATAAATGTTGCAATTTGCCAAACAAGTTAATGAATTTTGGAATCATTACACATCTATAAAAGTAGAGCCTTCATGAAGTTATCTTTCCATGTAGTGCAGGACATCACAAATAAGAATATTATAATCAAATTCTGAAATTTTGGACTTTTGTTGATAATCAAATAGTATAAAATCATTAATAAACAGTATACCTACCCTCTGGTATGTTATGTGTCTATAAGTACACATATATGACCATTAGTATTAATTCCAAAATAATTCCACAAATGGAAGCTTCATTGTCATCATCGTTGTTGTTGTTGTCATTATCATCATCATCATTATTATCACTGTAGACCTTGAACTTAACTTAATTGAAATATATCTCTAGTTATCTCTAATATTGATCTATAAATTTAAGCATCTAAATATAATGTCACATATATATATATATACATTTATATGTACCTATATGTATCTAACTTAAAGATGTTTATATGTGTCTATAATTATATCATATACATATATAATGCATGCAAATAACTCTATATTGATATATTATAAGCTTATGTAAAAATTATTTCTATATAGACTATAAACATATCTAAATAGAGATTTAATATAGAGATGCTCTATGGATAAAATATAGATATTAATCTCCATCATATATCTCTAGCAAATAGAGATATAGCAATATATCAGTCAGTCAATAATCATTTATTAAGAGTCCATTATGTTCCAGGCACTATCCTTTGCTGGAGGTAGAAGTAAAGTAAATAACATTCTTTGCTATAAGGAGAAAAAATGGAAATACAACTTTTTTTCATTTATTCATATTTTGTACAAATGTTTTTTTATACATTACAAAAATATTCTTGTTTCAGAGTAAACATAATAGCCCCTCCCCCCAAGAAAAATATAGACCTGCATAAGCGAAAAAGTAAAGGGGAAAGAAAAAATTAAAATTAAAACAATAACAATAACAATAATAATGATGATGATGACAATAATAATAATAATAATAATAATAATAATAATAATAATAATAATAAAAATTGTAGGTATGGCCAGGTGGTGCAGTTGTTGAAGCACCTGCCCTGGAGCCAGGAGCACCTGAGCCCAAATCTGGCCCCAGACACCCAACAATTAGCCAGCCATGTGACATCATGAAAGCCACCCCAATCCCATTGCCCTACAAAAACCATTAAAAAAAGACCCAAAATAAAATAAAATAGTAGTAATAATAATAGTAGGGGTGGCTGGGTGGCAGACAGATCACTGGCCCTTGAGCCAGGAGCACCCAGGTCCAAATCCAGCTCCAGACACCCAACAATCACTCAGCTTTGTGGCCCCAGGCAGGCCACCCAGTCCCATTTGCCCTGCAACACCCCCCAGAAAATAATAATAATAAAAATGTGCTTCAGTCTGTGTTCCAACACCACCAGCTCTGTCGTGGGTGAATCACATTCTTTAGGATAAGTGCATCACAAAATTGCTTCCATATTTTTCCACTGTTACCGTTGCTGAATGCAACTCCCTCCATTCATACTTCTGTACTACTATGAAGTATATTTTCTCTCTCCTTTCACTCTGTCTCTGCTGTAGGGTAGCTGAGTGGCGCAGCAGACAGATCCCCAGCCCTGGGCCCAAGAGGCCCTGAGCCCACATACCACCCCTTACCCAGCATCCTCCCAGCCCTATGGTCCCGGACAGGCCATCCAATCCCAGCCCCTTGCAAGAAGTAAAAAAGAAAATGTGTTATATCTGACCATTCTCCCACCATGGTCCATCCTCTCCTCCATCACTCCCATTCCCCCCTTCCCCTTTCCCCCCTTCTCTCCTTCTTACTACAGATGTCTATACCCCATTGAGTATATATGCTGTTTCCTCTCCTAGCCACCTCTGATGAGAGCAAAGATCACCTCATTCCCCCTTGCCTTCCCCCTTCCATATCATTGCAATAACTCATTGTAATAAAGAAAAATCTTATTATATGAAATATCTTAGCCTATTCCTCCTCTCCTTTACACCACAATATATCTTCAAATTCAGTTTTTTCCTGTGCTTCATCTATAAAAGCTCCTTTTACCTGCTCTATTGAATAAGAAGGTTCATATGAGTATTATCAGTATCAATTTTCTATACAGGAATAAATGTAGTTCATCTTCAGTAAGTCCTTCATATTTTCCTCTTCTCCTCCAATCTCTATGCTTCACCTGAGTCCTGTATTTGAAGTTCAAACCTTCTGTTCAGCTCTGTCCATTCCAACAGGAACATTTGAAATTCCCCTGGTTCATTGAAAGTCCATCTTTTTTCCCTGGAAGAGGACATTCAGTTTTGCTGGGTAGTTGATTCTCAGTTGCATCCTAAGCTCTTTTGCCTTCTGGAATATTATATTCCAAGACCTATGAGCTTTTAATGTAGTTGCTGCTAAGTCCTGTGTGATGCTGACTGTAGCTCCACAATATTTGAGTTGTGTCCTTCTGGCTGCTTATAATATTTTCTCTTTGACT
Organism: Macrotis lagotis; assembly: GCF_037893015.1. Taxonomy (NCBI): domain Eukaryota; kingdom Metazoa; phylum Chordata; class Mammalia; order Peramelemorphia; family Peramelidae; genus Macrotis; species Macrotis lagotis. The sequence continues at coordinate 134,027,811 of NC_133660.1, read as the reverse complement.
TGGAAGTTCTGGAACTTGGTAATAATATTCCTGGGGGTTATTATTTTTTTTTGATCTCTTTATCGGGTAGACCGGTGGGTTCTCTCCATTTCTATTTTGCCCTCTGCTTCTAGGATATCAGGACTATTTTCCTGTAATAATTCTTAGAAAATGATGTCAAGGCTCTTTTCCTTGGTCATGACTTTCAGGTATTCCAATAATTTTTAAATTATCTTTCCTAAATCTGTTTTCCATATCAATTGTTTTTTTCAATGAGATGTTTCACATCTTCTAATTTTTCATTCTTTTGGTCTTGAAGTTCTGAGTCCCAATTTCTTGTAAAATCCGCAATCTCCCTGAGTTCTATTCTTTGTATGAAGAATATGTTTTCCCCTGAGAGCTTTCTTATCTCCTTTTACATCTGGCCAGTTCTGCTTTTTTAAAGCATTCTTCTCCTCAACAACTTTTTTGAACTGTTTTATCCATTTGACCTAGCTGGTTTTTAACATGCTATTTTCTTCAGCATTTTTTTGGATCTCCTTGACTAAGCTACTGACTTCATTTTCATGTTTTTCCTGCATCTTTCTCATTTTTTTCCCAGTTTTTCTTCTGTCTCCCTCACTTGATTTTCAAAGTCTTTTTTTTTGAGCTCTGTTATGGCCTGAGCCCAATTTCTATTTTTCTTGGAGTCTTTAGATGCAGGAGCTTGTGCTTCCTCATCTTCAGATTCAGTGTTTTAATCCTTCTTCGGATCACAGGCAAACTATTTTTCAATGATGTTCCTGTTTTTTCTCTGCTTACTCATTTCCCCAGCCTGTGAATGCTTTGGGGGTGCTTCCTGGGCTTTTGAGTATTCGTGGGACACACACCCTCCACAAGTATCTCTGTGTGTGAGGCTCTGTCTTCCCTCCTGGTCTGTGAATGACCATAATTGCACCCCTCTTCCATGGGGCTGAAGTGGGGGGGCCTCTTGTTCTGTTGGGGGGGCTAGACTGTGATCAAGATCTCAACGTAGTCAGACCCCCAGAATTCTGTTCCAGGGCCACAGGACAGAGCTCTGCAGTCTCTCTTCACTCCCTTCCCTAGGCTCAGCATGCTCATGCCCTGGAGGCTCCTGCTTACTGGCTCTGCCTCCTTCTGCTTCCTGGATCTGGGCTGCCCTGGCAATGCTGCTTGCTGTGTGCCCTGAGGGCTGGGGTTCACATGCTAGCTCTGGCAGAGGTCCCCCCACTCTGCTGTTCCCCCAAGTTGTGCTTGGTGCTCCCCAGGGTGTAAATCAGGAAACTGCCCTGCTGCTGTGAGCTGTGGCTCCCAGCACCCTGGGGCTGCCTCCAGGAGGCTGAAGTTCCTTCACTCTGGAGGGCCACCCCTCTGTTGGGCCACCCCTCTGTCCCAGTGGAGCCAAGCCATTCTGCTCTTTTCCAGGTTATCTTGGGTTGGAGAATTGCCTCACTGGATCCCTCTGTGGGTTCTGTCTCTCTAAAATATAGTTTTAATCTATGAGTTTTGTTCCAGAGCAACTAAGAGAAGGTCCTCTCTTGTTGCCATCTTGGCTCTGCCCCCCCCCCAAATACAACTCTTTAAGAGGCAAAGATTCTTGCTATATTTTAATGGCCACTGCTTATTATCATATTTGAGATCATATTGGAAGTTCTACTAAGAGAAAACTTTACATATATTAATCTGCCCCAATATTGAACTTGGCCACTAATCTTTATTAATTCAAGAAAAGGGTGTAGACAGGAATAATTCGTATTCTAAATGTAAATTAATTTTGTTCTGTTAGATTCTTAATCCTTCCTCTGTCTTGGTCACTGTCTTAAAATAATGTCAATGCACCCAAAGAATAAAAAGAATGACATGTACCTGGGCATTATTATTCTTGAATTTTTCTCCAGAGAAAATTAAAAATTTACAGGTCTCTATTTTGTAAAATTCCAAATTCCTGATATAGATAATATTTCAACATTGTCAAAAAGAAGAAAAGACCATTGAATTTGGAGTCAATCACCTGAGTTCTTATCTTAGTCCTCTTCATAGCTGGGTGAATTTGATTAAGTCTTTTTAACTCTGTAGGCCATAGTCTCCTCATCTCTAAACTGTGGAAGGTGGACATGTTTTCTGGGGTCCTTGTCATGTCTAGATCAATGATCCCCTAGGAACCTATTTTCTAACTTCATATAAAAGAGGGAAAACAAAAATACCAACTTTCCTAAAATGCTTCTGAATTATTGATAGAGACAGACTACCATGTTTAATAAATAAATGAGTAAAACAAATAATGTCCCCAATTTGTCTCATTGTTTTATGCATGAGTTACACTGTGGACTCTATTTCATTAAGAAAGATTACCAGCATGATGATAAGACTACAGTGTAAAAAGAAAGAGAAATTACTGTTAGCAAAAGATTTGCAAAAGCACAAAGAAAAAACAAGCAAAATTAACATCTTTTTGCTGACCTGTAAGGTTCTGTTTTATTTCACCTTTAATGATTATTTGATAGTGCATTAAAGAAGGATTTTCTCTTTGGAGATAAATGTTATAAATCTATAATTAGGCTATTTTTAAAATGATTATGATTTAGAATTAAAGGTCAGAAAAATTCATCTGCTTTACCTACCCAAGAAGGTAAGCAAATTCTGCCCCAAACATTCCTTAGTTGTGTGACTAAGGACAAGAAATATAAATTCTATGAACTTCATTTCCTAATTCAATATTTTAATAAACAAATTCACAGACTTAAATGAGTCTATATATATATATAATAGTATTTAATTTTTAAAGCTTTATGCAAATATCTCTATTTCTATTATTGCTTTTATTAGTTGGTATCATAGTGTGACCACACCACTGCACCTGGAATCAGGAAGACATGGTTAAGAAATGTCCTTGAATATGTAGTAATGGTGTGATCCTGAGCAAACCATTTAACTTCTATTTGCCTCAGTGTCCTATCTGTATAATGAAAATGATTATGGTGCTTATCTCATAAGAATTCTTATAAGAATCAAATAAGATAAATCTTAAAGTGTTATTTATAAAAACTAGCTATTATTAGGATGAATATCATCATCATCATCATCTAAAAATGACATTCGATAACCTTGATAATGAGATGAATGAAGAGTCATAATTTATATAAACCCTTCATGTTCATTTCAAGAGATTTATTATTTCAAGTGCCCTCCCCCACTTCATGTTAAGAAACTATAAGCAATACTTCTGTCACTCTCCTTTATCCCTGTGCACAAAGTAGAATAAAATTACTCTTTGCTTCCAATTCATGGTAAATGTCATAGTAGTAGTAGTAGTAGTAGTAGTAGTAGTGCAATTGTAGATTAGTAGTAGTTGTAGCTGTATTTGTAGATTACTAGAAGCAGTGATAGTAGCAGCAGCAGTAGCAGTAATAGTAGTTATCAATTGTAGATTAGTAGAAGTAGTAGTAGTAGTAGTAGTAGTAGTGGTAGTGGTAGTAGTAGTAGTAGTAGTAGTAGTGGTAGTGGTAGTGGTGGTAGCAGTAGTAGTAGTAGTGGTAGTGGTAGTAGCAGTAGTAGTAGTAGTAGTAGTAGTAGTAGTAGTAGGGTGGCAAATGACACTGGTTGGAGGGGAGAATTTTGAGGCATCCACAGTAACTTAACTTAGAGTGAGGACTAACAGTGATGAAGAGGACACAATTTTAAACCTTCCCTTGTTTTGAGAGAATCATCATCGCACACTGGGTAAAAGTCTCTTGTGAAGGGGTTAAATGATTGAAATTGTCTCTAAAATACATATAACTTAACCATAACATAGACCGTCCTCATTGCAAGGGAGAAATAAGAGTTGATTTTCCCATTTCAGGAATTAAATTCAAGTATTAAGAAAGGCAAAAAGGAATTTATGTGATTTCAACCAAGTGTCTTTTCACAATAAAAATGAATTTAAAAATAGCTTTATATTATGTATATTGGCATGTTAAGATCTAATTTGCCCCAATAAAGTTTTTGTGCTTTCAAAAGTCCTTGTTCCAATTTTTTTTATTTAAAAATCTAAAATGTGTTTCATGATTGTCCAATTACATATAGAAAAGTTAATAAAGATATTTTTATTTTGTACTGTAAAATTCAGACTAGCATCACTGATTATAAATATATATATATATATATATATACACATACACACACACACACACACACACACACACACACACACACACACACACATATATATATATATATATATATATTTTAATTTTAGGGTTTTTTGGCAAGGCAATGAAGTTAAGTGGCTTGCCCAAGGTCACACAACTAGGTAATTAGTAACTGTCTGAGTCCACATTTGAACTCAGGACCTCTTGACTCCAGGGCTCGTGGCCACCTAACTGCCCCCTGGGGATATATTTTTGCTTGTTAATAATAAGGCCTGAATAACGGAGAAAAATTTAAAACAACTATTTACTAAGTGAAATTACATTGAGGGCCAATTACTTACATAAGATTTATGCTAAAAGGTTAAGGGTAGCAGTAGACAATTGATAGTATTACGTAAGCAAATTTTGCAACTTTATTATTAACATTTAATTATTATAATAGTTCACATAGTATTTTATGCAAACATGCTACTAAAGGCAATCTTATACAAGGAATTCTTAGATTATATATTTCAAAATTTCTCATTTGAAGCTTCTAAACAGCTGTGGAAGCTTTACAGAGGAAGTCAAGGCCAAGAGTGGTAAATGATTTGCCCAGGTCACACAGTTGCTAAGTGTCTGAGTTAAAACTTGAACTCAGGTATATCTGAATTTAAGTTCATTTCTCCAATTTGTTTTATGGTGTTTTCCTCATTTTTCTCATGTTTTTTTCCCTTTTTGTTCTGATTATTCCATTTAGTATGAAGATATATTGAACATGAAAGTGCATGTATAGCCTATATCAGATTGCTCACTGTCATAGAGAGAGGGAAGGTAAAGAGGGAGGTTGAGAAGTGTGGAACCCAGAAGCTTGCAAAGAAATGGATGGTAAGGCTATCTTTGCATGTAATTGAAAAAAAATGAAATAAAATGAAACTTTTAAAGAAGTTCATCACTCCATTATGATGACTCGCTACTGTCTAAAGGAAGTGGCAAGATATACAGTACACAATATTCTGGAGTTTTAATGAACTAATTTTCTAGGCATATAATTTGTTGTTATTAAGTCATTCAGTCATGTCTGACTCTTCATGACCTTGTGGACCACACTGACTTTGGGGTTTCTTTGTAAAACTACTGGGGTAGTTTGTGATTTCCTTCTCCAGAATATAATTTCCTACTTACTAATACCCTAGGTATTAGCAATTCTGATGATCTCTCAGTTTCTTTAAGATCAAGTTTTCATTCTGATTACATTAGTCATTTAAGAATAATGGTTCTGGGAGTACTTTTTTGTTCTAAATACAAGATGGCACAGAGATGAGAGGATCATCAAATAAGGCATGGTTGGTACCTACATGTTTAAAAAAGACAGTAACATACAATAAAATACAAGATGTTGCTTTATAGAAAAAAGTATATAAGAACACCTTTCATTAGACAAAGTTCATTAGACAATGTTCCTTTATTGAAAAAAAAATCTCCTTTCTGCTTGACTGGCTGAATTTATTAATAACTTACTAAGACCTTGCTAATTGCACTGATGGGGAAAGCCATTACAGCAAAGTACATTTTAAAAGTTATAAAATTGCCAAGGATAAGATATCAAAGCTTCCTATATAAAAATGGCCATTTATTTTAAGAGCAAAATTTACTGCAAATTATTTGTAATGATATATCTTGCCTCATTTTTTAAAAAGTAATATAGACATAAAAATAGGAAAGGTTTACTAATTAAATCTTTAGCAAGAAATGAGATAAGGTCTTATAAGCTCTCATAATTCTTGTAATAATGATAAAAACTTAAAAACTTACAAACATATATACAGAAAAATAGAAATCCTAGATATCTCAGTATTATGACCTTGCTTTGTTTCTTGCCATTATGATGTCTTGGAGGATCAGGGAAAATGTGAAAGAAAAGATGAAGAGGAGTCCATGTTCTAATAACATACATAGTTAAAATGAATAGTTATGTCAAATGCTAATATTTATTATAGAGCTAGAAATATTCTTTTTACTTCTATAGTTCTATAATGAAATGATTCTAGGATGATGCTCAGTGGGAGCTGCTATTTCAATGCTATTCCTGAAAAGGTCATTCCAAATGGAAAGCATTAGTCAGTGGTAAATAAAAGGACTTCAACATTGAATACAGAAAAAATAAGAGCATAAAATATGTCCACAATCAGAAGTTGGTTTCACATTAAGGCAACTAGATATTATAGTAGATTAAGTTCTAGAATTAGACCCAAGAAAACCTTATTTCAAAACCTACCTCAGTCCCTTTATTTGCTAGTTGCATTACCCAGGGTAAGTCATTTAATTTGTCTGGATTTATGTTTCCTCATCTGTAAAATGGGGATGATGATGATGATGATGATGATAATAATAATAATAATAATAATAACAATAAATAATTTTTCTAGTCTTCAGATTCCTCATCTATAAAGCAGGAATGATAATAATGATGATGATAAAAATACTTTGTTATAAAGGTTTCAGTGATATAGTATATTTAAAAATACTTTGTAAAACTTGAAGTACTATATCATTCTAGGTATTAATATAAGAAGTAATATTTTGCTTGTATTCTTTCTTGGCTACACAATGATGTTAATATGCCATTGCACCCAACATTGCCATCTTTCTTCCATATTCATTTTACATCTTTAGAGATAACAGTACATAAAATTTGGAATGTGCTCTTCTCTTTCATATAGCAAGTGTTTGTCTCCTTTAGTCCTCAAATTTTCTCTAGATTTTTAACTGGTTTTGGAAGGTTGTCATGTGAGGGAACAGGAAGATCTCATTTTAGAGTGCTAGAAAATGGTGTGTTTTAAGACCATATGGAGGAAAAGTTACATATGTGGAAGGGCATTTATTTCTAACAAATCTGACAGTCTTTTTTTTTTGAAGGTCATATCACTGCTGGTATAAACCATAATGAGGATTAAGTTGTTACTTCCATTAGTAATCTCATAAATACATTGATATAAATTTTAATATGTGCATTCTATCACATATATTCATTCTATCACATTTAAGGATTCTTTTTATAAGAAACTGACACATAATGGAAGAATGAAACTGAATATTTAAGTTCTTTCTTGCTCCATGAACTATGTAACAGTAGCAGAGATAGTAGTGGTGGTGGTGGCACTAATGGGAAGAAGAAGAAGAAGAAGAAATGAAAGAGTAAATAAAATAGAAAAAAGAAGAAAAGAGGAAGATTATTAGCAATATCTTCAATTTAGTCTCCTTGCAATTACCAAAATCATTTTGTTAAAAGACAATGACACTTCCCTTCTCAGTAAATGACTCCCTATTACCTTTAGCAGAAAATAGATTCCTTTCTTTGGTGTTAAAAACTTATTCACAACCTGTCCTTAAACTGAATTTTTAACTTTCTCATTCAATGCTTTGCTTCAATCTGCTTATGATAACAATCCAGTTGGTTTTCTTACTACTCTTGATTCACAGTACTTCATATCCCACCTCCATACCTTTGTAAAAGTTGACCATCATGCTTGAATGTGCTCCTTACTCATATTTACCTGCTAAAATCCCTTGACAAATTCAAATTTCAGATGAAATGTTAGCTTCAACATGAATTTTTTCTTCATCTCCTAGACTATGCCTTTTCAACAAAAGTGCTTTTTCTATTGTGTGCATTGTTGACATATGTTCCCATGTCTTAACTCCCTATTAGAATTAAGAACTTCTTCAGATCATGAACTATTTAAGTTTTATCTTTGGATCCTGAGAATTGCACATAGAGTTAAATAAGTGCTCATTAATTGACCTAGTATTATGGTAGTACTATCAGAATTTAAAGCTGCTAGTTTTAACAAAGCAGTGGCCGTAGTATTAATATTATTAGTAGACATTTTACTAGAAGAAATAATGGCAGAGTTAATATGAGGAGCTGTCATTGCAATAATAGTCATTCATTTATTTTTCTTTTCAAAGGACCATTGTTTTCACCATGTAAGAAGTTCCTGTTGAGAAATTCTAAGTGAAGATCAGCCCTTTTTCAACCATGTATAGACTCAGAGAATTGCCTGGAAAAATAGAGGCTAAGTGACTTGCCCAGTGTGATACAGCAAATATGTGCTGAATGCAGATCTTGAGTCTAGGACTTCTTAAATGTCAAGGCCATCTCTCTATTTATAAAAATACTCTACCACCAATAGTAATAGTAATAGCTACTATATATATATCTATATTACTATATTATGGCACTTTGCAAATTTCTCTCTCTGGAACAACCCTATGAGGATATACTTACAACAGATGCTTTTTCCCTACATAAGAAGTCTCAAAGAAATAAGGAAATTTGCTCAAGGTTACATAACTTTATTGTTCAATCTCTTCAATGTCAAGGTTCCATTTTACGCTGTACAAATAAGTAGAAAGATCCTAAGATGAGAGACTAAAATCTTATTTTCAAACACAGAAGTTGTACATAGTAGTTCTAGTGTCCAATAAATTTGTATTGAATGAATGAATAATTTTCCTAAGAGATAGCATAGCCTAATGAATAGAGAGCAGGTCCTTGGGTCCTAACTTTTGCACAAACCTTGTGAGCCTGGGTTTAACCACTCAGGTAGCTCCATAATTACATAATAGTTGCCAGGCTTCATTATTTGAGGGAATTTCCTAAGTAAGCTTATACAAAAGAAATTACAGTTAGGCAGATTTAACCAAAAATTACAATAAGAGTAATAACAACAGTAATTTTCCCATTCTGCTTTGCTTGATCTCAAAACCTGCCAGATGGCAAAGAGAGATTTATCAGACATATAAAATATAGGTCTAACCCTGGTTGAATTCCTGGCATGAACTTTTAAGCGAATATAAGCAAGTAATCACACAGGATGGGCAAGTATGGATGGGCAATGACTCGCATCACTGGAGAGAACTACAAAATGAAAAATAAGATTATATGGAACCATTTGGGTATTCAAATGTGAAATAAGGTAATTTATGACAGGAGTTAACTTTCAAAAGAATTCTTTTGTTCTCAGATTAAAAACCTGGACTTTAACCATTCAAAGGACTTTTTAATGTAGGAGTGCTTCTGGTTCAATGCAATTAATCTAGGAGAATAGAACCCAAGGCGAGTCCGAATAATATTGGTCATACTCTCTTCATTGTCTTATAATACTTTCTTTTCATCATGACTTTTATAGATTTCAGTTCTTGTCCTCAATTCCACCTACCCTTATAGCTTTTCACCTTGATTTCCCCTTCAAAGTCATTCATTTTGGAAGTCATTTGTTTCAAATAGGCAAGGAGTAAAGTCTACTCATTTTGTTTTGTTTGTTTTTCTTCCCATTATCTATATGAGTGTAATAAAAAACAGCAGCTGGAAAAAGCTTCTTCTTGCAAATGAACAGACCAATTCAAGGAATATGTTTCCACAAAATGCCAATGCTTCAAAAACTAGTTTGAAATGAATATTGTCTGACTGAAGCTTCTTGTTTCCAACAAACTGGGAATTGGTCAACAGTAAGTAACTCTGCAAAGGAGGTCACTGAAAAAGACCTCAGTTGACTATAAAGTGAAACTAGCTAAATGGAATAGGAGAGTACCTTTAAGGGGCATTTTGGCAGCACTGTGAATACAATTCTAGCCTTGGAGTCAGGAGGAATTAATTTCAAATCTGATTTCAGACACTTGCTAGTTGTGTGACCCTTGGCAAGTCACTTAATCAAGATTGCCTTCATTCCCATACCCCTGCTTGAAAAAAAGAGTACCTACAAACCTCAAGATTCATAGAATTGACAGTCAAAAATTTCTAACTATCAAAAGAGTATGAATTGAAGAAAATACATAAGATTAGTTCTCTCCCTCTCTGACCCAAAACTAGAACAGAAAAGTGCTCAGGAGCAAAAGAAGTAATACTCTGGATAATTTCACACTATCATATTGATCAACAAAGATAGAACTGAGACCATTTAAGTAGGGATGAAAAGATTTGGAAGAGAGGGACAGTTTGACTGAAGATATAATTGAGCTGTGAGAACATCTGAGTATGAGCATTGTTCCCAAAGAGACTTGGGGGAAAGAAAGGAATTGGAAATTGAGGGGATGCCCATAAATTGGGGAATGATTAAACAAGTTATGGTACATGAATACCATGGAATACTGTTGTTCTATAAGAAATCATAAGGGTTGGACTCTAGAGAAGCATGGAATGACTTTCAGAATCTGATGCTGAGCGAGGGGAGTAGAACCAAGAGAACAATATTCACATCACCAAAAACATTATGTGATGAATAACGTTGATGAAAGCAGCTCCTCTCTGCAGTCCTGAGAGCTAGGGCAACTCTGTATCTGACTGGCTATGGACTATATTATCCCCAACCAGAGAAAGAAAAACAAAACAAAACAAAGCTCAAAGAAAAAGAAAGTTGCATGGTGTGGTCCACAATGCAAATTTAGTAATGATGGAGGTCACTGAAAGGAGGAAACATCTTCTCTCACCTTTACATCCCAAGTGAATACATAGTCTTTTTATGTGACTCCTAAAAAGTTCACTAAGACCGATCCATATGCACCCAGTTATAGTTGATCTCTTTGGAGTAAATGATTAGGTTATAATATAGCCAGCAATTTACTAATCAAACTACCAAATAACTACTTTACTGAGCAAAAAAAAAAACAGTAATAGAATTCATCTGGTGTAATAAAAGGGCAAGAATTGCTTAAGGGAACTGATTAAAAAAAGTATAAATGAAAGTGGCCTAACTTTACCATATCTAAAACTATACTATAAAACAGCAGTCATCAGAACTGCCTGGTACTGGTTAAGAAATAGAGTAATGGATCAATGGATTAGGATAGGTTCAAAGCAAACTGCAGTAAATGACTACAGCAATCTACTATTTGACAAATATAAAGACACAAGCCTCTAGGATAAGAACTCATTATTGGGCTAAAATTGTTGATAAAACTGGAACAGAGTAGAATAAAAATGAGGCATAGAACTGCATCTCATAACCTATACCAAATAAAATACAAATGGGTACAGGATTTAGACAAAAAGAGTGGTATCATAGATAAATTAATAGACCAAAAATTATGTGATCTATGGAAAAGGAATAAAGTTATGACCAAACAAGAATTAGAGCAGATTATAAGCTGCAAGATGAATGATTTTGAATATATTAAATTTAAAAGTTTTCGCACTAATAAAATCAATGCTTAAAGGAAAGCAGAAAGCTGGGAAACAGTCTTCACAACCAGGAGTTCTAATAAAGGTCTCATTTCTAAAATATATAGAGAGAATTGCATCAAATTCATAAGATCACAAGTCATTCCCAATTGATAAATAGTCAAAGGATATGAACAGAAAGTTTGCAAATGAAGAAATTAAAGCTATATCTATATCTATATCTATATCATCTATATCTATCTATATGTATATATTTAATCATATGGAAAAATTCTCCAAATCTCTATTGATTAGAGAAATGTAAATTAAAACAAGCTATCATCTCATATCTATTAGATTAGCCAAGTTGAAAAAATGGGAAGAAAATTAATGTTAAAGAGGTTGTGGGAGGATTGGAACTTTGATGCATTGCTGGTGGAGTTGTGAACAGATCCAAACTTTCTGGAGAACAATATGGAACTATGCCCAAGGATCACCAAAACTGTTCATAACCTTTCTAGTATATATCAAGGAGAAATTATAAAAAATGGTAAAAGATCTACATTTTCCAAAATATTTGCAGTAGCTCTTTTTGTAGTGGCTAAGAATTTGAAATTGAGAGGATGCCCATCAATTGGGAAATGGCTAAACCAAGATACGGTACATGAATACAATGGAATACTATTGTTCTATAAGAAATCATAAATGCTTAGACTCTAGAGAACCATGGAATGACTTACAGAATCTGATGCTGAATGAAAGGAGAAGAATTAAGAGAATAATATTCACATTAAAATAACATTATGAAATGAATAACCTTGATGGAAGCAGCTCCTCTTGGCAGTCCAGAGAGCTAAGACAACCTCATCTGACTGGTTATGGATTATATTATCACCAATCAGAGGAAGAAAAACAAAACAAATCAAAACAAAACATAACAAAAAAAACCTTTCTGAATCTGATGAACATTTAAAAAAATCTCTTATGCATCTCTTTCCCTTAATCATAATTTCTCATGACAGAAATTACTAATTTGTAAACAAGTTTAATGAAATATGTATGTAAAAGGCTAACCTGACTGTTCCCTGCTGAAGGGATGGGGGTGGGAAGGGAAGGTGGAGGGAAATTTTATAACATGGAACTATGAATGTACATATGGATGAAAATTAATTAATTAATTAAAAAATAATACAGCCAGCTATGGTTTATTAATTCTTTGAGCTACATTTCTATTCAAGTAAGTGCCTTAATTTATTTTCATTCAATTCAAATTGAATTTATAATGAAATTCTTCCTCCAATGAAAGCAAAAAGAACCAAGAGACAACCCCCCCACATATTTTAAATATCTACTGTGTACATTCCATAATATTAATGATTTGGCCTACTAGATAAAATAAAGCATAATGAATATTTTATTTACACTCAGTTAATGTTACATTCCTACTTGAGTGACCTTGAACAAATATTTAAATTTTCTGGTCCTTACAAAAAAATAATCGGGCTGGACTCAAGTCATCATGAAAGCCCATTCCCTTTCTAAGGTTGGGGATTCTTTAAACCTAACATCTATTTTAAAGTTTTGTCATTCTTGATAAAATTCTTAAAAATTAACATCTCTCCTTTGCATATTTAAAAAGTAGACACATGTCAGACTGTAAAATTGGGACGGGACCTCAAAGTCCATCAAATCTAATCTTAATCTGACCAAGAATTCATTTTACATGATTTCTCACCTGCACCCCGAAATAATAATGGAACAGTCTCTGCTTGAACACTTCTAATTATATGAAACCTATTACCTGCTGAGGCAACATACTTCTTTTTTTGGGGGGGTAGTCCAGCTTGTTCAAGAGATTTTCCTTATAGCAAATACAACTTTTGTTTATTGCTCCTAGTTCTGCCCTCTGGGATCAAGCAGAACAAGTTTTATTCTTTTTCCATATGACAGTTCTTCAAATGCTTAAAGGCAACTATCATGGTTTACATCCCTCCCCCATACTCAACCAGAAAGAGTTTTATTTTCCCCATGTTAAATATAGAGATTTAGCTTGTCTGTTTCTTTTTGCCCCAATGAATTGCAACTTAGAATTGGAAAGAATCTTAGAGACACTCAAATCTGGCCTGCTCATTTTGTAGATGAGACCACTGAAACACACACACATATATATATATATATATATATATATATATATATATATATATATATATATATGTTTTTCTTTGCTTCACAGTTTTCCATTTCTAAGATCTTTTCCTTCCTCCTTCAGGAAGTTTTCCCTCTTTCAACAAAAATTCCTTCCAAGAATTGTAATGTCTTGAATTTACACCTCATTAGAGAAATGAACTTTCCTTTCTTAATTTCTGTCTTAATTCTTTTCCTCAGAACTATGGATAGTCTTTTTTTTTCATAATTTCTAATTTGGAATGGCATCAGCAAGCATGATCAAGAGGATGGGGTTGTATAGAAGCCCTTTGTACTGACTCTGAACATGCCCTTCTTCACTTGGAAGGTCATTGCAAACTTACAAAAGTGACTGTATTCTTTTGAGGTTTTTGAAATGTTGCACACCTTGCCCTTCTATAGATTTTCTGGGCTAACTTACAGGAAATAGGTGTAATTGCTTAATCCTTGATATCCCCCTAACTTGTAATTCCTTTTAGGGTCATCCCCATTAGTTCTTTCTATGCTAAATTCTTAATTCTTGCTTGATTTATCATTTCACTGACATAATTGCAAGCTCTACTTATGTTTGATCTTAAGCAAAAATCTTCACATTAAGAAGAATTGAGGAAAATTTCCTACACATTTTATGCTTTTAATTCAATTTGATAGTTTCAGAGGGAACTGAAAGCACCTCTTTGAACTGATGCAGTATAAAAGTGAGCACTATAAGAATTATTTATAAAAATTACAAGAAATTTATAAAGAAAAGAAAAACTTCAGAAAGATGTAAGTATTCTGATCAATGAGATGATAAATCATGTTTCCAGAAGACCAGAGAGAAGGCCTGTCTCACTCTTCCTGACAGAGAGAACACAGTCCTTAAGCAAACCATGTTTTTGTATTTGGTCAAAGAAGGACTTTGTTTCATTTGATTAGGTGCATTTATTAAGAAAGTTTTCCTTTTCCTTTTTTTAGTTTAGCTTTTCTTTACTTTGGGGAGGGTCTTAGAAAGGAGATGAAATAAATGATTATTTAAAAATGAATATTTTTATTAAATATTATTTAAAAATTAGAAATCAATTTGAGCAACATTATTAATTCTTTTTAAGTGCAAGGACCACTACTATATATAGACAAAAACAAAGACGTTCACTTATTTTCAGAAAAGGTAACAATTTTAAAGTTCACTAAAGGGTGATAACCAACATGTACAGAGTAGAACACAAGGAAAACTGAAGAATTAAACATTAACAAGAAAAAAATTTAATGGAAGATGTAGCTCTTTAGTTGAGCTTTGAAGTAAGAAATATTCTAAAGGCTAAAAAGTGAAAAAGAACAATTTCAGGCATGGTGGATTGCTTTCAGAGAAGCAGGAAATGAAGTGTCAAGTTTGGGGAAAGTTTAGCAATCTAGTTTAACTGGAATACTGAGTTTGCAAAGGGAAATGATGTGCAATAACATTGGAAAGGTTTTATTTTATTTTGTCCTGGAAGCAGAAGAGAGACATAAGAGGATTTTTTAAGTGAAGAAGAAACATAGACTGATATCATGAGAAATGCATTAGTGCCTATTTGGAATATGTGCTTAAAGAGGGATTTGAAACAGGGAAACAAATTAAGAGACAATAGTTCATATGTAAGTGAGGCAGTTCTGAAGTACAGTGGAGACCATATGAGAAGGAAAATGATCCATTAGAATTATTCTTATATGAAATCCTAGTGGCAAGCAATGTGGTTTATGATTTCGCAGACACCTACCATCCCCAAGTTTTGCTTCTTTGCTTCTTCCCTAGGTAGAAAAAGATTCTATTGGAGACACAATGCAACAAAAGGAGAAAAAGAATTGGATATAGTAACCTGAATTCAAATTCTCACTGTGCCACTGTACTATACTGCCTCCCTCAGGGGATAATATTTTTAACTGATAGATTAATGATGAAAGAATAAATTCTCAGATTGTCCTGTGAAATTTTTCCATTTTAAAATCATATTCAAATCAGTTGGAAAAATGTTTCAAAGATACTCCTCATAGTGCCACCCATGTTGATGTCAAAATTAGACAAGAACCATTGACAGCAATATGTTAAAATTTGGGCAGTAGTGGCATCAAGGCAAGTAGATACTTGTTCACCTAAGGAAATATCCTCATATTGGTAATTTTATATATCAGTGGAACTGTGATTTCTGTGATTTAGGTACTTATTACAATAGTATAGATCTATCTGCACCAATGCATCCAAGTCATCTAATACTGTTCACTTCTTGTCTTTGCCTTTGTAGAAATTCACCATAGAGGATTCAATCAATATTCTGAATGTCTTCTCTTTTTATTTTTTAGGTTTGTGCAAGGCAATGGGGTTGTGTCTTTCCCACACAGCTAGGTAATTATTAAATGTCTGAGGTCAGATTTGAACTCAGATACTCCTGACTCCAGGGTCGGTGCTCTGTCCACTGCGCCACTTAACTGCCCCCTGAATGTCTTCTTCTAAACCTCATACCATTAGGTAGCTACCAATGAGTTATGCAAACTGGCTATTAACTTGAAAACATCTATTTGCATCTGTTTGTTGGTAATGGACTGATGCATATTCATACCAATAATGATGCTTCTCATGACTCTTTGGGGTTTTTGGTAGTAGCAATGAAATATGCCTGATTTCCAAGGAGTGAACTGTTTAAGAAAACAGAACTCAATGAGTAAGATGACTATTTTTTATGAACTCTTAAGAGTCCATGGCATCATTATATTCATAAATATGTAATACTTTTCCTTTATTCATTCAATTCATAATAATGAGCTTTAATCATAAATTTAATCAAATAACAAATTATTTTCAATATGTTCTTCATATTACAGGGAGATATAATTCAATGTTTAGTAGTCATATCAGGTTTCAGAAATTTGTGATGGAAAAAGGTTGATTGATTGGAACCTTTCTTTTTTGTCTTGCTTAGTTGAAAATATAAACATTTTAATGGGCAATTAAGGGCAGTCAGAGTGAAGTTATATCTAATTAATGTAAAATTTAAAACTGTCAATGTAAGAGAAGTCAATGTTTTTGAAAATATATCTCTAGGGAAGTGTTATGTCAATTTAGTGTCTGATCTCACTCATGACAATGAAAAAGTTTCTAGATATTGTTGTGCTTTGTTAAGTGTAAATTGTCCTTTGTATTCACAGTTAGCACTCTGACTACTGTTGCCTCACATTCTGGCATACCCAGTGTCAAATGGCTTTATACTTTGACTATGGAAAGTGACAGTAGATTTTGTTCCACAATTTTTCTTGTCTTCCTCAACAACATAAAAAGAGGACACATTTTTTAAAGACCAGCAGCAGATCTGTCTGTGTTCTATTGAAAGTAGTTATATAGCTGCTCTAACCAAATGTTTTAGTCTGTCTTTTAGGCTTTATACACCAATCTTTCCAACTGGTGAAAACAGGAAGCCTAGAGCAAATTCTTTGGAAAATGATTGTTACTATCAATTTATTGTTCATTTTTACCATAGCGCTTATGCTTAGGTGAATTATAAGTCATTTCTCTAAAACAATGTTCACATTCTGTCACTAATCTTGGAGGGGCTATCAGATGGAATATGTGAAATTAAGAGAGTAATATTTAATTATGGGACAACTTTCATTTTCTTGAAACTTATAAAACCTGAGAGCTGTTGCTTAGATTTTAAACTAATTGTAGGAAGCAGCACAAAATACTTTAAAGAAGGTAAGATATGAAGGGTGAAAATTAGTATTTTGTACTATAATGATATATCACTTTTAAAGTTCCAGTTATCATGAATTAACTTTAAAAGGCTGATAGTGGATTAGAAAAAGATTTATGGTAGGTGATCATACTATGTTCAGAAATGGCTAACCCATCCTTTAAAAAAAGAAACCAAAAACTTCTTTGTTCTGCATTGTTTCAATCCTCTGATCCATCAGATATCAGATTCTAAAAGAGGCTTGACTATACACGTTAGTACCACCATAAGTGGCATATTGTGGGTGAATAACTGAGAGAACAGAGAGACCAAAACCCTTGTTAGTGGAAGAGAAAGTTAAGAGTTGAACCGAACCAAGTTTTTTTTTTTTTAAACTAAGCTTTAACTTGTAATTTCTTGTAATGGTTTGTTAAACTCTATTGATTACCTCCACAAGTATTTTCAGTGTTTTTTTAATTCAACAGTGCCAGAATTAAGCACCCTGGAGTAGGGTAAGTTATGTTTTTAAGATTTATTTGAAACACATAATGATTATTACAATTCAGCTTAACTCAATGTAATAAGTACTTGCTATGTGTTACTTTACTGGATATGTGTTAGTCAGAAGAGTTATAAGCAAAAAAGGAAAAGACTTTGTGCATATATTTTATGTGGAAAGAAATGTGCATGGTTAAAAAACAAACATGTATTTAGTGTATATTACTGTGGGATACAAATAAAGGGGAAAAACATGATCTCTGTCTTCAACGATTTTCATCCTGATGTGGAAGGCAACATGCAAATAACTGTATATTTAAGATAAAGTTATCTCAAAGGGAAGAAATCAAAAGTGGCATGAGAAAGATAGGGATAGAGTCTGAAAAACCTTGGAAGGTGAGATTTGAACTGGGTCTTAGAGGAAGCCAAAAGGAAGAGAAATGAGGAAGGAGAGCATTACAGGCATGGCAGATGACTGGCTTAAGGCATAGACTAAGAAAGATGGAGTGTCATCTTGCTGGAATAGCAAGAAAGTCACTGTTATTAAATCAAAGAGTATATAGAGGATTGCAACAAGTAGGAAGTCCAGAATGTGAGGACAGGGGCACATTGTGAAAGACTTCAAAAATTAAATGAAAGATTCATTTAGATTTTTAATGTAAAGAGGTACAACAGTTTACTGAGTAGGGAGATGACATAATCATACTTGTAGTACTGTATAAAGAGCAGGAAGACCAATCAGTCAGAATGATATTGTAATAGTCAAGGAATCCATCTGTGGATTTGAGGGCCTGCTCTATGGTGGTAATTGGGAATAGAGAGAAGATAAAAGAGATGTTGTGAAGATAAAAATGAAAATACTAAATAACAATAAGGCATCCATATGATAGAGGAGCCAAACATGAAATAAATGTTACAATGCTGTCCCCCATGTAGCATAAGGATATCATTGTGTGACCAAGGGGTGGGAGTATTTAAATTTCTAGTCTATTCTCATCCCCTTCTTCTAAGGAAACATTAATTGCTGTAAAGAGAGGAAACAATAAATTATTACCAGAGATTTATCACTCTGCTTTCCTCAGACAAAATACCAGGTTTTATGGGTGGCTAGGTGGCACAGAGCAATGGACCTAGAGTCAGGAGTACCTGAGTTCAAATCTGGCCTCAGACAACTTAATAATTACCTAGCTGTGTGGCCTTGGACAAGCCACCTAACCCCATTGCCTTGCAAAAACCTTAAAAAAAGAAAAAAAAATAACAGGTTTGAGTTATATGTATTTATTCTCCTAAATTTTATTTGTCTAGGAAATGTGATTTTCCATTTCAATGTAACTTCTGATCACTGTGTAATTAAGTGGGGAAGAAGGACTCCATCCAAGACTTGACTCATTTCTGACCAAATACTAGTTCCACAATGTACCTACATAAGAATTATTCAAGAAATTTATTTAACCAAATTGGTAGCACAAAATTAATATCAAAGACCATATACATTCAAGAATATATCCCAAATAATACAGAGTAAAGATCTACTATTGGGAAAGAGGTAACTACACCAACAGAAAGAGTCCCAGATATCACCTATAGGGAAATATATTAAATCAGGGAAGGAAACATGCTGGAAATTGCTAGCTCCTCTCATTTTGATTTTAGAATTTTCCTTCAGTGGAGTTGGAAACTCAAAGAGAATTCAAAGAAGATTGAAAAGATTCACTTCTCTTCCATTTTCATCAACTCTATCCTACCCTTCATAGAGGCATAGGGCATTGATCTTTGCCAATGATAATAGTGTCTAATAGTAACGAATTATATAGGGAATATGAATTATATAAGGAAACACAACATCAGTTTGGGAGTTGAATGACCAATTTAGGGGATTAGAAAAGTTGGATTAGGAAAAAAATGGATTAGGAGATGGCACTTGACCTTGATGATGCTTTGATGGTAAAAAGAGATGGCATTTAGGAATATCATATACTCTACTGTATGATCTTGTTTCTAGATCTTGAGTTTTGAGGAAATTGCTATAATCTCTGTTGAAAGTGGAGAAAATGGAGAAAAGATGGAGCCTATGACTGGAGAAAAAGGCATAAATGTTAGGGGAATATAATTGATAGGGCTTGGTCACTGGATGATATTTGGGAAGAGAATGAAGATTTCAAAATGGTTCCTACTGATTTGAACATGGTAATGTTCTTAAAAGAATAGGTTGTTGGGGGCAGCTAGGTGGTGCAGTGAATAGATCATTGGTTGGAGGACCTCATTGCCTTAAATAAATAAAATTTTAATGAAAGAAATAGGTAGATGAAGAAGAAAGAAAGGATTCAGAGTAAAGATAATGAGTCCTGCTTCAAACATTTTGAATATGATGTACCTATAGAATATCTTGTTGTTGATATCTAGCATGAATTAATGTTAGGGGATTGAAGCTCATAAGATTTGTTGTGTGAGTTTTTGACTTCATAGTCATTTATTCAGTTATTTTGTGGTAAAAAGATCTATGACAGATAACCATGGAACTTGATGTAATTGCCTAGAGGGAAAATATAGGGGGGGAAAAAGAATTTATGGCTTAGAAAAGAGCCCTAGATCACTGAAACACAGTAGCTAGAAGATGGTGATGAACCTAACAGATATGACTCAGAAGGAGGAATCAGAAAATAGGAGAATGAGGAGGAGCCTTGGCATGAAAACTCAGGGAGAAGAGAAGATCCATAATGAAGATATGGTGGATGGTCTCAAATTCTACAGAATTATCAAGAATGATAAAAACTGCACAAAATGTCTTTGAACTTAGCAGTGGTATGATTATTAATATGGAGAAAAGAATTTCAATTCAGTGGAAGAATCATAATCTAGATTTCAAAGAATGGAGAAATGAATGGATGTGAGGAAGGGGAAACTATCTATCTGATATCTTCTACTTTCTATGTAAACTGAAGCAGGGATATCAGAAAATAGTTTGAGGGCCTGGCAGTATCAAATGAAATTTTTTAGCATAGGGAGACACAGACCTTTTTTTATATTATGTAAAAAGAGTTAATGAATAGAGTTGACTCTGACTATAATAGAATATAAATTTTATCTCAATAGTTTTATCTACTCAATTGGTGGGAGTCATTTCTAATTATGAGACTCAATAATATATCACCACCATTTTGTCTTCTCAATGATGGTCATTCATCTCCTCTTGATTAACTCAAATCTTGCCAGTGTCATCTTGAAAAAGTCATGCCTTTTCCCTTCACATAAAATATAAGCTTGCTTTCTACCTCTTTTTAAGACTCAATCTTTTTTCCTAATCAGTCATTTTCTTTCCCTTTGCTAGAAAACTACTGTGTAATTGTATTTAAAAACTGCTCTGTTATATTCACAATATATTTAAACATTTGAGAAAGAGATGTAAAGTTCCTTTAAAGAAAAATCTTTGGCAATCACCCAGAATTAAAGGAGAGGGGTAGAGCAACTTGTGGGAAGTAGAACCCTAGTTACAAAATATAGATTCTAATTAATTACATTCTTCAGCTGTTAAAAGACCATTTTTAAGATATTGGATAGGGTGAAAGGGAGCCAAAATGGCAGAATGATAGGAAGAATGTTGATAGGCTTTTCAATCAAATAGAAAATGCACCTGACCAAATACTGTTCAGAAAATTACAAATAACATCACAGTCATATGCCTAGTCCATCTTGGTGTAGGGGGAAAAACCTGAGATATCTGCAAACACTGGAGGCAGGGACTTACCGGGAGTACATCATGCGTAAAGAATACCAGAATGCCCAGGGGGAAGCATTGTACTGTCACAATAGGAGGTCCTATACCAGTCCTCCACCAGATTCATATGGATAACCATGATGGGGACAGGTGCCAGCTACCATCTTTGTTGTCCTCTATCTAGTTCTGAGTCAAAGATCCTGGGTGGAGAGAGAAGGGGACCTATGCATAGAAGTGTTCCCCTGTAGAGAGGTCCCAGAAAGCATACTAAGAAAGGAGGAAATTCAGAAGCAGAACAGAATTACTCAGACTCCAAGCTCAGAGGAAGTTTTTCACTTCCAGAATCTAGCCCAACCTGCAGAGAAATGAAACAAAGAAGTTCCAAACTTAAAGAGAGCCTACAATTCTGTTGTTCTGAATCAGTAGAACTTTCCAGGTGACTGACAGGTGGAGTCCAGAAGCATAGACCTAGACTCAGGTAAAAAAAAAAAAAGTGTCATTGTTCTTTGGTTTTAGTAAGTAGACCAGCAGGTAAGCATTCAGATTTTGCCATGGATTGGATCACTTTGAGAGTGATGAAAGCTTGGACATCCCCACTCTTTCCCAGAATAATACAATATTCAATACTTCTAGAAAGTACAGGGACCAACTCAGACTTTTTCTCCAGGACTTCAGCAGAAGCTAACCTTAATATTAGCCTGAAATAGACTAAAAGAATGTTTTTTAAAGAATCACACCTTAATAGACTTATAAGGTGACAGTGATACTCAAGATATAAACATAGGAGAAGAGAATAACTTCAATGATTGGCAAGCATTGCCAATGCCTCCCTCTCCCCCCAAAAAGTAACCCTTGGGAATAAGCTTAATTAGAATTCCAGGAAAAGAGAAAGTAAAAGAATTTCCCCCCTAAAATGGTTATTTTTCTTATTAATGGGATGAGATTGTTTGAGGGCAAAATAAAGAAGAAATGATAGAAACAAAAGATGGAAAATGGTTGGGAGGGGATTGGAGAGGCAATTATCAGCTTGCCTTAAGAGCTTTCAAATCTTTCCCAAGCAACAAAACTTAATAATCATTAGATTATCTGAACAGTGAGACCAAAAAAAGGTATCCTAGAACTTTTCAAAGAAATTGTGTAGATCTCTTAGAATCAGAGAGCAAAATGGAAATAGAAAAAAAAAATCCTCCCATCATCTCCTAAAAGAAAATATCAAATGAACCCCCCCCCAGGAATATCAGAAAAAATCCAGAGCTTTTAGGTCAAGGAAAAAATGCTTCAAACAGGCAAAAGGAAAGAATTCAAATACTGAGAAGTCAAAATTAAAATCACACATGATATTGCAACCCACCAATATAAAGTAGGAGAGAACTTGGAATACAAGATTCCAGAAGGTGAAAGGTATGAACTTTCATCCAGGAATAACTTACCCAGAAAAAACTTAGTGCATTAATATGGAAAGAAAGCATGGGGAATAGCTCTTTAATGAAAAAGAGAACTTTCAAAAATTCCTGATGAAAAGATCAGAACTGTGAAGAAAATGAAGTTCAAATGCAGGTATGAAGAAAAACAAATAGTTAAACTTGAAAAAATAATGATTCAAGATCAAACAAGGATAAAGTACCTGCTTTCAAATATGGGGAAATAGTACATGTCTTACATCTGCACTCTATCAACATCTGGATTTTTAGGAGCAGTCCATTCCAATCTTCCTTCCTTCCTTATTCTTTCCTCCTTTTTTGCTTCCCTTCCTCAGTTTCTTCTCCCCCCCTCTTCCTTCTACCCTCCTTCTTTCCTCATTCCCTTCCTTCCTCCCTTGCTCCTTTCCTCTCTTCCTTCCTTCCTCCCTCCTTCCCCTCCTTCTTTTCTTCTTCCCTTCTTTTCTGGCCTGAATGTTAAAATAGGAAATTCTTTGTTGCATCCAGAGAAGCTGCAAGAATAGTGCCTCGAGGAAAATAATTCAATACAAAAAGAGGAATAAACTTTCAAAACTAAATTACTTGAAAATACCACAACCATTTATAAAGACAATAAACAAAGTAGATTGAGTTTTCACATGTATTTACCACTAATATTAGATGTATAAAGTTACTCTCTATTTCCCTATCTACAAATATAAATTGCAAACTCCTTCACTAGTCATACCCATCTTTGCACTTTAAAACCAAGACCAAGTTTTATTTTTAACTAGTAAAGTGTTCAAATGACACTCTTAGGGGCGGAGTCAAGATGGTGGCAGGAGAAGAAATTCTCTTAGGTGCTCTCTCCAAAATATTTAAAAAACCCTTAAAATTATGACTAAAATTTTGAGAGAGAGAACCCACAGAAAGATCCAATGAGGCAGTTCTCCAGCCCAACGTTACTTGGAACATAGTGGGAAAACTGTGTTCCACCCAACCAGAGTGAAGGAACTTCAGCCTCCTAGGAATAGCCCCAGGGTGCCTGGGAGCACTGGCTCCCAACAGCAGAAGCAGTTTCCTGACATGCACCCCAGGGAGCACCAAGCACAACCTGAATGATCAGCAGGGAGACCTCTGCCACAGCAAGTGCTAAGCCCAAGTCCTCAGAGAGGTCTCAGCACTCTATGCATCCCAGATCCCAGGAACAGAAGCAGGCTGGTGGCCACCCAGCAAGAGTCTCCAGGCAGTTCTACCCTGAGTGCTCAACCCACAGAAGGTAGTGGAGTGGAGGGAGACTGACAAGGTCTGGCCTCTATCCCTGGAACTGGACTCTGGGTCTCTGACCATATTCAGACTCTGGTCACAGTCTAGCACCCCCCACAGCCTCCAGGGCAGAGGGGTGAACTTGTCATCATTCACAGACCAGGAGAGCAGTGACAGCCTCACACACTGAGTGCTTTGTGGGGTTATGTCCCAATAATACTCAAAAGTCCTGCAAGTATCCCAAAACCAGCACAGGCTAGGGAAATGAGTAAACAGGAAAAAAAGGAAGCTGACCATAGACAATTACTTTAGTCCCATAGAGGATCAGAACATTCAATCTGAAGATGAGAAAGTCCAAGTTTCTACCTCTAAAGACTCCAAGAAATATAGAAGTTGGGCTCAGGCTATGACAGAGCTCAAATAAAATTTTGAAAATCAAATAATGGAGATAGAAGTAAAATTGGGGAAAGAAATGAGAGAGATGCAGGGAAAACATGAAAATGAAGTCAGCAGCTTAGTCAAGGAGATTCAAAAACCTGAAGAAAATAACATGCTAAAAATCAGCTTAGCTCAAATGGATAAAACAATTCAAAAAGTTATTGAGGAGAAGAATGCTTTAAAAAGCAGAACTGGTCAGATGAAAAAGGAGATAAGAAAGCTCTCTGAGGAAAACAAATCCTTCAGATGTAGAATGGAGCTAAAGAAAGCTGATGACTTTGTGAGAAATCAAGATACAATACTTCAACACCAAAAGAATGAAAAATTAGAAGAAAATGTTAAATATCTCATTGAAAAAAAAACAACTGATCTGGAAAACAGATCCAGAGAAGATAATTTGAAAATATTTGGAGTACTTGAAAGTCATTACCATGAAAAAACTTCTACAGGAAAATTGCCCTGTCATCCTAGAAACAGAAGGAAAAATAGAAATTGAGAGAATTCATTGATCTCCCCTGGAAGGAGATCCAAAAAAAATAACTCCCAGGAATATTAGAGCCAAGTTCCAGAACTCCAAAGACAAAAAGAAATATTACAAGCAGCCAGAAAGACAATTAAAATACTGTGGAGTTGCAGTGAGGATCACACAGGACTTAGCAGCAACTACATTAAGCGCTCATAGGGCTTGGAATATAATATTCTGGAAGGCAAAAGAGCTTGGAATGCAACATGCAACCAAGAATCCACTACCCAGTAAAAATGAACATCTTCTTCCAGGGGAAAAGATGAACTTTCAATGAAATAGGGGAATTTCAAATGATTTTGTGACAGGAGCTGAACAGAAAGTTTGACCTTCAAGTACATTACTCAGGTGCAGTGCAGAGAGTGGAGGAGAAGGGTAAATTATGAGGGACTAATGATGATGAACTGCATGTATTCCTGCATGGAAAGATAATACTGATAATACTCCTATGGAACTTCTCATTTAATAGAGCAGGTAGAAGGAGTGTTTATAGATGAGTCACAGGAGTGAGCAGAATTTGAAGATATAATACATGCTAAAAATGGAGTCAGTGGGTGAAAGGGAAATGTAGTGGGAATAAGAGAAAGGAGAGGTAGAATAGGCTAAAATATTTCATATAAAAGATATTTCATTTAACTTTTGCAATGGCATGGAAGGAGGGAAGGCAAGAGGGAATGAAGCAGCCTTCATTCTCATCAAAAATGGCTCAGAGAGGAAATAGCATACATGCTCAATGGGGTATAGACATCCAGAAGAAAAAGAAGAGAATAGGGATTGGGATGGGGGTGATTGAGGACCAGGTGGATCATAGGAGAGGTTAGTTAGATATAGCACATTTTCTTTTTTTGCTTTTTCCAAGGTGTTTGGATTGGGTGGTCTGTTGGGGACTACGGGGTTGCTGGGTCTCTGGGGTGGGATATGGACTTGGGGCCTCTTGATCCCAGGGCCAGTGCTATTTCTGCAATGCCACGTAGCTGTCCCACAGCACATTTTTGAAAAGGGACAGAGTGAAATGAGAGAGAAAATATAATAGATGGTAGTGGGGAGGAATGGATGGACAGAATTACAATCAACAACAGCAACTTTGGAAAAATATGGAAATAACTTCTCTGGTGGTCTTATGATAAAGAAAGTGATCCACCGGAGAAAGAGCTGATAGTATCAGGACACAGACTGAAACACATTTTTTTCTCTTTTTTTATTTTATTTCTCATGAGGTTTTATATTTTTGAGGGGGAGGGGATATTATGTTTACTCTTAAACAAGAATATTTTACTAATGTGTAAATAAACTAAATAAAAATTAAAAATAATATAGAAAGAAAAAATGACACTTTACAAAATTTCTGGTGAAATTCAATATAGTTTTAAAGCAGATCATTGGCAATCTTATATCTTTATAGATTAAGTCAATATTTTAAGGCAAATAGCCTTGAATATGGTAGACTTATGTATCATTTTGTTTTTGTGGTTGGGATTACAGATCTAAACTAAATAAAACTTTAAAAAAATGCCATGTATAAACTTTTCTGTGGCTAATGCTCACTGAAAACAATGTTACTGGTTATAATTTTATCAAGTCAAAGGTCTCTTTTTTGTTAAAATTCTGTATCCCTTATGGAATAGAATTGACCTCCTAATCTGAACTTTCTTCTTTTTAAATAGTTATCCAGCTGCAAAGTGGATTCACTGATATCAATTATTAAACTTCATACAATTGTGTTCAATATTTCATTATAATTATATGAAGCTAGGCCTTTCCCCTTAAATTTCAAAGCTATAAATGGAAAGTTTAATTACCATGATATTTAAAATTGGACACATTGTTCCTTCACATTTCCATAGATAATTATTCAAAATGAAACTGTGGTCACAGTATAATATGTCTATTTGACCATGCCATGCCTATTTTCTTATTATTTAGCAAAAGTGATATTGGCAATGGTGTATGCATTTTTTAGGAACTTTACCCTGGGTCCTGAGCTGCTGAGTCAAGAAAAGAATTGGAATTCTCTAATCAGAACTTTAGAAATGATCTTGTTTGATTCCTCTAGTTTACAAATGAGAAAACTGAGTCCCACAATATTTAAGAGCCTAACAGAGATCATGAAGGGAGTTGAGCCACAAATCTGGGATTCAAGCTTTGGACCCCAACTTAAAATTCAAAATTGTTCCTGCTACAGCACATGTAGTAGTAGTAGTAGTAGTAGTAGTAGTATACAATGGAAGCATTGTGATTTTGCTCACAGATGGTAGTGCTTTCTTTCTGCTCACATTTTACAGGTGTACAAACTTGGCTAAATGCACACATCTGCCATGTTCTTATTTTTATTATTATTTATTTAATACTTTATCTTAATGATGATTAATTGAATGCCCTTGTGATGATATTAAAAGTAAAGATATGCCTACAACAAGCAATTTGTGAAATAGTTAGATATATGAAATAATTGGAAATGAATCTTAATTGAAGATATATGATTTGACTTACAAACTTTATGCAAAGAGCACTGGTCTCTTTAATATAGAGGATGATGGGTTTTCTTGAGAACTCAATAATAATCTATGGTGACATGATGTTAACTTTGCTGGACATTGGATCAATAGGTAAATAATCGATCTCTCATTTTCTTTCTCCCTCCTTTCTTTCTAATCTCTTCCTCCCTTCCTTCTCAATTTTTTAGGACTAGTTGTGTAATTGTTATATATCAAAACTGTCTCTTAATGGGCTAATCATCAATATATACCATACTCCTCCTAGTACCCAAAGACTTTGGTTTCTCTGAAGTTGCTTGGAGAGACATGGAAATAAGACTTCTGGATCACTTGTATGTACCATAGTTCTAGCCTCTGTCAACTATTAGTCTATAGAGTCCAGGTTTGATATGCCTTATTGTCGGATACTTGTTGCCAAATATTCACATACTGGCTCTTTGGTGCCAAGGCACCTCACTGATAAGGGAGAGGAAACCATACCACAGTCAAGAGACTTCCAGAACTCCTGTTTCCTATCAAAGCAGACCATGAAGTGAAATGATTCTGGAAAAGACAAGTGGGAAGGATGTCTTTGTATAACATACCCCTCACTAGAAAAATGTAATGCCATCATTTATTTGGTTGGTGTAGTATTCTTTGAAATCAAAGGGCAATTATTATTTCTGGCCATGTGGTTAATGTCAAAGATATATAAAGGATATGAAACAAATATACTTGTTACTACAACTTTTTCATTTCAGCATATTAATTTCCTTTGGGGAGGCAGACAATGAAACAACATAATGGAGAGATTTATTTGGCCATTTTAAATATTTTTACCCATACTTTGACTGAAACAATGATTTACTAATAATGATATTATTATATCAAGGATTTTATATCAACTTGCTTAATTAAGTTTGCATATTTTATCCTAAGATCTTAATCATCAATTATAGTACTGTTTCTATAGGAAAATGTGTTCAAAATTCCAGATTTACAACTTTCAAATAAACCTTTAAACATAATCCATTGATACTTTAGGAACTTGATTATAAAGGGAAAAAATTAAATATGAAATATAAAATAAAAGGACAAGTCCTACCCTATAAGATGATATAAACATGGATCCAAGGTTATAATATTAATGATAAATTGATAAGAAAAGAAAGAGAAGAGATAATTCAAGTTGGAGTTAAAGGGAAATAAATAAAGGAAAACAGGAAAATTTATATGCCCAACAGAAGTTTTTCTCAACAAAAATACATGTCAAACCTTAAACAAAAGTCATTCTCAAATGATAGTGAAATGACTTAAATAAATAATTTTCCATTGAAGAAATCAAAACAATTTTCACATTAAAATGTTCTAAATAATTATTGATTAGAGAAATGCAAATTAAAACAAGCTTGGCATATAACTTTATATCTACAAGATTGGCTCAAATGATAGGTTAAAGTGACAAATATTGGAGGGGATGTGGAAAAATTGGAATACTACTGCATTGTTGGTCAAATTGTAAACTATTGAGCAGTCTAGAATTATGTGGTGTTAAGACAGAGTATAGTAAAATCATTATTATTTCTTTGCTCTACACATTATACTTTCCTTAACATCTACAGAAATAGGTTTTCTCTGTTGTTATTGACTCATGTTGAATTTACTATGCAAAATAAATCTTGCAGAATTTTTTTTTGCAATGCAGTGGGGTTAAGTGATTTGTTCAAGATCACACAGCTAAGTATTAAGTTTCTGAGATCGGATTTGAACTCGTCCTCCTGAATATGCTCTATCCACTGCTCCTCCTAGCTGCCCCTAACTTGAAGACTTTTTTAAAAAAAAGAAAATAGTGCTTACTCACTCCTCTCTCATTCTATACCTCAGGTCTAGGACTTTGAACTTTACTAGTCAAAGTTTTTTTTTTTTAAATTTTTATCCTATTTTATTCATTACATTGTTCTATTTAATGAAGATTTTTTTGTTGTAGATCACTCATCTAATGTGATACTTATCCCTCCTACCATTATATCATATGTAAATTTGTATGTAAATGTAAAAACAAGACATCCCTTCATGTAAATCACTGAACAAAACTGGGCCATGGAAACCTATGGAATTATTTCACTAATGACCTCCCTGCAAGTTCTGGATCAGTGTTCTCTAATTTTGCCAAGATAATAAATCTATTTAAGCTATAATTTAGTCTCCACCCAAGAATCTTTACTCTGCTCAAAATTAAGGACTTTTGCCCTTCTTCAGTCAATGTGAAATTCCTTCCATTCTCCAAGAACTTTCAGAAATCACTGAAAATATCTCATCAACAATATTTATTAATTTTATAAAGTAGGCAGATCAGATACTGTATGAGCATCCTTGGGTGGCCTGTAGGCAGGGAGACATGAATTCAAATTAGTCCACAGATATTTACTAGTTAGGCAACCTTGGAGAAGTCACTTGCCCTGTTTATCTCAGACTCTTCAACTGCAAAATGAGGATAATAGCAGAATCGACATCACAAGAATGTTATGAAGACTGAATCAGATGATATTTGCACAGCATAGCACATAGGAGACATTACATAAATATTGATTTTCTTTCCATCCCCAATTTTTAGATAAGGAATGAGGGAAAGAGAATTTTGTATTAATACATTTCCCTCTCCTCAGGTGTAGGTCTATTTAAAATTCATTCATTTTGTGCCCAAAGTTATGACTCTTATTTTTGTAATAAACATATGTATTTATGTCTGTGCATATCTTGATCAACCCATTTCTCTTCAGATTGTAATACCCACCACAATTCTTTTACTACATTTTTCCTACTCTCATTCCCTAATCAAATGTTTAAAAGATTTATTTAAATAGACTCTCAGTTCTTTCCAAAGAGCCAGGACTAGAAACCATCTTACCATACTTCTCATCAAATTCAAAACTGATGATAAATCCATTGAGGAGAATTATAACTATCGATTTTTTTAATCTAAATTTCTTGTTTGGGTATTATCTCCCCTGGGGTAGAGGAAGAAAGTCTTAAGACACCACAATACTTTTAAGATTCTGAAAGAGAGCAAGTAATCATTAGAACAGGGTTATTGCTACTGACTTAGAAGAAGGTCCCAGTAAGGCAGTGTTGGTCTTGCAATGTCCTATTTTTGACAAAAACCTCAGTACCCCGGCCCCAATTATAGCACTGACATTGAAGCAGGCAAAAATGGAACAGAACTTTTTGGAATGATTATCTTACTAAAATAGAGATTTATAAAACCACGAATGAACTATTGCCATTTTTTCTAGTTTACCAAAATCCCTCTCATGTTTCCAACATTTCAGAATCACTGTTTTCAAAAAAGGTGAGTGGTCCCATCATTATCTCTTTGCCTCTAAAAATGTCCATTATGCTTAGAGTTGTATTTTCAAGTGCTTACTAATGTCTTAAAATGACCATTTATTTGGACAATTAAAGAAACATGCAAAATCTGTCTCAGCTAATAAGAAAGCTTTGACTTTGAGCATCCATATCAATATTCTCTCACATATTATATCAATAAGTGGAGTTTAAATACTGTGTCTTACCATCTCTTTTCTTTGAAAACTTTAGCAAAAAGTTGCATTTTTGCAAATGCGTCATTGTCACAGAGCAATAATTGGCTGTTTAGCTTAACTTTCTTGTTAATATTTCCAACCTTGTGTTGAACAATCCCTTTCTCCCTCTAATTTCACACACTCAGATTAACAACAGTAATCAAATGCATGTTAGGCTAATGAAAGGGAAGCAGTGAATCAAACCACATTTATTTTGCTTCACCTTTTTGCAAATGCACTCATTTGTGAAACCTAATGAAATATAACTGGAGTGCAGGAGGGAAGAAAGTCTTAGAAAAGCTGCAAAGTGACTGTGGAAGAAGCTGAATTAGTTTTCAAGGCAATCACAGGAGATTAAAGGGTTTGAGAAAGCCTCTCCTATTAATCAGGGATCTTTATGCTAACAAATTTTTAATGTATTCTTTCTCAAAAAGAAAATGGACAGATGCAAGTTCAATATTCAATCATCTAAATAGGTTTCTGAGCTGGAAGGTATATTAGAGATCCTCTGATACAATGCCTTCATTTTGCAAAGGACTCCCTAAGAAAGAAAAATGAGCTACCCAAGGTCACACGAGTAGTAAATAGGAAAGCCAAAGTTAGAACTCAATTTTTCCCATTATAAAGACAATTCCTAAAAAAAAGATGGTAATAGCTATATTTTCCTTTTAATGGGAAATTATCATTGATAAAAACACTCCAAAATACAAAGAGAAACAAGAGACTTGTATAATTATAATGAATTTTTCTCTATATATGAGTGTATATCTATATGATATACATAATAAAATACAAAATAGCATGTATCTCTTTAAACACACATATATATATAATAGGAATTATGTGTATAAATATATGCATTATATAAAAGCATATACATGTATTATATAAATACATTTACTGTATGTAAACAAATATTACATAGAGCTTTAAAGATACAAATGTGAGAAGCATTTAATAACTAATATTTTTAAGTGCATTTAAATGTATAAATTTTTATTAAATTTATTATGTTTAGCACTTTACAAAATTTTCCAATTTGACTCTTACAGTACTGAAGGAGAGGTGCTATTATTATCCCCAATGTATAAATGAGGTAAGTTAGTCAAACAGACATTAAGCGATTTGGCCAGCATCACATAACTATTAAGTGTCTGAGATCATATTTGAATACGTTCACATTTATTAATATAATCTATGCATTACCATAAGTATTTTAGAGGCCATGTACATTATTGTTTAACTTTACTCATAGCTATTAGTTTTTTTATGTCCTGAAAACTGGTTCTTTTGTTATACTTACTATTCTCATGTTGTAACTAAACAGTTTTTTCTCACTATCACTTTTTACTTTTAGAGGTCAATAGGTTTTTTAGAATACTATGAATGCTACTCGAACATTATTCAACAACCTATCATTCTGTTAATTATACCATGTTTCAGAAAGTAAATTTATAGTTTTCAATAACATATCAACAAATGTTTAACTTTCTATAGATTTTTTTCCTTTTCCAAAGTGCCAACCATCAGTATCAAAAAGATATGTAAACATTATCCATGTCCCCAGTCCTTTAGCTGCTTAACCTGAAATTCAAGGTTTTTATGAGTTTGAAGTTATTTCTACTTCTTTCCAGCTTCTTTCTAGTTATCTAATTTATCCCCATATTAATCTATAAATGACCTGATAGGTGGGTACTATGTTAAGCATTAACAAACTCTCTGTCTTAACTTGTGTACATATTCCAGGGAAACAATATACTTCTAATTAGCTATTCTAAAGCCTGCATATTCAGCTATTAGACCCATAGCAAGAATAAATGAAAAGTAACTACATATCCATTTCTCGGGGATCTGATATAGGCTTCATCTTACGTGCTAGGATTTAAGAATGATGATAATGGAGGAGGAAGAAGGAGTAATGAGCAGGAGAAGAAGGAGTGGGAGAAGAATAAAGGAGGAGGAGGAGGAGAAAGAAGAAGATGGGGAAGATAAAGAAGATGAAGAAGAAACAGAAGTAGCAGAAGCAGAAGCAGCAGAAGAAGCATAAGCAGAAGCAGAAGCAGAAGAAGCAGAAGCAGAAGAAGCAGAAGCAGAAGAGGAAGAAGAAGAAGCAGAAGCAGAAGCAGAAGAAGAAGAAGAAGAAGAAGAAGAAGAAGAAGAAGAAGAAGAAGGAAGAACAAGAAGAAGAAAGAAGGAGGAGGAGGAGGAGGAAAAGGAAAAGATGTAGGAGAAGGAAGGGGGAGGGGGAGGAGGGGTGGAGAAGGAGGTGGAGGAAGAGATGAAGAACAACAAAAACAAAAATAACTCATACAGAACTTATAAGTTTTGAAAGCATTTTATACTCATGATAACTGTGCAATAGGTAATATTATTATTTCCATTTTGTATATGTGGAAGCTGAGGCCAGTGGAAATTAAATGACTTGATTAGGGACCCAGACCTAAGAATTGCCTGAGAGAGGATTCAGAATTAACCCTCTTTATTACTCCATTGATAGGGCTGCTTTTTGTTTTTGTTTGTATTCATCTAACCATTTTAGAAAGAGTGTCATCCAACTTAATACAGGCCTAATTGTTCAGAAATCTCATTTCCTTCCTTCTTTCTGTCACATTCTACCACTCACTAGTCTCTTGAAAATAGTTTCCTCTCTGCCTTCTCAGAAACATTTTTATTACTTTTTTTTCTTCATGGCTTATTTCTTCTATCTTCTCTAATAACTCGAGGCATAAAGGATTCATTTGACTTTCTGTTGAAGCGTGGATATCAGTTTAACACTTAAATAATTGGTAAGGACCTCTGGCAGGAAGGCCAACATAGCATAGATTTTGTAATAATAGGGAGAATTCTTTGTTTTATGTTTCTTAGATATTTCAAGTCAAACATAGTTTTTGTGGTTCATTTGGAAAGCACCTTAAATGACTACTGTAGCACATTACTTGTTTTCTGAAGATATTTTCCACGTAAAAGGAGTTTTGGGAAAGTCATTTCTAATTAGTGTACATTTTATCAGTTAGTCATATGCCTAAACTTTCCTAAGAAATTGTGAAAAAAATAACTTTCTATATGCTTTTCATGTTCATGGAGTCTTCCCATATCCATTAAATAAATACATAAATTTTGTTAGAAAAGTCATATGTAAAATGCTGTAAAGACTTTTTACTAAGCAAGATAGAATTTCTACATAAGCTCAGACACTTACAAAATTAAAATTAAAATTCTGTGAAAATTGAAACACCTCACAACAGAGGAAAAAGAATCATCCAAGTCAATCACCTAAAATTTATTAGGTGCCTTCATAGTGAGAATTGTGATAAGTGTTGGGAAGAGGAAGAAAGGAAAAAAGACAGTCATTGCTCTCAAAGAATTTGCAACATATCATATCCAGAGATCTTTTAGGGCATCTAAATTCTACCCTTTTTTTCCTACAGATGAGGGAACTGAAGTACAGGAAGGTTTCATCTTATCCAACATGTCTCAGATGATATAGAAGGGGTATGATACCAAGCACTGTGAATCCATAGTCAATAATTTTACCAGTTTACCATCTTTTTTCAATTTTTGAAATGTTAAATTTCACAAATTATAATTATAGAAAATTTTACATGCAAATATATAGCAGAGAGAGTAAGTAAAAAATTGTCAAGAATTATGCCAGGGTTTTTAACCAAATTATTATGCCTATGGGCTTATTTTAAACAATGAAGAATTTACTTTTTTACCTAAAATGACAAACTTTTGTAACCTCTTTGTATTTTCATAGTATAATTTGTGAAAGACTATATCATTAAATCCAGACCATGTAGAGTTTTGAATAGAGTGCTGAACATGGAGATAAGATGTCCTGGGTTCAAATTCTGTTCTTTGTACTTATGTGTGTATGTATACATACATATATATATATATATATATATATATATATATATATACACATATATATATATATTTGTAAAATTCACACAACCTGCCTCTGAGTCTTAGTTTCTTCAAATACTAAATGGAACTAATAATGCATTTAGTATCTACATTATAGGCTCATTATACAGTTTGAATGAAATAATCTTTATAAGTACTTTTCAAAATTTAAAACGCTATATAAATGTCAACTATTATTATTACTTGTGTTCCATCTGGATAGAGCAATAAGAAATCTATTTTGGAATCCATTAGCTTATAATTCCCCAAAGCCAGTGCACCTGAAAAATATATTAGAGACATGAGGAAAATCAAAATAACAGCTTTGGTTGTTAAGAAGTAATTACAAAATCAAAATGCAAAGTAATTTCTTAATCATTTTAAAACTTAAAACCATGAATTTCTAATCTTTCAACTATAAGCATTCCAGATTTTTCCAACTTTATACTTTTTAAAAGTGTTCCATCAAATAGCCGTCCACATTTGAGCCCTTAGTGATTCCAAACATGTATCAGATCCAGCATGGCATTCTCCCTCCCACAAGTCCTCTGTCAACCCTAAGGCAAGTTCCAGTCCAACAATGCAGCAATATGCCAAACAGACATATATGTCACTTTAAGCAAGATAAATTTGGTTCAAATCCAAGGATGTCATATGGGGGCTGTTCTTGGAAATTGGTAACTTTGGCACAAAGTGTCTTTCCCATAAACAAACTGTTTTTTTCCCCCTTCTAAAAGCGTCAAGACTTCATATTGTGAGGAAGATCAGGAATTAAAAGGTCTGTATAGCAGGTGTCTCTGTGATTGAATGGGGTGGGGATGATAGCAACATTTACAATAATTTCAATGTGAATAATATCATTAACATTCCTAGATGAAGATATAGGAATTGAGTTAGCACTCTCTAACTGTGATATATACTGGTTTAACCATTTCCCTTACCCAAAAGCTGCCTCTTTTTTTCTCAAGATAGTCAGGCAATGGAGAAAATTACATACTATAGGACGAACAAAGCCTCGGGGGGGGGTCCCATTTGTTTGAACTATAAATAATGAAGGACAAGAAATAGAGAGGGTTTGTATGATTAAGTGTGAATTGTCAGAAAATAAATCAAATGCCATGACCATGTCATGTAGTTGTTAGCAAGTAAGCAAAGTTAGCAAATCTAAGCCTTATAATATAGAACTGGAAGCAAAATGAATAGATATTTGTAAGAACAAATAGAAAGTAAGAAATGTCGGTTCCTAGCAGAGCTTTATCTGTACTTTTGAGTTGGCTATCCCTAAAAGACAGCAATATGATTCCTTACTAGGCTTCAGAAGCTTTAGAATAACTAACAACTCTTAAAATCTATTGTGATAATAATTTTAAATGTGTCCTTGTCATTGCTGATTCATCTGCAATAGAGGGCAAATGCCAGTTCCTTTTGCTTTTTGTCTGATGAAAGGGAGATTTTTCACATCCTTTTTAATAGCAATTTTTGCTTCCTACATAAAATAATAAGAATAATGAGTATTTACATAGAAATTTGAAACTTGCAAAATAATCATACATATTATTTGTTCCCCAAAAGAACTCTGTGGAGTAGCCTCAATTATTATCCTATTTTACAGATGAAGAAACTGTGGTTGAGAAAAATTGAGAATTATCCAGTTTCACATAGCTAGGAGGTATTTCTCTGAAGTAGGATTTGAATGTAGATCTTCCTGACTCCTGATTTAGTGTTATATCTTTACCAATCTAGATATTATTTGGAAGGGAGAAGTTGGGAATGTGCATATCAATAAAAGAACTTTGACACTTATTATTTTAATTTGTTACCCTTTTGAGATTATATATATATATGTATATATCTATATCTAAATACTCATATATATGTATACATATATATACATACATATACATACACACATATACACACACACACATATATATATATATATATATATATATATATATATATGTATATATATTTACATGTTTTGTAGAGTAATGGCTTAGGACTAAGGCTCCCTATGGTCTAATTTTCCTTTTTCTAGATATTGATAATTTTAGAATTATAATTAGCCCTACATTTCTACCAGATAAAAACAAATGAGTTCCTTTCAAGTTATCCAAATACAAAATGTCTGTATAATTTGATTTCTATGTAAATTTTCATTATTTTTCATATATTTTAAGGAGAAACAAATTTTCTGATTCCTTTCTTACCTGTTGTGTTTCTCTCTCCTTTTCTGTTCTGCTACCAAGAATCTCATTTTAATGCAAAATCACATCAGCCTTGGTTCTCAAACCTTATCAATACCCTCTGATTGGAGATAGCTCTCTTTCTTCCCTTTCTCTAACTCCTGACTTTTGAGCTTCCTTGTTTTATCTTTACCATATCAGGTTGTAAACTTGTTGAGGTAAGAGATTGACTTTTTTCTATTTGCATCTCCATTGTTTAGGACACTGCTGGCACATTTTAGGCACAATAGATGCTTATTAACTGACTGATGAATTATTAATACTGCTCAGTATAAGATTCACAATTAATATACTCAAGATGAAGATATCAGAGATATCCTTTGGTAATTAAGTCAATTCTCACTCATAGCATTTCCCAAATCTGTCCTCTTCCCTAGATTCATATAGCTTAATTCAGGGCCTCATTACCTCACTCTTGGACCAGTGCAATCAAATCTCAGTTGATTTCTCTGCTTTTTGTCTCTTATCTCCTCCATCCATTCTTAATATAGTTGCCAAATTTAACATAGTTCCCAAATAAGGGTCAATGAGTTTCAACAGTTTCAAATTTCCATTAGAATAAAATTTTTAAAAAATGCTCTGGCATTTAGAGCCTTGCATAATCTGGTTCCAGTTTATATGGCTCAGTGGATACAGCACCAGCTCTGGAGTCAAGAGGATATGAGTTCAAATTCAGCTTAGATATATGACACTTTCTAACTGTGTGATCTTGGGCAAGTCACTTAAACCTAAATGTCTTGCATCCAGGACCATCCCCAATTATCCTGATTCATATCTGGCCACTGGAACCAGATGGTTCTGGAGGAGAAAATGAAGCTGGTGACTTTGCACAGCACCTCCTCACTCAAATGCAATTCACATGTGCATGTCATAATATCACTTCTCTGATATAATGGTCTTCTTTGAGGAAAAAGAACAATACAACAACAAACAACCCCTTTCCTGGATATGACATTACATGTTCCACTTCTGTATCTTTGCAGAATTTTCATCTGCGTTTTTAGAGGAAGTAGCCATAATGATGAGGAGAAGAAAGAGAGAGAGAGAGAGAGAGAGAGAGAGAGAGAGAGAGAGAGAGAGAGAAAGTTAGTAAGTAATATAGAAATAGGCCATTACCTTCTACCTTATAAGCCATACATATTTGAACAGGTTATGTTCACTTTATGAATAGGGATTTACCTAGAGCATTGAAGTTTTAAATATTTTTATGAAATTATATTTTCCAGAAAGATTTTTACAGTGAGAAAGATAGCAAACATAGATTTATTTAGAATGAAGAGCTTACCTTCTAAATAAAAATATATATATATATATATGATTTTTTTAAAAAAATAAAACTTGAGTGGCAAATGGAAATAAAATAACAGTAGCTATGGTGTATTAGAAGTGAGAAATTTGGAAAATTCAGAAAAATCTGCGAAGACTATGAACTGATTAAGAGTCAAAAAAGCAAAAATAGAAGAAACAATATGTCCAACTACAATAATGCATACTAAAATACAATTTAATAATGTTTGCTAAAATAGCACTACAATGTAGTTAAAAATCTGACCAATTGTAAACAATAAATATTGGTACTAAAAATTATTCTCAACAGAATAATGTATAGACTTTGAGAGTCACATATTTCAGGGACAAATTTTTGTCAGTTAATTTTGTCTGACTTTATTTATTAAATGTAGGTGATGGTTCAATGAGTTTAGGAAGTTCTGAGTTTGATGTAAAGAAAAGACAAAACCATCAATAAATATATGCAATGTTTAATTTTTAAAAATAAATTATTATACCTAATAGCATTATTTTAAAAATATTTCAAGCAACCCAAAAGACTCATTTTCAAAAATACCACATATTAGAAATGAGAGTTATTTATTTTTTCCCCTATACTCAGTAATTTTCTGTCACCATATATATACTCAGAACCTTGAATCAAATAGAATTGAGTTAATGTTTAAAAACACATCAATACAAAAATAGCATGTTTGGGTCAATATGCTTGCTTTGAAAAAGTTACATTTGCTAACATTGATTTCTTAATGGTTCAGTTACTTCAGCTATTTATTCACAGCTACAAAGAATATTCCACATTTCAAGTCACAGTTAAACCCTTACCACTTCAAGGGATTTTTATGAAAAAAAATACACACACATGCACAAAAACTCATAAATGTACATACATACAAATATATATACTTCAAGACTTTCTGAACTGTATTAAGGAAACTGTTCTTCTCCTGTCCAGAGTTTAACACCTTAAACGGATAGAAATTATGTCATATATATGAATGGAAATCAATTGCTATAAGAAGAAATCCAAAATAGCTTAAAAAAATCTTAGTCAGAAAACACTTGACATATTTGCTAACTGAGAGAAATGACTGGAAAAGGTGACACTGGTTTAGAATATAAATTCATTTGTAAAAAATCGTGCAAAGAAGGAATGAAAGCTACTTAGGCTCAGTATCACATTAGAAGACACAGAAGTAGAAAATAAAACCACTTTAAAGAAGTATTGCCAGGAGAGCCAAGAAAGGAAGTCATTCCAAAATATTTACAAATTCACATAGAAGGAGACAAAAAAAGAAGAAAAATGAAATAGTTTGCTAGAATTTTATAGCTAACTTTTTTCCATCATCAAGAAAAAGAAAGCACGATGCTTCAATTCTGCCCAGATGTGCTTAGAGAGAAGACAGAAATGCTACTCAAGAGAACAAATATGGGAAAAGCAGCTTGGTTAGACCTAGGATCCTTAGAAGTTATTCATGATGGAGCTGACCCAATTAAAGATGGCTTGAAGTAATAATTTTCAAAGTATCCAAAAAAGAGGGGGAAAAACAGATATGGAAAAAATTTTGTAATTGAAAAGAAGTGACCAAGAGACTCCAAAAATACTAATGTATATGTGTTTTTTTATCTTTACAAAATATTCATGAGAATAATCTACATTGAGATTAAGTATATACTTAATGAATGTATGATTAGGAAACAGGTAGGCTATTAAAAATATATTCCAAAACAGATCAGTTTTTTGTATACAGAAATGAAAGACAGAGAAAATGTAAATTTCCACTATGCTTAGTATTTATTATTTTGGAGAAGCATTTGATTTTGCAGAGCAAAGCAATGTCATAATGGTTTTCTTGCAACATTATATTGTCTGTTCATACATCAGATTTTTTCAAGATTGCTTGAAAAATAAATCAATAGATATTATGTTTTTTTGCCAACTCTCTGATCATTTACATCAGGTGAGGCATAGAAGAGTCAGCTATGTGCTTGTTAAAAGTGTTTGTCATTGTGAAGGAAGATATACAGTACAGAGTAGAAATAGAAGAGGGATTCTCTATGAATAGAGAGGTACTCTAAATGCTAATGTACATATCTTTGCATGTTTATGTGCATTCAAGCACATACATATGCATATACATATACATTGCCACCTATCTGGAAATGGACTTCAATTCCAGGTATAGTAACACTTTAAATAACTATTATCTGGAATCATCTGAACAAATTTTGCATCATTTGAACAATCAATAGGTATGTATTAAATCGAAGTTATAGATGGATAAAAACAAGGAAATAATATATATATATAGTCAGGCACTTATTAAGCCAAAGGCACACAAGCATCCATGATCTACATCACTATAGTTAATCTATCCTTAAAGGTCACTTTGACCAACTTGTGTAAATGAAGTCATGTTTATAATATCTATAATATATTATACATGCAAATATATGCCTGTGCATACCAGTGCTCACATACATACAACAGTGAAGTATAGCAGATGGAGAGCTAGCCTTGGAGCCAGGAAGAACTGGATTCAAACCTACCTCTGAAACACACTGTGCTTCCCTGGGAAAGTCATTTAATCTCTCTTAAGTTCAAACATATATAAATACCAAAGATTATGTTTTCTAGAACAGATGATAACTGCATGGGTAATGGAATTTTTACTCTAGGAGTTAATTATCTATACTAATGAATTCATAGAAGTAGATACACACATAAACGCAAATATAAATTGAAGTGCCTTGATGTTGTTTGTAAAATAGATGTAAAAAATGAAAGTCACAATGTCTCCAGGCTGTGTTGCATTGCACTTTTCAAAACTCATTTAGTAGTCCAACTTCTAACAATGAATTTCTTCAAAAATAGTTATTTTGAGCTCTTCAGTTGACAGATATATATTCTCTTCCAAGGATTATATTTGAAATCTATTCCACAGAGGAACATCTTCCAGTGATTGTCCTCACTGTCAAAATTTTTGACAATACAGAGTATCTTTCATACCATGAACACTCCCAAATGTGACTGAAGCAGATTAAAATAAAATTGGGATATGCTTTAACAAGAGTAATAAAAATATAATACAATAAAACATAGATAAAATATTTTATCTTAAAATTAAGTCAAGATGTGGCCCACAGGAACTTTTACATATGGTTTAGTGCCTCCTATTTCCATTTGAGTTTGACATTACTGCACTAAACCATAGTGCATCAAGTTCTCATTTGCCCTTGCCTACAAATGTATCAAATTTCTATAATTGAACTGTCATTTAATATTTATCTATTAATACATTTCCTCTGACTTATTAAATTAGTTCCAAAGCAATTTTGTTTGGAAATGACTGACTTTTATTTTTATTGCTCTGTTCTCGTCATTGACAAATGACAATAAAATGCACTCAACACAATACACCTTGAGAATGAAGCAAGTCTCAATTGGAATATTAGAAGTCTATGTATAATAATAAAGCAAAAAAGTATTTCGACCAAGAATAAACTTTGAGTGGAGAGCTGTATTCAATACATCATGTGAAAATGGGGGTGTATGCATGCCAGTGTGTCTAGTCTAATTGGCACTCTTGCTTCAAATCATTTTTCAGGGAATTATTCTCTGAAATAAGTGCCATTCCAATATATAAGATGTCTTGCTTAAAGTTAGGACAAACTAAAACCAAATATTTTAAATATCTCTCATTTCAAAACTTCAAATAAGACTGATAAAAATTATAATGTATCATTGTTTTCCAGTGTAGATTCTTTAAATCTTGAATTCTTTAAAAAAAGTTGACTCTGTCTGGATCCAAAAATCTCCTTTACAATTTATATCATTGCATCTATTTCTGCTCTCAAAAACCCTGATAGACTAGTCCTCCTTCAGACTAAAAGACTGTCATCATATACCCTTGTCAAGGTTTATCATTCTTGATTAATTTTTAGAACTTTGTGAGGAATGATTTCTCTCTCGTCTCTGACTATTTTTCCTTTGGGTGGTCTGTAGTTTGCCAGTGCCCTTCCTGAGCTATTTCTCTCAAAGAGGAAGGTCTCTTGTGATACCTTCTTAGCATAAAAATTGATGATCAACTGAAGGCCGTTATCAAAGCCATTATCTGGGAATGTAGACCAAAGCAGTAGACTGTTCAAGTGTTAACAGGATTCATGGCAATGTTATAAAGGCTGAAATATGTTCAGCTTGTAGCAGAAGCATAAATTCCTTTGTAGAGGATTACCTGTGCCCACTAGATCTACTTTGGTATAGATACTGAGACTCACATAACAGCAGTCTTATTGTTTCATTGCCATGCCTGTCCATTGGATTTATTCTAGACTTATGATTATCTCTATTAGCCTTATTCTCTAAAAACTACTCATTTGAATGAGATTCATGAACATAATGAGAAGCCTAATTCATAATGTTCAGGACTTACTTCCAGTCAAAGAGCATTAACTGGACTATATGGAAAATACAGGTATTATTTTTTTTTCTTTTGAAGTAGGAAATCACACAGCATTAATGGCAATGCAAATGATGAGAGTTTTGGATGGGAGGGGAAAGACAGATTAATCTTGCCAAATATTTGATACGTAAAATATTGTTTTGGGTGTGGAATGCGAGGTAATAATCTTTAAAGATATAAACTAGAGTAAAAGGGGAAATGTTTTGATATTTAAAGAAATATATCAGTTGTAATGATTATACTGACTACCTGTGTTTTCATAAAAAGTCATAAACAGGGGTGGCTATGTGGCAGAGTGGACAGAGCACTGGCCCTGGAGTCAGGAGTACCTGAGTTCAAATCTGACCTCAGACACTTAATAATTAGCTAGCTGTGAGGCCTTGGTCAAACCACTTAACTCATTTGCCTTGCAAAAACTGAAAAAAAAGTCACAAATTATTTATGTGAATATTTTAGAAAAGCTTGATTCTCTATTTAAGGAGATTTTTTTCTTGTATAAAGGAAGATTTGATTTTTTTTTAATATTTCTTTCCATCTTCACATATTGGGATGTAAATGATCCTTGGTTTTCCAAGTTAATAATGTCAAATGTCAGTTTCAGCCTAAAAAGTTTTTAAATACAGTCCTGAAAATGGATTAAATATTTTCTGTTTGAAGATCAACTAGTTATATTGTTAGAGATAATAACTGGAAAATAACCATTTGTAATGACTATTTTCAGCCACTCTTGAAGCCATCAGCTAAGGATCAGAGTATGTTCAATCATAACTAGGAATTTAGATAGTTGGGGGAAAATTCAGCTTTGTAAGGTTATTGTGAGAGTGGGGAGTGTAATATGTGGAGACAAACCATGGAGCAATATTTCATTTCTA
Source organism: Macrotis lagotis (assembly GCF_037893015.1). Lineage (NCBI taxonomy): Eukaryota > Metazoa > Chordata > Mammalia > Peramelemorphia > Peramelidae > Macrotis > Macrotis lagotis. The sequence continues at coordinate 133,984,022 of NC_133660.1, read as the reverse complement.
ATTATATGTAATTTATGAAATGGGTCAACATCTCTTGGATTGTGACCCCTGGACACACGGCATGGTCAGTACAAAGCCCCAACCCTCTGGAGGAGATGAGTAGGGGCAGCAACAGGTGTGAAGAGCAGTAAAGGAATGGGGTTTTGGAACAGAGCCACAAAAACACTCCGACTCTGGGAGCGGTGGCCTAAGAATACATGAAAGAGTAGGGATCGTGAGATAGAATGCTAAGTATAGAAGCATAGCTTTGATGTGAATACCAGTCATTCCAATCTAGTTATAATTCTGGAGATACTGGATATAATGAAATAATTTATACATGAATAAGTAAAATAAATATTTGCTTCATGTACATTAGAGAAATGATAGTGGGTGAGAAGCTATTTAGTTCATTTAAAACTTAAAAAAATGATTTCCTATTAAACTATAAGTACTCTAGGCTTTTAACAAATTAATATCAACAACAATAATGACAATAACTATCATTAGCATTTATTATTATCAAGCACTGTACTACATGCTTTTTTTGAAAATATTATCTCCTTGTCCCCCCCCCAAAAAAAAACCCTGGGAGATAAGCTGCTTTTATTATTCCCATGTTATAGTTTAGAAAATGGAAATTAAAAAAAAAGGTTTATACAATACTATATGTCTGAAATTGGATTTTAACTCCTTTGGTTCAGTCCTCTGTCATCTGAGTCTCACACATAGAAAATTCCAACTATTCTTATCTTTTGCCTTGTATTGCCTGGTATATGTAAAACATTCTATATGTTTCTTTCATGAACACAATGGTGAATGAAAGGGAAAAAAGTATTTTATCTATTATATGAAGGTGTCATTGAATTCTTGCTTTAATTACTAATTTTAAAAATTGCAGTTTATTTCTATAATATAGTTATGGAATAGACTTGATACTGTATGTGATTTCTTATGAGTTTGTTTTATTGAGGAAACCTTTGCCCAGTTTAATGTAATACATTATTCATTGGGCAGATGTTGAATTAAACCAAAGTCTTAATTATTCAAATAGATTCCAAATCTATACAAATAAATTCCAAATTCATATGAATCAAGGGGATCTGGTATCATGGCTACAAAAAATGCCATTCAAAATTATACTTTCATAAAGATAAAAAATGAATCTCAAATATGTTTTAAATACATAAATCCCAAAGAAAAATGTGTATTTTCCTAAATTTCGATTGAATGCTTTACTTTTAGACACTATTGATACTACCTCTAAAGAAGAATGATCTTGAAACTTTTTTCAATGAATAAAAAGAAATAATTCAATTAAAAATATGTTAATTTGTATATGATTAGCATCAATTTGGGGGCATAATCACATCACTGAAAAAAACAATATATATTGTCTACTCATGCAAATAGACTTCAGTTTTTCTAAATTTCCATACCATTGTTAATAGTTCATTTAATATTTTATCATTTAACATTTTCATGTTACCAGATATATTACTGAAATGGATATTATATATAACCAAGTAGGATTTCACTTTAATCAGCATATTCTAAAAATCATAAGGTCGTAGATAGGACTTATGAAATTAATCAATGTTTATTAAATCCTTTGTTAATGAAAATAATTTGAGGTTTGTGTTTCAATAATCAGATCATATTATTGCATTGAATTTCTATGTATGTATTTGTGTTTGTATATATGCACATATGTGCATAGGTATGTTCATTTGCTTTGAGACATGAAATTCTCAGGGGATATTTGTAGGAATTTTGAATTCCAAAACAAGAATTTATTTCATTATCATTAATAATAATAATATCAAGATTATTTCATCTCCTTATTCATCAACCATAACCATTCTTTAAGGTACAGCTAAAATACTACATGCTTCATGAAGCCTTTTCTGATTGCCTATTTAGAAATAATTATTTTTCTGTCTAACTTCACCTAGTATTTTGATTTTCTCATACATACAGATACTTATGCTCTTAACATATTCTATTCTACACAGGATTTTTCATACAATTTGGGGATGTTTTATTGCTATCTTTTCTTTTATAATACCCGCATTTCTCATTGTATTCATCTACCATATTATAATCCTCTTGGAGAATCATGCCTTATAAGAATAATAAGAAGGAAGAAAAACTATTGAGAAAAAATAAATCACATGTAAAAAAAAATCACTCCTACATAATCCACATCCATGGTTCTCCATCCCTATGAAAAGTGAGGCATAGTTCCTTCCTATATCTCATCAATAGGGCCAAGCTTCTGTATAAGTTTTCTTTACTCAATTTTAATTGTCTTGGTGGTGGTGGTTTTGTCATTGTTGCTTTTTTTCTCTTTACATTGCTTTAGCAATTTTGCATAGTATTTTCCTGGTTTTGCCTCCTTCAATTTGCATCAGTTCATAAAATAATTTTCTCCCATTTTTGTTGTATTTACTCTATCCATCATTTCTTACTGAACAATAATGTATCATTGCTGTCATGTACCATAATGCACACCCATTTCCAACATCTACTTTGTTTCCTAATCTTTGTGCTATTGTAAATATTTTACTATGTATGGGACATTTTTTTGTCACTTACCTTCTTGAGTCACTTCCCTTTCAGATGAATCTCTGGATGACTATTTTCCATATTCTTTTTATAAATAAAAATTGCTTTCCAAGAATGTTTGAACAAATGCATTGCTTCACCTAAAAGGTATGTGTCTGGGCTATAATTGTTATTTTTATTATATATTGGTATATCTCCTGTGTTTAATGAAGATAAGAATATCTTATTCAGCTTTCTAGCCCCTCTACAGACCTAAGATGGAGTACAGCAGCTATGAACATAGAAGATTCATAATAGATGGTTGCTAAAAGAGTGAATCATGAGGCATTGATTGGTATTAGTCAAATTCATAGTTCAGAAACAGTAAATGGAACTCTGGTTAAAATAAATATTAATTAATATAACAGCAGTTCTTGTGAAATTATCTTTATTTGTGGGGAGTGCAGATGAAACATGTTAATTCTTCAAATATTGTATGGTATACTCTATCCTTTGCTTTAACCCAGAGGGATACCATTTTGCATGTTGTTGTGGGGGCTCATCTTTTTATTAATCAATCATTTTTTCAATTATACGTTAAGATAGTTTTCAACATTCCTTTTTTATAAAGTATTCTCTATCCCTCTCTCCATGCATAGTCATGTTGCACATATTTCCATATTAGTCATGCTGTGAAAGAAGAATCAGAACAAAAGGGGAAAACTATGAGAAAGAAAAAACAACAACAAAAGTGAAAATATTATGCTTTGATCTTCATTCAGACACCATAGTTCTTTTTCTGGATGTAGATGGCATTTTTCTTCATTGCTGTATTGTTGAGAGGAGTTAAATCTATCAACACAGTTGCTTATGACACAATGTTGCTATTACTGAGTATAATATTCTCTTGGTTCTGCTCAGTTCACTCAGCATCAGTTCATTTAAGTGTTTCCAGGTTTTCTGAAATTCACCTGCTCATCATTTTTGATAGGACAATAAAATTTCATTACATTCATATACCATAGCTTATTCTGCCATTCCTCAACAGATGGAAATCCCCTCAATTTTCAATTCTTTGCCATCACAAAGAGAGCTGCTCTAAATATTTTTGTATATGTGACATTTTCTCCTTTTTTTAAATCTCTTTGGGATAACAGACCTAATAATGCCATGCACAGTTTTATAGCCATTTGGGCATAATTCCAGTTTGTTCTCTAGAATGATTTTATCAGTTCACAATTGCACCAATGGTGCATAAGGATCCCATTTTTTTGTGGGAACCACATTTTAAGAAAGACAAAGATGGATTGAAATGCTAAGTCTGAACCAATTAACAAATAAAGATTAAGTTGGAGAGCACCCAGAGAAGGACAAGCAGAAAAGTGAATGTCCCAGAGTTTAATCCACATAGAAACAGTAAGAAGAATTCTGAGTTATTTATCCTGAGGAAGAAAATATTCAATAGAGTTTAGTAGATAATATCATTTATTTCAAGTACTATCAAGTGAGGTTGGTGACTTAACACAGCAACACTCTCACTCAATCTAATTCATGTATATGCCATAGCATCACCTCCCTGATGTCTTTGGATAAATGAAGGAAAAAAATCATCACCATCACAGACTTCTTGAGACTTGATCTTGGTAGATAGAGAAGCAGGATGAAAAAAAAGTTAAAAGTTGTAAATTTAGACTTGATTAGATTGGGGAAATACCTAACAATTAGAACCACCCAATAGTGAAACAGATTTCCTTGTAAGGAAATAGGTATCCCCTTATTGGGGGATGTTCATGAGAATCAGCATGGATTAGTGGTTTGGAGTTAGAATCAGAAGAGCTGTGGAATTTAATCTCACTTTGGACATTGATAAGTGGAGCAAAGCTTGGGAAATCTCTGTACCTATCTGAGTCTCTATTTCTTTTTTCATGGCTAAAACTACCACCTAGTTCTCACATTAATATAATAACAAATGTAAGGTATTTTGCAGGCCTTAAACCATCCTGTTTTTGTAAATAGAATTATTCAAGTAGAGGCTGCAACTTATCTTTTTGATGATGTCTTTTAGGGAATTCTTTGTTAGGCATAAATTAGAATAGGACTGTTCAATGGAAAGAGTACAAATTATGAAAGTACTGAAGACAAGTTCAAGCCTTGCCTCCTAAATTTTACCCTTTGTGTAACATTGAGCAAGCTACTTTACCTAGCTGGACCTCAGTTTCTTCAAATGTAAAATTAGGAATTAGACTAGATGACCTTCCAGCTCTTGTTCTATCATCCTAAAATGACCTCTTATATTCCTTCCAACTCTGAAATTTTATAATTCTGTGGTGCTCTGATCTCGCTGAACAATTTGGGACCATTTCACTAAAATATACTGCCAACATAGGAACTTTTATTCATATAGCCACCTATGACTGAAAAGTTTGAAACCCATTATTTTATTTGATCTCCTTTGATTCTCATCTGGAGATCAGCTAGTTCAATCTCTGCCTTTCTGGCAGATTGTATATGAGCTAACAGAGATGGGAAATTTATCCATTTTTAAATGACTTCCAGCTGTGAGTCCTTAGCTTTCCTGATACCAGTTCCCTTTTTCTGAGAACCACATCTATTGGGAGTTCTTTCTTCTATCTAACTGGATCCTGTGACTTAAGCCCAGTTTCTCTTATCCTACCCTTTATAAATATGAAGAATAGTGAGTCACCATTGTCATTTGATAATCCTTCATGGTTTTGAGGGTTTCTTGCTCTTCAGACTCAATATTCACACCTTTCTCTCAAATGTCCCATTTTCCAACTCTTTAATCATCTTCATAGGTCACCTCTGAACTCTCTCCAAGTTGAGAAAATGATTTAAAGTGAAAGGATACAAACATATGCTAGACAAGAAGAATGGAAAATTATCCCTTAAATCAGGCTAGTTTTTGTGATTTGGTCTAATGAGTATACTTGCTCTCCTCTGTTCTTTTTTAAGGAAAAAACATTGGAAAACACTAAGAAATAATGTATTCGGTTTGCAGTGATTGTAGCTATTTACATTGTTCTGAAAACTATTAAAACTATTTTCCTTGTAATTAGAAAATCTTAAAATGTTCTTTAATTTTTATAATCTGCAATTTTCCACAATCACGTGGGTTGAATGATCCTTGTTTTTCCACACACGTGTACATACACATATGCAGAACACTGAAAGCTTGCCAGGACTCCCGGGTAGCACAATGGATAGATCTAAAGAAAGAGTGGAGTTCAAATTTAGCCTCAGGCACTTACTATCATCCTGGGCAAATCACTTAATCTCTGTTTGCCTCAGTTTCCTCACCTGAAATAATATATTTCTCCCATTGTTGCTGTGAGGATGAAATGAAATTATATTGTTTAAAAAATGCTTAGCATATTTTGCAAGCACATACATACTATAGAAATTTTAACTATCATTATTATAGTCATCTTCATCATCAGTAATCTTATAAAGCAATAAATGAGTCTTATTACAGTAGACTTCGTGATTATAATGATGATGATGGTGGTGGTACACACACACACACATATATATATATATATATATATATATATATATATATATATATATATATGTATGTATATGTTAAGTTTTTCAGTATGTTACATGCCAGTATCTCAGTTGATACTCTAAACCAGCCTTTTTACATCGCCATTTAAAAAGAGAGGAAATTAAAGATCAGAGAATTTAAATGTCTCTCAGAATCACACAGCTAGTTGCATCTGAGCTATAACTGAACCTAAATCTTAACTCCACATCTAACTCTCTACTATCACTTTGCCTCCCAAATAATATAGCTTGAAAAATACAAAATAATATAAAAAATTATAACTTAAAAAAGAACTTTATTTCAGGATTTCCTTTTGTGATATAATCAGAGTGTATAAAAGAAAATTGAAAAATTTTCACTATTTCTAAATGTTTTTCTGCATCTTAGATGGAGTTCTTCCCTTTCTAAATAAAAATTTTAATTATCAACATGAACAAAGACAAACAAATAAACCAAATTAAGTTAACAAAAAACCCTTCCTAAGGAGACATGATTGGTAGAGGTAGAATACAGGTAAAGAATAATAAATATTTTAGGACACTGATACTCAGAATTAGGTGTAATGAAACATTCTCAGGGATATTTCTATATCTATAGCTTAGAAAAAAAGATCTGTCAAATTTGAGTAATAGAATGGCACCAGCCAGGAGTTATCTTCAAAACAAGATGAAACTGAGACCTTATTTTCCATGACACACTGTTATCATGATCTAGATCCTACCATAGAGAACAGAATTTAGGGTTGGGGGAGAGCCAAATTTGTCTTCAAGCCATCACCTGAGTATTTTGATGCCATTTAATATGAAAACAGGACATATTCAGGGTATGCTCCTAAAAGAGTGCCTCAACACCAATACCAAATGGTAGCAAGATATATTCTTATATAGGAATTCAATATAAGAAACTAATGTTATAAATTGTCTATCACTAATCCCACAACCCCTAGTGTCAGAGAATGTTCTGAAACTGATCATGTATCATGAAAAAGAAACTTCAGGTTATGAGACAAAGGAAAAGATGCTAACATATATTTCCCAAAAGAGAGGGACCAAAGAATCAGCTAACAGATGGGTCTCTAACAGCCCCTCTTTCTGCCATCTATACATTGTATTCAGTAGCATTTTACCTGGATAAGGAAATCTGATTCCTAGGTAAATATATCACTGGGCAGTATACAAATATTTAAAATACATATGTAATCTACAATTAATTTGCCTATGGAGTACACTAACCAATATATTTTGAATGTATAAGTGGTCTTGGATGGTTTATTGATTAACAAGAGTTCCAGAGAGGAAAACAATAGGAGATAATAGGGCAATGGGAAATTAATGGGAAACATAGCATTGTAGGCACTCCATCATTGAAGAGGGCCTCTTTTTTCTGATACAAAACCGAAAATTCTCTCTCTCTCTCTCTCTCTCTCTCTCTCTCTCTCTCTCTCTCTCTCTCTCTCTCTCTCCTTCTGTACTCATTGATCCTCATCATTCCCCAGGAGATGTGACTTATGTGACTTATCTGAAAATCATTAGAATTCAAGACCAGGGATTGATTGTGATTCTCCAAGGTCTCCTAGCAAAACCAGCGAAGTAAGAATTTACCAGTGGGAGTGGAGCGTGAGATAAGGACCAACAAAAGAAGGAATGAAAGAAATAGAGGAGAGAGAGAGAGAGAGAGAGAGAGAGAGAGAGAGAGAGAGAGACCCCAGGTAAAGAAACCCCAGTTCCATGGTGTCATCAGATTAAATACATAATTAGAGAGTATTGGAAGGAATCTCATTGAATAAATGCACTACTCACATATAAAAAGAAATCACAATAACTCCCCTAAAGAGAGTTTACCTACTTAGATTTTTTGGTTTGAGGACTTCCGCTGAGGGGTGGATCACCGCTTGAGGCAGGTGATCCTACACTTGCATTGCCTTAATTGTTAGAAAGAATTTCCTGATACAAAACCTAAATTTGCCTCTCTCTGTACTCAATGATGCTAGTCATTCCCCATGAGACCACAGGAAACAAGTGCAATACCTCTCCCTAATGACTACTCTACCTACTTAAAAGAGAGAGATCACATACTTCCTATCTCTTGTCTTTTCAAGCTAATCATCCCCATTTCCTTTATTTAATCCTCACATGGCATGTCTCCGAAGTCCTTCACCATCCAGAGTTCCTTCCTCTGATTATTCTCTGTTTTATCAAAGTTAAGTCTCTATACTTTTTGGAGAGGTGGGACACCTAGTGCTGCAAATTGCAGATTAAATTCTTTTTTTTCAATGTATCTATCAGTTATGTTGATTTTTTCCTCCTTTTCTTTTTTATATTAAAATACTATTTGTTGTATGGGATGACTTTCTGGGAGGGGCAAATACTACACAAAACTTTCTGATGTTAAATAAATCAATATAATATTTTTAAGTGATCATCTATCTTGAAAACCACCAAGGTTTGATAATTCAGTATCTTTAGAACTGGGAAGTTTTACCCTTTGAGTCAGGGCAGTCTAGTAAAATTTATGGACTCTTCAGTATAATTTGTTTCCATATGAAATAAACTTTATAGAATTCCAAAGGAAAACAATTATATTAAAATATAGTTATTTTTTTAAGTTAATGAATCCTTAATTAGGTTCCCATGCCCTATGTCAAAGTGTGATAACCATGATAACTTACACAAGTTTTTATAACTCTATTTCTTGTCTAAGGCTGATTTTTCCTAGTTGTCGTGAGGATTGGAATGTCCTTTAGACTTTGAAAAGAAGCATGCTATTTGTGAATATCTCCAATTGTGGTGAAGTTTTATTGCAACCACTTATATCAAACTTTGAACTATCAACTGGACTTCAATTTTCCTTAGGATATGTAAAGAAAAAAGGAAGTGGTCACAATGACTAATGGAATTTTGTAAATAGTGCTAATTAAAAGACTATATATCTTTGTATCTGGTCTACAACTATTTGTCCCTTAGTTGACAGAATGTCAAATAGAAGAATTTGAGAAATCTTGAAGCAGCATGCTGTAATCTTGAATCTGAACCAGGTTCTATTCAGTTTAAGTTCCACTGCTGACATGTCTTTTGTACTCTAAAGATACCTTATCATTTCAGTACTTTTAAAAAATCCTAAAACTATAAGTTGCAGAGATGGTGAAGACTTGCCTTGGTAGAGGAAATTTTCTTACCCAGGGTTTCACTAGACCAGAAGTCTCAAACATACATCTTTATGTCCACTTTCACTAGTGTACCAAAATTCAATTAAAGTGTATTGGAATTTACTTTTAAAAATAAATAGAAATACAATAAGATATAGATAATGATAATGTTAACACATGGTATTCTAAGTCAACATATTGTAGCAGCAATCTTTGTGTATAGTTTAGTGGACCTCATTTCTATTTAAGTTGGATACCACTGTACCAGACCAATGACTTCATAAATCTCCTTTTTTCTCATAAAAATTAGCAGACAACACGACTTTGAGATATAAGATACAGCCCAGCAACCTTCTTTGGACTTTTCTTTTCTTCCATTACATTAAAACTTTTAAATGACCTTACTTCATAATAGTCTCCTTAACTGCAATTTGCCCATTTTCCAATATATAGTTTTTCTAACTTATTTAACTCAGATAGTAAGACTGCATTCCTACTGGAAAAAAAATCCTGAAGTAAAAATACCATTTCCAGTGAATTAGTAATGCTTTTTCATATTATTATTATTCTTGGGGGACCTCTGTGTTAAATGAATAGCCCTATGCTTCATTACCATTTCTCTACAACCCATGCAAAGCCTGAGGCACACCAAATTAGTGAATTACAATGACATGATTCCTAGAAGACTCCAGGGCCTCTCCTAAAGCACACCTCTGTCTCTGAGGTTGTGGCTAATGTAGATTGCTGAGGGAACTGCCCCAGTTTGCTTCTGCATTTAATAAAATACTTACATCTGCCTGGAGCTACCTATAAGATTTGGGGCAGCTGCTGCAGCTGAATTAGTGTTTCTATTATACCATTACAACAGCATTCTTTTAACAAAGAATCTCTTTGCCAGAGTAGTGATGTAAGAACTCAAACTCAGGTTTGTTTTGTTTGGGTTTGTAATTTTTTTTCTTTATCTCATTGAGCCTTTAGAGTAGGGGAGTAGTGCAAGAAGTTTCATGTCTAGTCACTTTATTTTAAGATTCCAAATGACACAGTAGGATTTAGCAGTTTGCCAAAGAGATAAAAAAAAAAGATTCTTTCAGCTTTGACTGAATAGCTTTCCTTGAAAGGGAGACAATATGTACTGCAGATTAAGGAATGGAACGTGCTCTCAGGAAGTTAGAAGAAAAACAAGAAATGTCCAAGTCATGAGGAGAGCACACAAACTTGGTGAATGTCTCCAGGAGAAGCTAATTACGTGGACTGGCTTGTGATGATCCTATTTATGTGCTGCTCCATCACGCTGTTTTCCAGTATCCCAAGTTGTTTTCCTATTTGTTTTCTTTTTGCCAAATACTTGTCTCACTTCTCTATTCTCAATTGTAGGTGAAGACCTTTTCCTCTAAAAAAGAACCAAAACAATGGGTACCAGGGTTGAAAAAAGTTCCAAGTAAGTAAGGAGGAAGGAAGCTAGGTTTCCAATGGCTGAGAATTGAGAAGTACAGGTGGAGAGACGATTTTTCAAGGAATTTGGCTGGGAAAGAAAACAAAGATCTAAAAAAATAGGAGGGGATGGTAGGGGTAAGTTTTGTTGCTATTGCAAGCATGAGAGGGAGATGGGAATGTTTCTAGGAAATATGGAAAGAAATCGGAAAGAGAGAAATTAAAGATTTGGGAGAGCTGTTGGGGCACTTTACTAAAGAAGATGAGAAGGGATTGTATCAAAAATACAAGCATAAGGGTTAACCTTGACTAGTGAAAGGGTCATCTCTTAATGAGAGGCTTAGAATAAAGAAAAAGGAAACAGAAATTAAGTCAAGGGGTTTTGAGATGTAGAAAAAGGTAAAGAGAGAGTTCATATCACAATCTCGATTTTTTTTTTCATGTAAGTAGTAAGCAAAGTGCCATTCTAAGGAGGTAGACAGGGGAATGGTTGATATGAAAAGCTGAAGAAAAGAATAATAAAATGAAATATTTTTGAGCTATAAGGAATAAGGAATATGAAGACTATAGTAAAATATGGGAAAACATAAAATGATTCAGAGAGAAAATAATTGAGTCAAAAAAAACAATATACATAATGTCAGCTGTAAATAAAGGAGGAAAACATTATAAACAGCACCTAAACTTCAGGTCAATACAACTTGGTATGCCTTCTTAAAGTTAAGAGATATGAACACTGGTAATGTGAAAACTAAATGAGTAACAGAAGTGAATGATTATTCATATAATAATTCACAACCACTTTGGAAAGGTTGATTTATTTCAATATATTAAATTGTTTTTTACCTTTGTTATGGTTTTTATTATTTTTCCAGGTAGTCTTATGATTCTACTGTTATGCTTTGCATTCTTTTGTTTCTTTTTCATATAGTTTAGCATTTCTATTCATGGAAGGCTATGAAAATAAAATTTATTTACAAAACTTTTAAAATAAGTTTTTCAAATGTAAAAAAAAATCTAGACATAGTATGTTTTTCCACATAAGATTGCTGAAGACATCTTTGTTAGCAACAACGTTTTCATTTATATTATTTCTTACTAGAACTCACACTGATTCCAGTGAAGAATTTATTTTTTGTATTTCAATTCAGCATTCACTGAGGACCTACCATGTACAAGGAATTGTACTTGACTTCAGAAGATGAACAAAACATATCCTCTGCCTTTGTGAAGCTTATGGTTCAGATTTTCTCAATTCCCAGTCTAATAAAGAAGATAAAACATATGTGTGTGTGTGTGTGTGTGTATGAAATACAAAACAGAATGCATAAGTACTATCTTCAGAGAACATAGAGAAGGAAAAGTATTAGGAGGGAAGATTGACCATTCTGACTACTACCTTCCCCTAGACACAGTTTCCTTCCAAAAGATTTTTTTAAATAAATTGCTATGTCCTGATTCTCTTCCTTTAAGTTTGACTATTCCTCTTCTATATCTTCTACCTTCTCTTCACTGAAATTTTTTTGAATGTGACATCTCCATTGGTCTTTTGTTCTTTTACATAATCTTGCAAATCTACAAATTAATCTCTATTTTCTCTTCTTAGCTCATATCCCACATTAACAATAATCTTTTAAAAAATTTCAGGATAGATAACCTGAAGTCATCTCAAATTTAATAGGTCCAAAATAGCTTCTTGTATATAATAGACATTTAAAATGCTTATTGATTGATGGATCCCCCCCACCACCACATACTACTTCACTTTTGAATTTACCCATAACTGAGGAGGTAGACACCACGATTTTTCTAGTCACTCAGGGTCTATTAGTTTTCCTTATCCCAATTCTCTCAATTCTGAGACAGTTGGGGGCGGGGGTGGTGGTGGTGGACAATGAATGATCTTGGAGTTAACAAGACTTGAGTTCAAATCCAATCTCAGATACTTCCTGGCTGGATGATCCTGACCAAATCACTTAATGTTCCTCATCTGTAAAGTGTGAATAACACCATCTATATCACAGGACTTTTGTGAGCATCAAATGCAATAATAATTATACAGTACTTAGTACACAATATATAAAAGTTGCAGTATTGTTCTTGTTATTATTAATAATTATACCACCAGAATATCTCTCATATCTGTTCATTTGTAGAGCCAACTTCTTCATCTTCCTTTTTCATGTGGTGATTGCATTGAACTCCTGATTGATCTTCTGTCTTAATTTTCTCCCCTGTCTACTCCATCCTCCATACAATGATTTTCCTAAAGCACATGTCTGAACATGTCATCCCCCACTTGATAAACTCCAGTAGCTCTCTCTTGTCTCATGACCAAATAAAAGGAAAATCCTTTGTTTAGTATTTAAAATCCTTTGCAGCCTAATCCCAATGCAGCTTTATTTTTTATAAATGACTCTCCTTCAGGCACTTTATTGTCTAGCTCAACTGATCTTATTGTTATTTCTCAAACCATTCCCATCTCCATGTCTGTGCCTTTGAAAAGCATTCTCCCAAACCTGGAATACACCAGACACCTTTTCCCACCAATCTCAAAATTTATAAACAGTGTATATGCCAAGAGCCTCTTTCTGCCTACAACTGCTTATGATTCCCACTTACCCTATGCACTGGCACTCAACTACTGAGAGTATCAGTGCCTCAAAATATTGTTTGCTGTATGCACTGAAATGTATGTATTATCATATGTATTTTTCTCCCCAACAGTATGATAGAATATCAGTATCTTGAGCAATATATGTATACTTGAGAGATATACTTGAGAATATAAGTATCTTGAGAGCTGTTTAACTTTTGTCTATGTTTAGCATGTAGGATAGTTCCTGGAACTTAGTGAACATTTAATAAATGTTTTTGTGTTTAATGATTGATTTATTTACCATGATTTAGTCATTCACCATTTTTGAACATAGTTTATTTCTAGTATTTTGCAATTAAAAATATCACTGCCACTAATAAAATCAATGTAACTAGGATAAGAAGAGATGTTATTATTTGAGAGAAAACGTTTGTATCAACCAAGGCTCTAATATCAATGTAATATATGCATTCAACACAAATATGTAAAGCTAAGAGCAATTTCCCAAAAGAAAAGTAGTCAAAGGTTATGAACAGTTTTCCAAAAAATTGCAATTTATTGACAACAATGTAAAAAATCTTTCAAATTACTAATAAAAAATGTAAATCAAAACAACTCTGAAGTCACAACTAATACCCATCAAAATGCAAAAATTAAAAACGATGGACAAAGTCAGCGTAGGAGTAATTATATATCATAGGAGCATAGACTTCTAGCAAACCTGAATGGGAAGCTTCTATAAATAGGCATCGACTCATGTGATTTCCTACTTAGAAACAGCTGCAAAGCTTGCTTCTTAGAAATCAATTAGTCACTTAAATAACATTTGTTAAGTGACTATTATGTTCAAAATATGCTAACTGCTGAGGATATAAAGAAAGGCAGAAACCAAACAGTCCCTGTTTCCTGAAGTACACATCTACTGTGCGGGGCGGGGGGAGGGGGGGGAGAGACATCATGCAAATTGTGAATATAAACAGGGATAATCTGAGAGGTGAGTGAGATCACAAGATTGAGGAGGATGGATGAAGACTTCTGGCAGAAAGTGTTACTTTAGCTGAGATCTGAAGAAAGATAGGAAAGCCAGGATGCAGAGGTGAGGAAGGAGACCATTCCAAGCATGACATTGGAATGGGTAGAGACAGTCTTTTGATGAAAGTACATTTAGATGGTTTTGGTTGATTGGTTGTCTACCCAGAACTAGGTATATATTCAAAAAGCACTAGTCAACCTCATCACCTCCTTTTTTTATTGATTTCTTCCATATCTTTAATACCATGGCTGATTTATGTACTATGTAGATGGGTCTCATTTCTTTGTCTTTGTATTTGTTTTTTTTTGTTTGTTTGTTTGTTTGATTTTAGGTGAAGGAAATTGGAGATGATTATAGGTTTTTCTGCTTTGAGACATCAGGAGAGTAAGATACCTGAGTTCAAGGAGACTGGTTCATGCTAAGTTTTATATCCATTTCAGTTTTGAGGTTCTAAGGAATAAACTTTGAGTCCTCTCTAGTAGGGACTCATCCAGCACCTAAAATACATTTAGAAATTACTTTGGTCAATGACCTTTACATCCCCTAAGTTAATTAGGGGAATATGGGATCAGGAAGAAAGGGGATATAATCATAGGAATGGGGGAAGGAGGGAGAAGAGGGTCACTGTAAATGTTTACAATGCAAAAAAGATAATAGAATGAAGTTGGTTTTGTTTTGAGGTATAAGATCAAATGACTTGCCAAGGGTCACCCATATAGTAAGTAGTTGAGACCAGATTTTAACTCAGGTTCTCTCAAATCTAGGCCTACTACTCTCTCTCTCTCTCTCTCTCTCTCTCTCTCTCTCTCTCTCTCTCTCTCTCTTTCTCTCAATTCTGCTATCTAGGTGCCCCAACAGAATGAAATGTAGAAGAATGTACAAATTAGCAGAATAGTGTTAACATATAGAATCTGTAGTAATTTTTTAAAAAAGAAATAAATGGTCTGAAATGAAGATTTAAAGTCCTATAAAATTATTTTTTAATGTTCTATTATGTAGAAACATGCTTTTATGGAATTTAAATAAAATCAATGAAAATGTTTCATAAAAGAAAAATCTTGATGTAAAAAAAATTTTCTAATAATTAGAACAATCCAAATAGGAGATGAAATGCCTAGATAGATAGCAAGGCAACTGTATCACTGGGAGTTTTCAACTGGAGGCTAGATGTTCATTGCTTCTAGGACACTGAAATAACTTGTATGAATAAGAAACATGTCACATAAAAGACAAGAATGTTAATGCACTGTTGGTAGATCTGTGAGTTGACCAAACCATTTTGGAAAACAGTTTGGAATATGCTAAGAAATTATCTAAAACATTAATAATATTTTATTCAGCATTCCTGCTACTGTATATTCCAAATTACATCAAAGATAGAAAGGCCCTATGTACATTAATATATTGATTTCAACTTTTTTTATATTAACAAAGAACTGGAAAAAACTATAATTTCTTGATTAGGAAATGACAAAGCAAACTAGTACATTTATGTAATGAAGTTTTGCTAATTTATAAGAAATGGTGAGTGGGGCAGCCAGGTGGTGAAGTGGATAGAGTACCAGCCCTGCAGTCAGGAATAGCTGAGTTCAAAACCAGCCTCATACACTTTATAATTACCTAGCTGTGTGAACTTGGACAAGTCACTTAGCCCCATTGCCTTAAATAAATAAATAAATAAATAAATAAATTGTTAAGAATTGATGAATGAAGAATTCAGAGTTATAAGGCAAATAATGTCTAGAGAATTTGCCTTGGAATAAGGAAAACATGTCTCAGTTCCATCCTCTGACACCTACTGGCTCTCTAATTCTAGCATTTGGAAAAATCCCTTGATCTCCCAATATGCCCAGACAATTTTTGAAGACTATGTTACAGAATATGTATGCATGACTCCATATTGGTAGAAGAAATTTCCTCATCAAGAGCAACTTAAACCATTGAAGACTTAAATGAACTAATGAAATAAACAAAAAAATTAATAAATAAACAGAAAAAAGGGAGAATAGACACAGGTACTAGAATGAAATGAAAGGAAGGAACAAAATTAATCCCTTTTCAATTATGACCAAACTTGGCAGTAAAGAAAAGATAATATGAACCTCTTTTCCATTTTATTCAGATGGAAAGAACTATGGAAATGGAACATTTAAAACACAGCCCAACTCAGTCTTGCCGAATTCCTTATTTGTTTTTATACATTATTATTCAAATATAGAAATACAAATGTATGTATATTATGATTTCATACTGACATATATACATACATGCATAAATATATGTATATATATATATATAATATATATATTTTTACAAGTGCTAGTTTAGTCAAGTGAGGAGAAGTTACATTTTTGGGGAAAAGGGTGATGTAAAAATAACAGTTATCAAAACTTCAAAAGAAACAAATATTGCTGCTCCACATGCTTTTGTACAGAGAGGTGCTCATTTTTCCTCTCAATGACCTTCTTATAGAATAAAACTAAATTATAATTGATAGATTTAAAGAATATGAACATCTTTGTAATTTGTGTTGTAGATATCTTTATTGCTTTTCATAATTGTCAGACCCAATCACAGATTCATCAGCAGTGAATTAGAAGACCAATTTTCCCACATCCCTGTCATCATTGATTTTTTTTCATCTTGAATCATCTCTTCTATTTTCACAGATATGTTAGTCCCTTAATCTTTTCAAATTGATTTTCTCTGATTAGTAATGGTTTTGAATGTTTTTTGAAGTGGTTGAAGTTTTTATTTATTTTTTTCAAGAATTGTTTAATTGTATATGTTATCCCTATATCTAATTCAAAGTCACATTGTACATTTGGGCCAGTTCCATATTTATTTTGGATATCATTCTTCTGTGAGAAAATTTGATGTAAAATGTTCATTATTTTTCCTTTCCATAGCTTTTCTACCTATTCTGTATGAATTATTTTTACTTTTATTTTCTGTTTTTAAATCAATGCTCAATTAACAACAGAACCTTATTTAAACATGTTAGGAAAATCATTCTGACATTGGGCATATAAGATTTTGAATTACTATTTTAGCAACTTTTGTTCATACTAACTAACAAATTGTATTTAATTATTTATTGAAGTAAATCAATATAAAATGATATAAGATATAATTTTAAAATTTTCAAAATATTTTAAAAAGTAAACCTTAGAAATATTACTTTATGAATGTTTAAATGGAGAAAATTTATAATCTGATGAGTACTTTGTTTGGTCCTTTAACTTTTAAATTTCTTTGGATTTGAGAATTCTTCCTATGTAGCAACTTATATAAAGCAAAGAAAGGTTAAAAAAAAAATACTGTCCCAATGGAACTGGGAAAATAAAAAGTCCTGTCCCAGGGTTCAAGGAAGTCAACTGCAGAAGTAAAAGTTGAATATGGCATGGAAGGGAAGCTATTCATGTGTAAAAGATCAACAAAATTCTGTGGGACTAAAAATGCAATAGAAGTCAATATCATAAAAATGTCATCCATAGAAGCTAAAGTGAACAATCTTAGGCTATATTAAGAAAAGTGGGTTTCAGAACAAGACTAGTGATAGAGTCACTACAGTCTGCATTTCCAAATAACATCCACAGGAATGTGCTAAATTCCAGACATCACATTTTCGAAGAAACAAATTACAGTGAGCGGACTCAAAAAGACCCTCTTCAAATATAAGTATCTGTTGAAAGAATGGGGGGGGTGTCATTTGAAGAAAGAAAAGAAATGCAATTATTGCCAAGTATATTGAATAGTTGCCTTGTGAAAGAATGCTCATTCTTAACACCAGAAATACAATAAAAGGTGGATATTACAAAACAAAAGTTTTCTAAGGAAAGTGAGTGTGGAAAAGGAAAGGAAGGAAAACCTAGCCAATAACAATTATTCCTAATTTGAAATGATTACTTCATGAAGAAATGAGTTAACTGTCACTAAAGGTCTTAAATTAGATTATTACTAATCAAGAATTTGCTGGGTTTGAACTCATCTTCTGAGTCCCAACATTCTATGAAATAAAACATAAGAAATAATGAAAAGAATGATATCATTTGGGGTTCGCACATGCATAACATCTTGATCCCTTGGGCTCTGGTTCCAAATGTAGTATTTTTAAAAAATGTACAACATTATGTAGAGTTGCATGTCATGACATGGAAGAGGAAATCCTGAAATTTCAGCACCATATCCAATATGGTGAACCACCAAGGAATGATAACCTCATCAAATGGATAAAGACTTAAAATGGTAGAAAGAGGAAGATTAAGTATCTGAGAAATAAGAATCTAATGATTAGGGAAGAAGGAACTCAGCTATGTTGAATGTAATAATTGATTCTTACACAACTAACCATTCTTATCAGAGATTCTTTCAGAAAATAATTCAAATCTATTTACTAAGTTGTTACTCAGTATATGGCATAAGAAATTTCTTTAGTTTTCTTTAGTATATCTTAAATTCCTAATGTTTTCACCTAGCATGTAAAAATATAAGGAATCCTCTTGCTTCCAATGGAGAGCTCCCAATTTGGGAAAATCCTCCACTAAAGCAGATTACAGCCATGCCCATTATTTTATAGATAAATGATGAATGTAGGGCTAGCTACCCAAGTTGTGAAGAGGTTAAATGAACTGCTTCTCTAGTAAGTATAATTGAAATGAACTCTGGGCTATCTCTGTAGCATGTTTTGACAATAAAAATCATTGATTTCATTTGGTAGTATTGTATTGCATAGCTAGATTTATTCGCTGGTTTCTTTATGTGGACTTGTCCCTGATTGCCTACTGAGTCAAATTATCCAGAGAAGTAAAACCAAGAAATATTTTCATTGAAATACACATGGCTCACCTTCCTATGCAAAAATGATCTTAGCAGCTGAACTGATAGGGCATGCTGTTGTGCTTGAAAAGATGAAGACCCAGCTAATGGTCATTTTCACTCAGTGGCTGTGAGAAGATTGTTCTTTGATTAGGAACTTTCCCTACTCTTGCAGAATGTGTCCCTGAGAATCTGATTCTTAAAGTCCTGACTTGTCAAAAGATGCTTGCCTCAGGAGAGTTTCTCTTTTTAATTGCCATGTCCCAGACTGGTAGAGATGCTGTTATTTTGCCCCCCCCCCCAGAGTCCACAGCTAAATTCAATATTTGAAGCTATGCTCCAGTACCTTCTTTGAGCATTTGATCTGTCCTTCCTGCTTGTCACTGTCCTGTATCAGTTTGTTAGACAAAAGATTTGGGAACAACCTGTAAGGAGCCATTGTCCTTTTCTCCAATCCAGTTTAATTTTGTGCATATTTTGCTAGTAGATTGCTCCAAAGTCATCATGACTATTGATCCTCACTTTTCCACTTAATGCTCAATGAAACATGGAAGAAATCCTAAATAATTTAAGAAGCATCATATAAGGTACTGGTCTTTGGAGCTCAGAGGTGTGTTACATCACATTCCATTAGCCAGCTTCCCAAAAGTTTTCCATCTTGTTTTACTTTTTTCACATGCTTATCTGATTTCCCCATCTGACCATATGTAGATAGTTTTTGTGAGATGAATTTACATGAACCAAATGTGGTGTAAAATGTTGACATAAAAAGTCGTTGTCTGCAGATTTTTTTTGGCATTGTCCTCTTTTACTAGCACAATAGATAACATTGTGTTAAAAAATAAAAATAAAGTCCATGAAATAAATATTATATATTAAACTGAAAGAAGAATTATATATCACTAGGCAGAGAAAATATTCATTTCTTTCCTAGTATAACTGAATCTGTGCTAAACTGATGCAGTGCTTTGTTTGTGGGGCCATATATTTATTTGTGAGAAGATGGAAATAAATGTGTGAAACAACAAAGTCAATAGTATACATGGTAGGACTTCACTGGACATTAAAGATAATTATATTTCAAGCCTATAGTCACCAGAACTCAAATTCTCAGTGTGTTATGTCCTACCCAAGTAACTTTGTCTCTTTTCTTCTCTGGACTCAGTTTCTTCATCTGTAAAATAAGAGGGCTAGACTACTTGATTTCTAAAGTCTTATTCATCCCTGAATCAATAATGCTACAAACAAATGAAGAGAGCCAAACACTACTCACTTTGTAATTCACTTTTCTTTTTTTCTGACTTAGACACAGATACAGTCTTGAAGGGTAGAAAACCAAACATCATGTAGCTGATTGACTAGTTTCAGCCAACTGGCTATTACTACACGGAAGAAAGATCTATACTTGAAAGGCAATTCCAAGGAATGAGACTTATTCCCTTCTGTGCATGCACATTTATTTACTGCTTCTGGTTTATCGTCTAAAAGAAATCAATTTGGTTTTCTTCACCATTTGTGTTACCTTCTGCAATAAACAAGAGACACGGCATGCTCTTTATTGCTATGACATAAAGATAGTCGCACAGTCTTCCTAGAGATAGGGATGTAATATTTCATATCATCTCCCTTCACACAGAACTCCAAATGAGTTCTTGCAGGAAATAAAGCTGTGAAAAATGTGGTGACCAAATCCCATATCCTTTGATTATGGTTGTTCTTATTGTTGTTTTTAACTGGGTAATTTTCATTATCTAGTTCTAGAATGTCATTTAGCATATAAAAAGAGTAAAGTAACCATCTAGAGGATTTGTAATCTAGCAATTCATGAATGAAAGTACCAGGTCTTGCTGTCAGTGGTTTTATATGTTTCTCTGTGTGTTGAGACCCAGAGCCAGATATGTATTATGTCGATATTCATTTGCTGTATGAGGGTTTCTATATGGTGATTATGACCTGTGTCTATTTGTGCACTGGAAAACACCAGAACAGGATAAACTCTCTTTCCTCTAGTGAGCATACCGAGATTGTCTTTTGATTTATAGTATAACTGTGATTCTCGGGGTATATTACTTCCTTTTACTTCTGTAGCTTTTACTTCCACATGTGGGGAGAATGTGCTCAAAAATATTTTTTTATAGTAATAACCCAGCTGTTTGTTTTTTTCTCTCAGTTGTTTTCTAAAGTTCATATTTATGCCATTTTAACTGCAATTGCTCTGGCCTATGCTGAAAACATTTTTTTTTCTGCTTTATATTTGTAGCTGACCCATTTCAAATTGCAGCACAACAGGAGTTTGGGCATCATACCATCGTTTATATTGTATCAGACATGTTCAGGCTGGTATAGTTAGTTTATATTGAGTGTTCCATCAACTGTTAAATTAGTTTAGTTCTGGGATCTTCTTTTTGGTGATCCTTTCTTTACCCATAATGTA
Source organism: Macrotis lagotis (assembly GCF_037893015.1). Lineage (NCBI taxonomy): Eukaryota > Metazoa > Chordata > Mammalia > Peramelemorphia > Peramelidae > Macrotis > Macrotis lagotis. The sequence continues at coordinate 133,962,468 of NC_133660.1, read as the reverse complement.
GAGAAGGTAATATTATGAAACCCAAGGTCTTAGTCCATTTTTACCTTCCACATGTAGGAAAAGAAAAATTATTTTAAAATAATATGTTTTTTATATTGTCCCAAAGATATAAAATTGTATATCCTATAAATTAATGACTGAATAAAAGAATGAAAGTATGGATGAAAAATCATTTATGTTTTCTATGTGCAAAGTATTGTGCTTATGTTGGAAATATAAGTAGAAGATCAAGATGATCCTTGCTCTCAAATTCTAATAGGCAGAGACAACATTTTAAAAAGACAAGTTCAGAAAAATAGTTAATGGAAAGACTCAGTGATCCTTAGGATACAGTAGGATGTATGGTCTCTGGATCCAGAGGGCACAGTGGCAAAGCGAATGACAAGGTTTAAGAGTTTTTGAGGTAAAAAGAGCAGATGAAAATGTTCAACAGCATGTGAGATGGTGTAGGCCTAGTCATTCTTAGAGTACAATAACAGGACAAATAGTAAAACCTAGGAGTATGGATGTCAAATAGAAATTGTACTGGAGTATAAGGATGGGTAAGGATGAGATTCATGAACAAATATCATATTTAGTATCATTTGAATTGATAAAATCATATCCAATTTTATATAGAACTACTTGTTAATGTGCAGTACTTTAGTGGAAGGAACTTTTCAGATCTCTACTAATTGTAGCTGCTTAGCATGTAGAATGATAGAAATGTCTTCAGTTGCTGGGTCATTTCCATTGGAATTATTAACAAGCACAATGGCAATGGGGTCAGGAAATAGGCAAAGCTAGCCTTGGGGGGAAGAGGGACCCTGCTACACATGAATTTTTAGGTATCTATTCCTGGCTGGTCAGCTCTTGCAGAGCCTGAAGAGTTGGGGTGGTTGTATTGATGATTTCCCCCCCTTGTTACTTCTGTCTATGACAGGATTATAAGAATTTAACTCCCTATGTACCATATAATTGTAATGCCCCTATCTATGCAGGATTCATATAAAGGCCTCATCTCTGAAATAGGGGAACATTAGCAATCTACTGTAGGCATAAAGATAGCTCTACACATACATCATGTGCTACCATGTAGAGAGAGAGAGAGAGAGAGAGAGAGAGAGAGAGAGAGAGAGAGAGAAGAAGAAGAAGAAGAAGAAGAGAGAAAGGGTCTTGGGATCAGGACCAATAATCTGTTTCCCCTAAATGCTCCAGAATTATATAAAACTTTCACATACTGATGCATTCTTAAAGGTAGACTTTGACTCGAAGATATTTCCTTTTTAGGTCTAAAGATATCTTTTATGTGAACTAACTAAATGAAATAATCCTCCGAGCATTTAAAGCTAAAACTGGCTTATATGAAACAAATGAAACAATATGTCAACATTCCTTTTAATTTGTTTCCATCATCAATTGAATTCAAATCAATTTTAAAAGTATTTATAAAGCACCAACTGTGTGCCCAAACACAATTATAGTTATTAACTGTTCAAAGATTATAACAAACAGGTCCTGTCCTAAGAAGGAGCTTTTCAATCACAGAAGAATCACATTTGGACTCTAAACACCTTGGTCTGGGTATGCTTTATGACAAAGGGGAAATGGCATACAAATGTATCAGAAAATATTGGAAATTACTTGAAGTCTAATGAATGTATAAAGGAGATAAATACATTTGACAAACATTTGTGTTATGCTTTGTTATTCAGAGGAGTGCTGTTTTTTTTCCTTTACTTTTCTATTTTCAACTCTTTCCAAGTTTCATTTTAGACTCAAAAGAATGTCTTGAAGCAGTTAATTAGTTTTGTCAGTCAACTGACTCAAATTGGATTATAGTATCCTTTAAAAACAATCTCAGATGTTTCTGACAGAAATGGTTAGGAGAAGGCAGACTAAACAGCTTGAGATTGGCTATGGGCATATAAATATGGGGAATTGAAAACAAAAAAGATTTACACAGTTCTTTTTAATGTGCATATTTGAGATTTATTAGAGGATCAAAGCACTGTCTATCATTTTTGGTTTAATATCATTCTTTTTTCCATATAAGATGAACTACTCCTTGGAGTTTATCTAAACCGTGCTGAAGTTTTTCATTAGCTGTATTAATAAGGGAGCTTCAGAGGAACTTGTTCAAATAATTGAGAGAATAATTGAGAAGAATTAAAATCTACATTAGAAAGGACTATTCTTTGGGGTTAGTTTTTGTTTAAAATCTTGCAAAATTACCAAAAGAGAACATGGTTCTATTAATTAGGTTAGTTAGTGTCAGTAATTAAAAACATATTAATTTAAACCAGAAATTAGCACAATTAAATTACGGCTGCTTGATCACTTCTCCTCACAAAAGCAACATGGTCTTAGGGAACTCTCCAGGCACTGCCACTTGCTTCTGAGAGTTAGGTGGAAGCATAATGTCATGTACTACTTTTAATCATATATGTTCTTAGCGCAATCCAAAGGAGGTTCACTTGTGAATCATGATCTAATGCTGCTTACTGCACAGGTTTGGTTTTACACAATAATTTTCCTTTTCCCATAGTGAACACTCATGATAAAAAAAAGTCATTTGGCAGTAGATACACCTTGGAGCCATGATGTCATTCTTACCTTTCCTAGGGATATGTCTATTATCCAGGTCCTGGAAATACTTTAGGATTTCAAAAACATTTTGAAGAGAACATTACAGAGACTAGGCTGAGCTGGAATTGCTTTTCCTATGCATGTTATTATTTGCCTGGAGAATGTGATAATAGACTTTGATTCAGAAAAAAACATGCGTTCAAATTCTGACTTGGGCCCTTGGCAAATAATTTAACATCTCTCTGATTCAGTTTCCTAATTCATAAAATGAGAATGGCGAACCTAATGACCTTTATTATCCTTTATAGCTTTAAAACTCTTATCCTATTATCTCAGGTCTTTGTATGTAGGAGTTGGGAGGAGGTTGTTAGGGACAAAGAATGGGTAAAAGGCTCTAACAAAAATTCTAATTGACTAGTGCCATCTATAGGTTCCTCATCTTTTTAAACTGACCAGAATGTGTTGGGGAAAGAAAAGACTGTGAATGTTTTGTTATGACTGGAATAATTTAGTTAATAATAAACAACTCTAGGTACAAGTCAAAAAGACTGAAGCTAAAATTCAATTTTGTGTATGCTTCCTTAGGTTACATCTTGGATGTCCTTTGAATCCCAATCCTTAAACACAAAGTCAAACAGTAAAGCAAAATCAATCAACATATTTTCTCACATGATAGTATATATATATATATATATATATATATATATATATTATATATATAATATATAAATATATATACTATATACAAAATATTTTTAATCCTTGATCCCCTACCTTAATACCAAGAAGATAGAGTTATCTACTAGATTCCTGCAGTAGGGGACAGATATTTGTCATTAGAAAAATCAGAAATCAGCTGCCCCTTAGAATTGTTTTAATTTGTATTATCTTAATTATTTTATATATTGTTCCCCTGGTTCTACTGATTTTACTTTTTTCAGTCTCTAGGAGAATCTGTACATATTTCAATGTGAATTGCATTCATGAAAATTGGTAAAATTAGTTTTGAAAGTCATCATTTTTCTTTAGGGAAAGTTCTTCTCTTTCATAATTTTCTCTTAAAAATCATTCCTACACCTAGGAATTTTTCCTTAGAACCAAACTTTTACACAAAAATTTGCTAGATTTCCTTTTCACACAGTAAAACATGACTAATAAATTTGATCTGAAAACTAGAGATAGTATATTCATTTATGCCATATATGATTGTCATGACTACAAATTAGCAAAATTCAAGTAGATTAAAGGATGTAATTTTTTAAAGAAAAAATGAGATAATTCTTTAATTGTTAAAAGTCATTAAAGTTGATGAATCACTCCAAGCACTTAAAAATCTCAACAAGTTTGAGTCTGAGATTCTTACTGTGAAAACACTGAATTCCTCTATCATTGCTCTCAGGATTTAAAGTTGGAATTACAAATGTTTCCATCTTCAAATATATTTACTTATTAAACTTAAATTTGCACATTATTTCTTCTCTATTATTTTTGTCAATGAATATCACCCAGAAGGCAATGGAGAGGTGAATGGTGTGTGAGAACAGACTGCAACACTTGAAATCAAAGAATTACTAGGAAAAAGATATAAATAAAACATGATATTAAAGAGATGTACGATTGCAAAAAAGAACATGTCTCAGTCAGGTGATAGAGTGAAGAATATTTGAGAATTTAGAGTCCATGTGCTAATTTATAGTAGCAGACTCAAGGAAGGTCCCCTATAGAATGTTGGTAGGATATTACTATTAAAAATTTATGGGAAGATGATGAAAATGTTTTTGAGGAAGACAATCACATCAGTGAAGTGATGCCATGATAAGCACATGAATTGCATTTGAAGGGGGGGGGCTGTGCTAAGTTAGCAATCACACTTTTCTCCTCCAGAATCATCAGAATCCACTGGCCAGATATGGATCAGTACAACTGGAGATGGCCCTGGATGAGAGGCATTCAAGGTTAAGGTCACACTGCAAGTGTCTATTGTCTGAAATTGGATTTGAATTCCCATCCTCCTGATTCCAAGGCCAATGTTCTATCCATTCTACTACTTAGGTTCCCTTTTGAGAAAATACAGACAGGGAAGAAGACATAGATGGATCAGAATCAACATCAAGGGAGCAAAAACTCACATTAATGAGATTTACTCATTTTTTAAATTTGGAGCATTGTCTTTGATTAATAAAAATTCCTCATCCCAAGTTATGAAGTTATCTTTTTAGTGCTTGTTGTAAATAATAAAATAAAATAAATGATAATAAAAGGTTAAAAATGCAATTAAAATCATTAGTGGTCTAAAATATTTCCCTTTTTAGTCATTAACTATTAGGCACATTTTCTATTTTTCTCCTTTTTTCGGGGGTTGGGTGGAGGGGATCATGATTTCCTTTCTTGCAAGGAAACTCTCTACCAGTGTAGATTGGCAGCAGTTCTGCTAATTATCATTTTAGTGAGTTGCTTTGTGCTCTAACAGATTAAGTACCAGGGCCTCCCAATTAATGTTTTAGGAACCTACACATGAATCCAGGTTTTCCTGAAACTGACTTTCTCCTTCTATTTTCATAGTCCCTCTCATTAGAATATTGCAAATGTGATAGTTTGATTGACTTATCTCAGATTCCAAGAATATACCAGATAATTTCAAAGGGCTAAAAATGCCCTTATGATATTTGCTTTGATCACATTGATGGAGACATTGTTTTTTAGCAAAACTAATTACGATATCTCTTAGGATGACAGTCATATGTAACTCTTGTCCATGTCTTCCCAAGAGATCCACTTCAGGCATTATACTAAAGGAACAAAAAAATTTCCATCAATAAATTATTTCTAATTTCTCTATCTCTGTCTCATTGTCTGTCCCTGTCAATTCTCTGTCTCTGTCTCTCTTTGTGTGTCTCCATGTTTTCCTCTGTCTGCCTTTGCCTGTCTCTCTTTTTTGTCTCTGTCTCTCCCTTTCTCTTTCTCTCATTCTCACTTCATGATATACTTTTAATTTAAGGAACTTTTTTCCTATTTCCTTTTTCTTATACAATTCATCATTTGTGATATGTTGCAATCTGCCCATTTCTACCTTAAACTTCTCAATGGACCTTTGGATGATCCTTAAGTGTCTTGCAATTATATATCAGAGGAAAACTATTAGCATTCAAAAGATGGGCAATTATTTCAGAGAAAAGTTTGGGTTCACAAAAACAATTGAACAGGTTTTGAAAGTCAGTCCATCCCACTATCCTTCTTTCTAATTTTGGTTCCAGCTCATCATGGGCAGTGTTTGTTCAATGCTGAGCCAGCTTTTGGGGTTTTCTATCCAATTGCATATCATAGTATAGAACATATGTATTCTTCCATCCTTCCCCTGAAGGCACACTTTTGTTCCCTTTGTGGATAATTAGGTCAAGTTGTTTTGAGTGATTACAGATCTCATTTAGGACACTGCAGTGTTCCAAGATTTGACACAATCAGCACAATGTCATCTGCAAATAGAAGTATATGGAGGGATGCCCCATTTATAAGGAATCCTTCTTCCATGTGAATTTGATGCTGATATTTTCATACAGTTCCCTATTTTCCACTCCTTTCAAATAAAAAAAAAATCACCAAATGATTTAAAATTTCCTCAGGATTTTAAATTTATACCTAAAAATAATTTAAAGATCATCTAAGTCTAACCCACTCCTTACACTTTACAGATGAGATAACTGAGATACAGAGTAGTAAAGTGGCTAGCCCTCTACTATACAAGTAGTATGTGCTAGGCAGCTAGATGGTACAGTCAGAGGAACTGAGTTCAAATTTGACCTCAGACATTTACTATCTGGGTAATCCTGAGTAAATCACTTGACCCTGTCTCAGTTTCCTGAGTTTTAAAATGAGTTGGAGAAAGAAATGGCAAACCCTGCAGTGTCCTTGCCTAGAAAATCCCAAATGAGATCATGGAGAGTCAGACACAACTAAAATAACCGAACAACCACAAGAACAAGTATGTAGTAGAGTTAGGATGTAATATCCTCTGATTCCAAATGCAGGATTCTTTTTCTAAGAGAAATCTATGATCTAAAATGTTAGTTTAAAGAAATCCTCTGCATAATGTGAACACAGTCATAGAAGTATTTTCAATATTTTCCCTTACAGGTTTTGCTGTCTAGATGTCTGGTTTCTCCTCCTGCTTTTGAACCTCCAGTTGAAATGCAGCAGCATGAAATGAAACATCAGATGGCATTCTGGGAGCCTGAGGATGAGATGATAGCTCAGGAAAAAAAGCAGTTCAAAGAAGCAGCTGGAGGAAAGAATCCAAACCAAGATCCCTCTTTTCTAACTGTTCACTCATTTGGATGTGAGGCTTCCTGAAAATCTGAATAGAACATCTCCCACTCTTAAGATGGCATGATGAAAATTACTGAACTTTAGGAATATTAGTGAGTGTCATTTTAGTTAGACATAAAAGAGAAAAATCACTTTTAATTCTTTTTACATTTTAAAAATGTTTTCTGCATAATTGGTTTTCTTAGTTATAAATGGAAGAGTTGTCTATGCAGACACAGTTGTCCCTTACAGTAAATTTGTTCTGTGTCTCAGAGAATGGGCACCCTCCCATTGGATTTTGTTTGGTGTTCTCAAAACAGAAAAGTTTCATGATTTTCAAGTTATTGACTGTATTTCCCCAGAGCTGGTCTTTGTCCAAGAATAAATACCTGAGGGGATAGGCTCGTTTCAATTCATTTAGAAGACTGGCACAATCCCTGAGAATTTTAAAATCAGGTCTCCAAAGTATTTAGAATGTTGCAAAATGAATGATAGCCAACTTCTGTCCTAGTTCTTCGCCTTAATTGATGTTCACATATGTGAAAGAGTTGAACTTTTTCTCCTTGTATGGGGTTGCAATAGTTGCTATAGTGGTTCGGTAATTCTACAGTGACTCTGTTGACCATACTGTCTTTAGGGTTGCTAGAGTGGTTTGTCATTTACTTCTCCAGTTCATTTTTCAGATGAGGAAATTGAGGCAAGCAGAAGTTAAGTGATTTGCCCAGGATCACATAGCCAGTAGATTTCTGAGCTCAAATTTGAACTCATCTTCTTACTCCAGACCCATTGGTCTATTTAGGACTATTGTGTACTTGTCTACTATTCTATTTAATCCATCTTCTCTGACTTGGTAGTGAAGTCTGAGGGTTACCTCAGAAGAAGGAAAATTATGTGATTTGCTGAGTGACTCAATATTTTAGTTGATAGTTATTTATAGAGACCTACTTTGCAAAAAAACAATTTGATAAGCATGCTTGAGAATGAAAAGTAAGTGAAACTACAGCATCAATACATTTTAAAGGAAACTGCTAGAACAAAATGATAGGCATCCATGAATATTAAATTGTACAATCTTCCTCTTTTTGAGTGTGTGTGTGTGTGTGTGTGTGTGTGTGTGTGTGTGTGTGTGTGTGTTTGTAGCAGACTGGATTCTCCTAGAAACAAAGTTCTATTGCTTTTAGGACTTAAGAGACATGTTCTCAGAGTATTGGAGAGAAGGAATAAAACTCAGCCTCTGGTATACATATAATAGCTCTGGGATACTTAACATCCCAGTGTCTTAGGCAACTCTACAAAAACAAATTGCTGATAAGGAGTGGACTAGCTAGTAGAGAGGGTTTCTTTCTGGAAGCATCTAAAATCATATTTATTAAGCACCTACAATATGCCAGGTGCTAAGTGCTGGACATATGAAAAGTCTGATTAAAGAAAAATTCTCCCAGTTTAGATGTATGGCTACAAAACTAAGTATCCCATGTCAGCAAAAAAAGGATGCAAAAGTCTACTTTAGAGATCTAGGGTACAAAGCCAAGCCACATATCTGGACTCTAACTTAATGGCTCCCAGAATCCTGTGACCTCTGGTCCAAGTATACCCAAGAGAATGGAGAAGGCTCAGAAGTTGTTCATGCTAATATTGTATCATTGACCAAAGTTCTTAGTGGTAACTGCTCTCAGTGCATTCCTTGTGTAGTACATTTAGAATATATGGAGCACTGAAGACCAACAAGCTGTGTCAGCAAGGTTCTTGGAGTTATACTGAATGCCACATGGAAGACAATTGGACCCCCTTTTTTCTCCTTACTAATAGCACAGTTCCATCTTCAGGAGGGTCCTGAATAGAAACACTGGTCCAGAATTCTGATGTACCTTAAATTCTTTAGAAAAGTTAGAGGCAACCAAGAGAAAAATGTATACATTAACAACAGCATTGTGAGATGATCAACCTTGATGGAAGCAGCTCCTCTCAGCAGTTGAGAGAGCTAGGACAAATGTATTAGACCAACTATGGACAATGTTATCCCCATCCAGAGGAAGAAAAACAAAACAAAACAAAACAAAAAGGAATCCTTCAGAATCTGATGAACCCTTTATAAAAAATTATCTCTTATGTATCTCTTTCCCTTAATCCTAATTCCTCACTCTGAAAATGACTAATCTTTAAACATGTTTATCAAAAATATATATGTACAATGCTAACCTCTCTGTTTGCAGCTGAGGGGAGGAGAGTGGGAAAGGAGGGTGAAGGAAATTTCGTAACATAAAAATATCCATGTGCATATGGATGGACAAAATAAATGAATAATAATTTTTAAAAAAGTTAGAGGCAGCCTCAGAAAGTGAGAGAGTGATGATTGTCCTCAGGGTTATTTGCAATATTGTCTTCTTGATGATAGTAACATTGTGAGGCTATGTTAATTCTCTCTCTCCCTCTCTCTCTCTCTCTCTCTCTCTCTCTCACATACACACACACACACACACACGCAATACATTTGTGCATATGTGTGTGTGTGTGTGTGTGTGTGTGTGTTATATTGGCAGCTAGATGGCTCAGTATGCAACTAGATGTTACAAAGGATAGTACAGAGCCTGGAGTTAAAAAGCTTCATCTTTATGAGCTCAAATCTGGCCTCAGATACTTCCTAGTTTAAGGACCTTGAGATAGTCACACAACCCCATTTGCCACAGTTTCCTCATCTATAAAATATTATGGAGAAGGAAATGGTAAACCATTCTGGTATACTTAAGAAGAAAACCCCAAATAAGGTCATGCAAAGTACTTCATAACTGAAAATAATTGAGCACTATATGTATATACATATATGTATACTTATATTTTTTCTGTCGTATATATATATATATATATGTATATATGTATATATATGTGTGTATACACATATATATACATATATATATATATATATATATATATATATATATATATATAGAGAGAGAGAGAGAGAAGGAGGAGGAGGAAGAGGGGAAAGGAGGAAAGAGGGAGAGGGGGAATCTAGAGAGAGGAGAAAGAAAAAGACACAGAAAAACAGAGGAAGGGAAAGGGAGAGGAGGGAGAAGGCTGTTGCAAAAGGAAGACTAATTATGACTGGCATTGATTGGCTTCACTTCCTTCTTCTTGCTGGGAGAACAAAGTTATCCTCTGATGACATAAAATCTTCCAAAGAAACCATTCTTACACATAGTAACAGCCATAGCAATTAGAGAATGCTAAACTTGGAACATAGTGGGACTGAGTTCAAATCTTGTATTTCCATTTGTTCCTTAGTGAACATGAAAGTATTATTTATCTACTTTGAGTCACAGTTTCTTTATCTATCATAATATATTTAATCCCTGCCTTATAAGATTGCTATGCCATTCAAATAAGATAATGAATGTAGAAATGTCTTGCCCAGCATCAAATAAAGACTATGCGTCAATCAGAATTTGGAGCCATTTTATTGATTATGTGTAATGATAAAAAAATCATTTATCTGTAATATACTAGCTATATTGAAATCATTATCTGATATTATCCTGAACAATTTAATGAAATATGTTTGATGCTGATTTTAGCTGCTTAATATTTTCGAAGATATGTGAAGTTGAACTTGCTTCTTATCTCCTCAGCTATGATGTCATTTTCTTATGATTTGAGGATCATGGTCCTGTCAAGAGTTTTGAAACCGGTTACCAAGTCATTAACGAATAATTAGTTTTAATGAATAACTTTTCTTCATTTATGAGTGGTTGGAAGTGCTGTTTCCTTGGTATTTAAAAAAGTCAGAAGAGAACCTTTTTATTTTAGGGCTCATCCTGGACTCCACTCACTTTGTTCTTTTTCCTGACCTTCAGCAGATTCTTTCTGGTTTCTGGGCACTGGTCCATATTCTGCTTCACTTGTCAGATATTGGGAGAGCAGATCTGCCTGCCATTCCTCTCCCTGGGTTTGAGACCAGCAAAGGAAGCAGAATGACATCTTTCAGTAGGAAAAACAGCAGGGGAAAAACTGCTATCAGAATTCTATGTAGGAAAATTCTAGTCAATGATTTGACTCACTACAAGTCGATGGAAAGGAAGTGAAGAGGAGTATTTCCTCAAAGTCAAATGTATTATGCAGACATATGTGAGTCATTTAGGAGAAAATAAAGATATTTCTTTAAAGTTTTCATCAGATAAAATTTTTATAATAAAGAAAAAATGTTTCTTTGTTGAAAGATCATTTATTTGAAATACACCTTACTAATGGCACATAGATAATAGACATAGATACAAGCATCCATATATACATAGATACAAACATTCATATATACAAACACACACATATATCCAGGAGCAAAAAGTTACTTGAAAATTATTTTATGCCCAAAGAGTTTTTAAAGAACTTCTACTCTTTGATCCAGCAATACCACTACTAGGTCTGTTTCCAAAAATGATTAAGGAACACAACTTATGTGTTCTAAAATATTTACAGAAATTTTCTTTTCATGGCCAAGAACTGGAAATTGTAGGAAAGTTCACCAACTAGGAAATGACTGGACAAGTTGAGGTGTATGCTTATGATGATGGAATACTACTGTGCTATAAGAAATGAGTTCAATGATCTTAGAAAAACATGGATATTTTGCACAAAATAACAGAGTGCAAAATAAGCCGAACCAAGTAAATTTTGTACATAGTAACTTTGAGCAATTAAGTCATTTTAACTATTATAAATACCCAAATTACCTAGAAATGACATTATCTGCATCTAGGGAAAGGACTGATAAATAGAAATGTGTCTAGAGTTAGCTTACATATATATGGTATATACATGTATATGTACATATGTAGACACACACATAAATATATAAATTATATATGTATTTACATCTATCAATAATCATCTCTTGGTAGGGGGAAGGAAAGAAAAGAAAAAATAAAGCTATATGTTAACTGTCTCTGTCTCTCATAAGTGCATAAAATGGTGAACTCCTACTTTTCTTTCACATAAAGTACAGCCTTTTCCATTTATATATACACTTTTTTTAATCTGACTATCTTTCTAAGTGTCTATTAATGTAAGTATGCATTTTAGGGAATAATATTCCTCCATTTAAAAAGACTTTTCCATCTTTTTTCCCCCCTTTAGAAAGAGTAGTCCTCACTTTTTGCTTCATGTCCCCTTTATACTAGCAGAAACTTATCTAGGTTACCTCCTCCCTAAGCTGTCCTTGTGCTCATTCTTCCCTACAAGCATGCATTTCTCATCCAATTAATGCATTCTCATCCAATTATTGTGATGTTGCATTATCTTATCTATTACATTTGTTATACTTCCCGGTGAAATTCCCCTCTGTGACCAACAGGCCCCATCCCATCTCAACAATCTCTAGATTTGCTTTCTTAATTTAACTTGTTTAAAAGAAAATGAATCCCATTATAACAAACAACCTTATAGTAAGGGCTTTGCTATTCCTCTTCAGAAATTAAATCCTTTCAAGTGAGCAAAAGAGAAGAAAGGAAATATTTATCAAGTTTAGTTTTATAAATTAAAAATAACAATTCATGCATTCATAAATTGCAATTTTCTTTTTAGCAACATAAAAGATAAAATATTATTTTGAAAAGTCTTTATTTTCAAATAAGTGCTGAAATATCAAAGCAATATATTTTAGAGGAAAGAACAACAGAATGGGAATCAGAGGGAATGAGTTTAAATGAATTTAAATGGTTCGTACCAGTACTGTGACTTTGAACAAATCATTTAACCCCCTAGACCTCATTTCCTTCCTCATAAAATGGAGTAGAATGAAGAGGGGAGACAATAGCAAAATGAAGATAGTTCTCTCCATGTGGTAAAATTGTGAGAGGACTTTAAGAAAAACAGCACAGGATAGACAAACCCAGATATTCTATGATCTTCCTTAGAGAAGAGAGTTTTAATATCCACGAAAACAAATATTCTTAGGAATATTAGAAGCATTTCAAACACCTTAAACCACTATATAGAAAGCAGATAGTATTAAATAATCACTTCCTACTTATAATCAGTTTTACAATACTGCAGCTTTACCATTCAAGTATCATAGGCTCATAGTATTGAAAATGGGGATAGTTTTCTATAGTACAGTAATGAACTTATCACAACTTTGCTTAAGAAGTCTAAAGGTGAGGTGGAGCAACTAGGCAGTGCTGTGGATAGAGTGCCAGCCCTGGAGTTGGGAAGACCTGAGTTCAAATAGGACCTCAGGTACTTAATAATTACCTAGCCATGTGACATTGGGCAAGTCACTTAACCCCATTGCCTTAGATAAATAAAATAAGTAGTCTCAGGAGAAGGAGCAGAATCAAGAGAAAAATGTACACAGTAACAATAGCATTGTAAGATGATCAACCTTGATGGAAGCAGTGCCTCTCAGCAGTTCAAAGAGCTAGCATAACTGTATTAGACAGGTTATGAACAGTGCTATCCCCTTCCAGGGGAAGAAAAAAAAAACAAAAACAAATTTAAAAGCCCTTCAGAATCTGATGAACATTTTATAAAACATATCTATTATCTATCTCTTTCCCTTAATCTTAATTCCTCATACTAAAAATGACTAATCTGTAAATATGTCTATCACAAATATGTACATACAATGTTAACCTGACTGTTCACCTCTGAGGAGAGAGAGTTGGGAAAAGAGGGTGAAAGGAAATTTTGTAGCTTAAAAATATTCATATGCATATGGATGAATGTTGAAATCTTTCATAATATGTATTTGGAAAAATAAAATACCAATTAAAAAAGTCTAAGGGGTTTGAGTTGTCTCAAAAATAAAACACAAACTTTTCTGTTGGAAATTTAAAGCATTTTCCACTCTGCGTCCAGTCTGCTTTCCCAGGCTTATTTTCATATTATTTCCTTCTTATGTTCTATGTTCTAAAATTACAATGTTTTGCATAAAAATATAATATATAAATATTTTATCTTTATGTTTTCCTGTTTTTTTACTCCAATAAGAAGATTAGCCAAAGTCAAGAACTATTTTTTTCTTTGTAGTCTCAGTGCCTACTATACCTAACAAATTCTTTAAAATGCTTATCTAATGAATGAACAAATACATTGTATCTTTAAAAAAGACAGTTGGATGTCTACCACTTTATTATATTGTAGAGGGATTTTCATCATATGTAAAGCTAGAAGACATGTGTGTTTTCATGAACCTCTGAAATATTCTGATTTTGTTTTGTTTTGTTTTGCTTTGGTTTGGTTTGCTTTTGTTTTTTTTCCCCTCTTCCAATTTCTGGGTATACCAGGCTGCCTTTCTTCTCTATCATGGCTATATTTCTGACTCTCATTATCAGCAATGAGTTTGAAAGCTGCTATTCATACAGGTTAAGATTCTCTCAATAGCCTTCAGTGACAGCAAGAACAGGTTATACTCTACTACTAATCCCCGTGTCTCTACTATGACAGAGTGTGAGTCTTATTTTCAGTGAGACAAAGTAATTTTTCTCCTTTGGAAGAATACAGCTTCTAACTTGGCTCCAGGACAAAATTGTGTCCAAGTTTGGCTTCCCTAAGTGATTTAAGCTTCACCACAAGTTTTCCCTTAGATCCTCCCTAAAAATATTTATTCTGTCTTCTCACTTTCCTTCTGTTCAATCATATAAGTCCTGGGAAGGTCTCAGAAGTCAAGAAAAAAGATGAGTTTTTTCAAGAAGAACAAATATTTTTTGCCCTGAAAAGATGCTGAAATCAAACAATTTCCTTCCAGCCCCAGGGATCGTTAGGTCCTCTTATTCTAAAATAACAACCAATAAACCTCCCTAAATTGGTGAAGATACAATAAAAGGGGGGGGGGAAACCTAGTTAGGGAACATGATCAAATGATGTTTAAAAAGGAAAAAAAAAAAGGAAGGCATATCCTGACACTTATTAAATCCTCTTTATGGCCTATTCAGCTTTGTTGAGATATGCCCAGTCTATAATCCATGATAGCATGTATGTATTACTCAAGATGTTCCATTCATTCAACCTGAACTGTTTTTAGTTAAATGATTTTATTCCAGAAAAAGTAGATAAATGTTAAGCTGATTGGCATAATCAGTGTACCCAAAATCAATATAAATCCATCATCAAATATCACTTTGCAGATCTTTACTGCCATTTGAGATGTTCTGCAAATATCGAAAAAAATCAGCTCCAGTGTTTTAAAGATACCAATCACAACATATTCACCAGATAAAAGGTACTGATACCTAGTTGAGTTTGAAGGAAATGGAAATAAGGCATTAGCATTTGTATGAAAGGGAGCTAGTATCTCTGTATCTCATTCTTTTCAATATTTCTAAGGATTGTTATTGCGTAATATAAGTGTATATCCTATGAAGAATGAACCTTTACATTCAATGGAAATTTTGAACAATCCTTATGTTTGGAATGATAATGTGCTGAGAAAAAAAATATAGGATAAGTCTTTATATAAATTACTATGCATTATCAAATTATAAAATACACAAACCCTTTTCTAATTATGTTTCAATTACATATTTGCATTAGTTTACTGACCTAATGCACAAAGTAAAAAAAAAAAAATTCATTTTTTGGTTCACTCAACTGAACAGTGAAAGCTTAATTGCTATACATTTAAAAATTAAGTTTCTCTATCTTCTCTAGATGAATTAAAGCAAATTTTGTGAGAATAGGAGAGGAAGATAATGTTTTTAACTTCAGGGAAGAAAGGGAAATCTATCAAGGATGTGTATCAAAACACAACTATAATTTAGCAGATAATTCTCAGAGAATTGAAGATTTTCTCATGATCACAGAACTACTAAATATTACCGTCAAAATTTGTAACAGAGGGGTAACTAATGAGAGATAGAGTATCAGTCCTAGAGTCAGGAAGACCTAAGTTCAAATTCAACCACATACACACAAACATGCATACACACACATACACATAGACATGAAGCTGTTTTCCTGATTTTAAATTGACTCTGCTATCTACAACATTATGATGGTCCTTTAGAGATGTAATATATATGTGCGTATATATATATATATATATATATATATATATATATATATATTAATATAACATGCATATGTATCTATAACTTTTATATAGTAACAAAAATATTCAATTATATATGTAAAATTCAGAAATTATTTTAGAAAATACAGTAAAATGTGCAGGTTATTAAAATATAACTATTTGAAAGCTATAGTAATCTTTTCTCAGTGTAAAATCTCAATGATTGGGGTGGCTAGGTAGTGCAGTAGCTAGAGCACTGGCCCTGGAGTCAGGAGCACATGAGTTCAAATCCGGCCTCAGACATTTAATAATGACCTAGCTATGTGGCCTTGGGCAAGCTACTTAACCCCATTGCCTTGCAAAACCCTAAAAAAAAAACTTAATGACTAATGAAAATTTCTTCCTATTACTCCACTACTACTTAAGAGGCTGTGAGAATTTAGACACATATATTTGTATTGTGTGTAGTATACATTAATGTATAAATGAGCATATATACATATATATATATATATGCTTATATGTAGATAGGTAAAGAAGTGTCTAGGAAGATCTGAGTTTAAATCCTGTCTCTGACATATACCATATTATTTATATTGTGTGTGTGTATTATGTATAAATGAACATATATGTGTATATGTATATAGGCGGTAAAGAAGTGTTTAGGAATGAGTTCAAATCCTGTCTCTGACATATACTGACTGTGAGTGTCTCTTAACTCATTGAAAGTGTTAGTCTTCCTTCTCCTTCTCAAACAACTCTGTAAGAGTGCAAGTTTTAGAGAACATGCTATTTTACATTAGTCAAGATAATTCCACATCTGGAATTCCTATCTAATAAAATCACAGATTCAATTTCTCTTTTTTGGGTGTAGTTATAGTTTTAAATTTTTGAAAATCCTATATATTTTGAACTTTAAAATCTATAGCATTCTTTAATATATTAGGGAATATTTTTAAACTAATAAGACATGCTTTATGATAACTGGAAGATAATTTACCTTGAGACTTTAACTTTACACCACCATCTTGGTTCTAGCTTGAGGCTTTAACCCCCAAAACAAAAATATGTTTGAGTGATTTCTATCTGTTGCTATGTCCTGAGCACAAGTATGCTATGATTCATGGTATTTCTGATAATGATCAATGTACAAAAATGAATTTTAGGGGGGAAAGGGTTTAATATGTTGGGGAATGAGGAAAAATAAATGTCTGGTTTATGTACAGTTACAAAATATGAAAAAAAACCTAGAGTAAGATCTCGAAGGGTTTCTATGGGCAGACAAAGATGGCCCAGGTTGAGCAATCTTTACTGTTTAACCACACACACACACACACACACACACACACACACACACAATTCAATTTCCAAGTATCATAGATCTAGTGTAGAAATCAGAGTTCATATACCCCAATTCACTCAGTACTGATAATCATTTTAATTGGCTTAACTAAGACACAATATCCTAAGTAGCAGCGAAAGAACTGGATCTCAGGTCGTTTCTCTTCTGTTCATTGTTCTTTCCACTGTACTATCCATCCTCTGTAACATAAATTGTCTTAGCATAAGCAATGCCCCTTGCAACTCTAACATTCTCTCATAGAGGGACAGTGATGGAGGAAGAATTCACATACATATACACACAAATATGCACAAACACACACAGGTCAATAGATTGTAATTATTGTATTGTTAATCAAAGTGAAATTTTTATTCAAATACTAGACTCAAAAGAAAATTGTTGACATTCTAATGTAAAAAGTTATTCAATATTAAGTATTTTAAAAATAAATAATTTATTTATTTGGAAAAGTTGTCCCTTAAGAACCATACTCTTCCTGACTGGAATACACTCCTTCTTATATTTGTCTCATAGAATTCCTAGTTTCTAGACAAGTGTCATAATATGGAATCAAGTAATTTTAATTAAGAACAATTAGCTTATCCAAAACTTCCTCTTCCCCTTTCCCTGCCCCAGCTCTATAAGACCAAGAACTAAAGAAGAATCAGTAGGTGATTAGGCAGCCAAATGAAAATGGTCAGGTAGCAGATGTAACATAAATTACATTAAAGTATAATGTTCATTTTTTCTCTCGTTTGAAAGTAGATGAGAAAAGACATAAGCAAGGGACTCTTGGAGGCTTGATCCAGAATGTGAGGGGGAAAAACCCCCACGAAACTATAGTACTAGCTTTCACTACCAGTAAGAAAATGTTTACTTCAAACTCAGAAAAAGGACCAGTGTTAGTTGCCATTTCATAAAGAATTGAAGGTATCTTCAAAAGATTGTATTTCAGAGGTGAAATTGACCTGATTTCTTTTTCTCATCATCTTCTCTTTTCTTCCCATATTATTGCTACATTTATCCAGTTATGTTTTAAATCTAAACACAAAGCAGATGACTTTGACTTTCTCTTGTTTTTACAATTATAGAATAAACTGACAGATTGGGTACTGTGGTGAAGTACATTGCCAAATGACTGTCTGATATTCTATTAACACAAAACTACAGACTGCAATTCTTAAGTAACCCTGCTGGGATTTCCATCTAGTCTGAATGCATATTCTCACTCCCTGTACCTAGTTCTTATCAAAGCTATTTACTGTTTACCCTACAAATTCACAATGAATCCAGTTTGTCTCTACCATGGGTAGATGGGTAGACCGAACTTTTCTCTTTGTAAATGGCACAGCATGTCCTTCCTACTTTCTAGCCAGCTGCACCTGCTGCCCAGAAATCCTGCTGCTCTTGTTACAATGTGTAACTATGGTGTGTAATCCAAAAGCTCCTTTATACCTACTGTGTGTGTCTGTGCATGTATACATGCACATGCATGTGCACGCACACATGCATCCATCCATAATCTTTTAGTGAGAGCCATTTTTCCAAACAATAGATCATGATAATTGTAAAGAAGCAACATTAGAGATTTTTAGTCCTATACTGTTCTTACTTATTATAATGGAAATGCTTCATATTGACAGTGGTGGAGAAATATCACCTGAATGATTTGAGAAATGTAGAAATTATTATTATTATTTTGCATATTCTGCATTGCTGCTCTCATTTTAACTTCATAGTAATAATAGTTTATTTGACTTTATTCCACTCCCCAAATACAAAAAAGATCAGTAACTTCAGACATATGAGGACTCCCAGTGCCATAATTCCCTCCATTGAGAGAGGGGAATTAATCTATGACAATTTACCTAAGTACTGAGGAGTGGCTTAAAGGTTGACTTGTACAAAGTAATTAACTTGATTAGAGTTCAAAATGGAGTTTTGAATCTAGATCTTCTCGACTTGAAGTCTATAATTCCAGTCATGTCTAACACTTTGTGATCACTTTTGAGTTTAGTCAGCAGAGACACTGGAGTAGTTTGCCATTTCTTTCTGTAGCTCATTTCCAGATGACAAAACTGAGGCAGACCGAGTTAATTTACATGTCCAGAGTCATTCATCTATGAAGTGTCTGATGATGAGTTTGAACACAGGACTGACTCTTCCTGACTCCTGACCCACCATTCTATCCACTGTGATACTTAACTGCACTACGCTGACACTTATTATCTTAATGTATATTTTGAAGAAATCCATGACACCAGGGAGGTGATACCATGACAAGCACATGAATTAGATTTGAATGAGGCAATACTGTACAAAGTCACCAGCTTCCCTTTCTCCTCCAGAGCCATCTGAATCCAGTGGTCAGATGTGAATCAGGATGACTGGAGATGACCCTCCATGTGAGGCAATCAAGATTAAGTGACTTGTCCAAGATCATACAACTATTAAGTATTGAGTATTTGAGATCACATTTGAACTCAGGTCCTCCTAACTTAAGTCCCTGTCACCTGGCTGCTCCTCATGTATATTTTAAAACAAAATGCCCAAAATGAAAAATATTCACTATCTAAATCCTAGATCTATTACTTGACCCTATTGACCACAAGCAAATTATTCCTTCTCCTAGGACCTCCCTTTACTTTTCTGTGAAATGGAAGTGATTTGGACTAGATGACTTCTAAAGGATTATGGAATGCTAAAGGGATGCCAGAGACCCTTTATTACATCTTTATTTTAAAATGAGGAAACAGAGGCTTAGGGAGGATAAATGATTTGTCCTGAACCACAGAACTAGAAAGTGATAAAGACAGGATTGGAATTAGACTATCTAAAATGCTGTGAACCTGTAAATATTAGAGTAACAGATTACACTTTTACACTTTGATATTCTGATGGCTATAATAATAAATACTTCCTCCAATGGTCCAGATCAAAACCCAAACATTTTCATCATGTATGATTCTTGTCCAATATCCCATTGAAATCTCACTTGTATTCTATGAGTCTTCTTTTGGATATTTTAATAGTTCATCTATTATATGTCTTTCTTAATATAGCTAACAAGAGAATCCTTGAAAAATGTTTATTACTGTATTCATATGTATCAATAAATTATGAAAAAATATTAGTTATTGTAATGAAGGAATTCTTTTGGAAAAAAAAATTCAGAGTTTATTTTTTCTATCAAGCAATTTTTTTGTGATTAACAATCAACATTTTCTATATAAACTATAAAGTTGGCATATTTTATAACTATTACACCCAAGGGACCATGTGATATATCTAAGACAATACTAAATGTCCTAAATATTCTCAAAGATTTCTTATACTAATCTGCCACAGTCTCTGAAATTTGGGTTGGATTGTCATCCACAGCTAACATAAAATACAAATCCTAGGTTGAATCCTGGTATTAGCACATTAACATGAATTAGATTTTCAGATTAGCAAATTGCAAATGAGCAGACAAAAGAACTCCAGTTAGTGACTTATATAAAGGGCAGGTTGCTTTTCCTGACTCAAAGAGGAAAAGTGATCTATTGCACCCCAATATTAAGCTTCCTGAGACTTAGGAAAGGGAGTTAAATGCTAGTAAGAAAATTAGATACCCTTCACTTCCTAATTTGAGATATTAGAGCCCAGAGAAAACTTTATTCAAGTTTTATTATGATTAAGAATCATATTATTATATTTTTTATATTATTATTATTTCTATATTATATTATTATATTATTATTGGTAGTAAGTGATTAGGGCATTATTATCATTCATTTATATTATTATCATAACAATAGTATGATCATTAATATTAAGGAAATTATAAATCAAATTAAAATTATATATCTTTACCAATGACCTATTGATTCTCTCATGCAAGATTTAAATAGAAGAGGGATTCCTTAGAGACAGGTGAACTCAAGTCCTGAATCACATACTGAAACATGACCACCCAAATAAAATAGAGTGATCTATGAAGGAAAAAAAAACAAAAAATCAAAACAAATGGAAGAAGACTGGCCAATGCATATTGAAAAAATCTACAAAGAAAATAAATTTTAGAATGAATGTTTATATACATATAGATATGTAACTATACAGCCATACACACAGAAACATTCATATATTGTATATGATAGCTTAGGAAAATCAGCTATAAATGTTGAACAATTCCCAGGCCTTCCAGCCTGCAGTATTATTACTGGTGGTTTCCACCATACCATCCTGGGCAATGGTGACACAGAGCACTAGACCTGGAGTTAGGAAGACCTAAGGTCAAATCAACCTACAGACACTAAATTGACTCTGTGACCCTATTTCCCTCATTTTTCTCATCTGTAAAAGGAGATGGAGAAGGAAATATCAAATTATTTCAATATCTTCATCAAAAAAAAACCACAAATAGGGTCAGAAAGAGTTGGAAACATCTGAATAGCAACTACAAATCTCATCATTCTAGCAAACTACTTTGTACTTATTCTGTATATATTTTATATCTAATTATCAGGTTCTGTGAAGCTCTCTCCCTTCCCAAAGAATGGTCATTTTCCTTGAGAGCAATTATTTCAATTCTGTGTTTGTATCCTCAGCATCCAATATGTTGCCTTTTCTATGGTGACTATTTTGTAATTTGAACTGAACAAAAAGAAGGTTGACCAAAGTATATATACTTAAATAACATCTCTAAAACATAGATTTCTGATTTAATGATCTATAAGATAATACTGCCTTCATTGGAGATGAACCATACTACAGAACAGAGATCATTTAATGAGATATTATTTTCACTGTAACTGCATTGGTAGAGAGTATTCTTGGTGAGGAAACTATTTCTAAATCACATATAAGCATATATTTTCAAATAATATTCATAGAAACTGCTTGAATAACTTAGAGATAAAGTGACTCAATATAGTGAATTTAAAAAGTAATTGTTAAAAATAATAATAGTAACTAATATTATATACTTTAGGGTTTGCAAATTATTACAATGAACTTCAATAATTTCATCTTTTGGGGGCAGCTAGGTGGTGCAATAGAAAAAGCACTGGCCCTGGAGTCAGGAGTACCTGAGTTCAAATCTGGCCTCAGACACTTAATCATTACCTATCTGTGTGGCCTTAGACAAGCCACTTAACCCCATTTGCCTTGAAAAAACTAAAATAATAATAATAATAGTAATTTGATCTTTATAAGAAAAACTGTAAAGCAGTTATTAGACCATTATCTCCATTTTATAGATAAAGAAATGAAACTAGGAGAGATGGAATAAATAACCTGGATTTATAGAAGTAGCAAATCATTAGGACAGGATTTCCAATCATGGTTTCCTGGCTCCAAGTTCAACACTAACCATTTGAACATCTACCTTACCTCTAACATGTTCCCAAAGCATTAATCTGCTCTTATTCTTCTAATGCCCTAATTCTACAAGTTTCCTGAATAAAAGGGCAGTATCTAATTTACCTTCATGTTTCCATCAGTGCCCAGTTCCATAATCTGCATAACAAGTCCTCAATAAATGTTAGCTTAATGTTGAATGATAAATAACCCAACGTCTAATGACCTTCGCAAGTATTGCTATAGATAAAAAAGAAGGAAAAAAATCCTTTGTAGCTTCTGACTTTTGGAAAGAAGTTCCTGAATACTAAGCCTTTCAGTACTTTTCAATTCTGTCTTGCTATAATAAATACAAAATTCAGAATGTATCTGGGACATGATTAAGTTGAAAATACTTAGGGAAATAATGCTAATGAGATTTTTTGCAACTAGTCATTCTCCACAATGTTAGTTATTAATTATGGAGGATGAGAGACAATGATATAAGGGTGCATTAGAGTCATCAATACAAGATGTCAAGTTGAAAAAGAATTACCCTACATTCTCATTGTATATTGGTCCTTTGAGAACAGAGGACAGGTCACCATCAAGTCTTACATCATTTGAGATCTATAATCATTCTTCTCTTATGATCTTCTGGTGAATCATGATCTGGACAATAGCTTTAAGAGAAAAGACATTTTTAAGTATATGCTTTATCATTCAGATTTCTTGCCTGAATAGAGTTCATAAAGCAATAGCAATTCACCTTGGCTGACAGTTAACCCTAGAACATTAATGTTTACCTGATCCTGCTTCCCTCAGTAAGGATAAGGACACTGAGCTAAGGAGCTTGTGCATAGGGTAGATGATGGAGTACTGATGCATCTATGTGTAAAACAATTGCCTCTTTTTTGTAGAATATTATGAATATGAAAGAGGAATAGAGAATTATTCAGGTTATGTGACATACCATATTATCCAAAACTCACCATATTTTCTTCATCAAAGTTAAAGTAAGTGCTCAAAACACTAGGATAAGGGGTCCATTTGATTTCTAATAATTCAGTGTACAGGGGTGACTAGGTGGCACAGTGGATAGAACACTGACCAGGAGTCAGGAGCACCTTAGTTCAAATCCAACCTCAGACATTTAATAATTACCTAGCCTGTGTGACCTTGGACAGGTTACTTAACTCCATTGCTTTGCAAAAAAAAAAAAAAATCAATGTACAACCCTTACTGAAATTCTAACTGTTCTTTCTTTTGTATGGTGCAGATAACAAGGGAATCCATTTTGTTAGATGAATGCATTATTTCAGGGGTTCAGGGATCTCCTTCCTGTGTTTCAGACTGCATTCCTTCAATGTTTTCTTCTATTTGATTCTCAGTACTTTTTTGCCATAAATCTTTTTGGGGAACAGTTATCCACTATCTGGTCATTCTTTCTTCCCTTTCTTTCCTTCCTTCCTTCCTTCCTTCCTTCCTTCCTACCTACCTTTCCTCCCTACCTTCTTTTCTTCCTGCCTTCCTGTCTTTCTTCCTTTCTATAGTATTTAGAGTCAGAAGACAAGGACTAAATCAATCAAAAACATTTTTATTAGGTGCTTTCTATAGTCTAGACCCTGAAAATTTTGAATTCTGCTTATGCTGTTCATGAGTGACCTGATTTGGCCAAGTCTAAACTGAATTAATTATATTTTCCTCCAACTTTACCCATATCCTTCCTAACTAGCTTATTACTGTGGAAAGCACCATCATTCTCCCAGTCTCTCAGGTATTATCTTTGCAACCAAGGTGTCATCCTGAAATCCTCATTCTGCCTCACCTGACAACCAATCAGTTGCCAAGGTCAATCAATTTCATCCTTGCCAGTATTGTTTCAATATGCCCCTTTCTATCCTCTGCCACTACCAATTCTTTAATGTAGGCTTTTATCACCTCAGACCTGGATTATTGCAATAACCTACTGATGGGTCTGCCTGTCCCCTAATCTCTTCCTATTCCAATCCATCCTTCATTCAGGCACTAAATTATTTTTTCTAAAGTAAAGATACGACCATGCTACCTCATCTACTCATTAAATTCTAATGGCTCCCTAATCTTCTTCAGGATCAACTAAAATCATGTTTGCTATTAAAACCATTGATGACTTTGCACCATCTCTACCTTTCCTGTCCATAACTCAAAACTGCAAAACCTGTTTGTACTTTTATTGTGACTCTTCATTATACTTTGGGTCACATTTGACTTTGATGTTTTAGAATTTCCCAATTATACTTAAAGTAGGACTATTTAAAGAAAATATGGGCTTTGTTCCAGGGAGGTGGTTGGGATTTTAAAAAAAAAACACCATATAATTTTTCAAATGCACCAAGTCATTGAATCTCTGAAGAAAAGGGAGGAAAGGGTATTCTATAGAAAATGAAAATAAAGCAAATTCAATTCTAGAAGCATTTGTTGACTTTCAATATATCACTGTTAGATGATATATTTTGAAAATCGTGCAGTTTTTTCTATGACCTTAAATGCTTGTTTGAAAAAAAGTGCTTTGTCAAATTAAATTAAAAAGAAATAAATGAGAGGGTTGATGATTCTGATCCCATTTGAGGAATGGAGAAGAGTTGGTGTAAGGACAGAAACCATAGGAAGATCTCAGTTTTCTCATTGAAATGGAAGACTAGGGTTTCTTTTGCAAATTTGAAAATTACCAAGGAATTCAACTGATGGATTTTGATACATGAGAAGGGAAAAGAAGAGATTTGTGAAAGACATTTGGGAGATGGAAAGTGTTTATGAATTGGTGGAAAAATGATTAATGTACAGTAGTAATGACCCTTATAGAGGCTATGGTCAGATCTTTTAATGCAAGGGAATCTTTTCTTTAAGATACAGTTTAGAGGGTGGATAGGTAGTGCAGTGGATAGAGCACTGGCCCTGTAGTCAGCAGTACTCAAATCTGGCTTCAGACACTAAATAATTACCTAGCTGTCTCGCTTTGGGCAAGCCACTTAACCCCATTACCTTGAAAAACTGAAAAAAAAGAAAAAGAAAAAGAAAAAAGGTACAGTTTAGAATAGTGAGTGAATCATTTATGAAGATAAGGGTGTGAATCCCAACTCTAATACTGGTTATGTGACTGGGCAAATCCCACAGTCTCTGTGTGCTCTAGGTAGCTCTCTCTGACTTTAAATTGAAAAAAAAGTACTGATTTGGATGAGTAAAGGAAGTTTCCTTACCCAAGAATTTCCTATATTAATGAAATCACAACTCCCATCCCTATATCTTATTTAGAAATATTTGAGTATTAGAGGGGATCACTTGATGGTTATTCAATTTCAATTGAAGAATGTTTTCATGTGCTCCTTTTTCATTCCACAGTTTTGTTTTATTAAATCTTACACAGAAAAATATTAAGATGGCTAAGTCTTTCATGTTTTGATGTCTTTTGCAATTGTCCTCATGGATAATAAATTCTTCCAAGTCATCAAGATGGCAAGATCTCATGTTAGTGGAAATCATTTACAAATCATCAGCAGCATTCTAGAAAATATAACCCTTCTTTTTGACCTACCTTGTTTTTTCTCAAATATTGTTTCCCCTTGGCTCAGTAAAGCAAATAATAGATTACTAAGAAAACTTTCCACTTGTTCCCCTGAGATATAAGTGTTATGGCCCTATAACTTTGCATTTACATTTTACCTCAAATTTACTCAGGGTTTGAAATACTCTGATTCATTTTATGACTTGCCTGAATGCATCAATATTTGGGGAGATAGACCATCTTCCCAGTGTTGAACTTGAGAAATGAGCTTATTACAGACTTGTATAATAAGTGGGGCACAATAGGAATCTTTTGCTCAGGGTGAAAATTCTCACTATCTGGAGGCTGTTTTAACATTTTTGAGATGCAGAAGTATATCAGAGCTGGAGGGGTGGCAATAATGGTATCTTCTGTCTCATGTCAGAAGACTGATCAGAATTTAGAGACAAATCAGAAGTGACAGAGATTCATTGAACCTCTGTCTAATAAAACTCCTGTGATGGTTTACTACTATTCTTACATCTCAACACAGCAAACCTTGTGACAGACATGGTCACCAGAGATTCCTAGTAAAACTCTCCATCTTCCAGTTTCAAGGATCTTCAATGACTGCCTTGCCTCTTTACTTGAAGTATAGTCTTTCCTCATTTCTGGCTCTTAGTTTCCCTGACATCCTTCAAATCTCAACTAAAGTTTCATCTTCTGTATCTACCTCGATTTTTAGCCTACTACTTTTCCTTTGTGATTGCTCCCAATTTAATCTGTTTATATTTTATTTGTTCAAAGCTGTTTGCATTTTGCCTCCTTGAGAAGCCATTTTTGAGAAGAAATTTTTCTTTGGTTGGTTTAGTTTTTTTTGCTTTTCTTTGTTTTTCTCAGTGCTTATCATAGTGTCTGACACATAGCAGGAATTTAATAAATGATATTCAACTGACTGATGACCAGTGAGCAGCTGAAATTTTGACCTTTATCCAGGAACTAGAGAAGGGTACAGAAGGAACTATATAGTCATTCACAATTAGAAATAATAATTACTATATATGTATATATATATATATATATATATATATATATATATATATCAGAAAAACAGTATGGTATACTAGAGATTGCTAAGAGTCAGAGAGAGTCGGGATCAAATCCTGCCTTTGCCATTTACTACCTATGAAGATCATGGCCCTGTCATTGAATTTTTCTGATTTTCAGGCAACTCTAAAACTCTAGGTTATAAACTAGATGTGGGTTGCATTTCTGGATGAAATGTTCAAAGACATAAAATCATATTGTTATAATAATTTTATCTCCTTCTCCTCAAATTCCTAAATTAAAATTGAGGGAACTTCTTACTTAGCATCCAAAAGTTGTGATAATGCTGTTGTCCTGGGACCCTTGCAAACATGAGTAGTTCAATAGATAGAAACACTTTCCTCAGGCATCTATGAACTATCATTTCCTTCTTTACAATAGTATCTCTTCATGATGAAAGTATTTCTATTGCTGAATTTTTGTGTTAATTCAATTGAAATATCAACAAATTCTGCCCCGGAATTCCTCCAACCTTACTGTAACCTTTTGGCTCCAGGAAAAGAAGGCATGTGGGAATACTGCTCATAAATCTGCTCACTGTTTATAAGTGACAAGTCACAGATCAAATATTGTTTAAAGAGTAACATTTAGTTAGATATTGACTGAATAGCTGAAAACGATTCAGAAAGCTGGCATTCTTTTTCTCAATGATCTGGTCCTGTTCTTTAGCTCAGTCACCAGTGAAGAAACAAAAATATCTACTCCCAACCCCCTAACCCTTGAGTATGACCAAATGCTCATCAGATAAATTAAAGACTCACAGTTCAAAGAACATCATTTAATTACTTTCTGGGATATTTAAACATTTACATCCTACATGGCACCCTTTTGAAAATAAATGACTTTTGAGACCCACAACCTTCCTGAATTATAATTGTCAATAACAGTCTTCCTATCAGATTTCATTTACCATTAAACACCTTTACTACTTTGGCCTCATAAGACACCATAGGACTTCAGGAGATTGTCAATGATTAATTCTCTAGAATGCTGACCTATTTTATTTGATCAATTGATATGAGATAATAAATAGACAGATAGATAAGTAATAGACAGATACAAATATGGATGGGTGGATATCTGTGGCATGCAGCAATAGCTGACAATACTGCCATTCCTATGGCTCTTCCTCTCGTAAGTTTCACCTTTGAAATTTTCATTTGAGAAAGCAATCACTCCAAACATGTTTACCCCTCACCAAGCTCAGTTTATGATTCTTTTGGACTACTTTTACTAACCCCTTCCTCCATTCTTTACCTCAGCTTTTCAGCTTCCTTTAATGTATTGCCCTTTCCTATTAGAATGTAAGAACCTTGAATAAAGGGATTGTTTTCTAATTGATTTTCTAGAGTCTAGAAAGGGCTTGTCACATAGAAAATACTTAATACATTCTTAACTTGTTTTTCTTAATTAATCATTAGGCATTTATTCAATACCTACTATATTTCAGGTGTTGTGGATATAGCTATTTTTTTTAAAAAGTACTATCTCCCTTATAGAGGGAAATATGTAAGCAAAAGGTGATTAAGAGGTTAAGATATAATACCTAGGGCCAAATCAAAATGTAAACAATAAGTAGTATTTGAGCTGTATGTTTGTATGCCTGTGTGTCCGCGCCTGCGTGTGTGTGTGTGTGTGTGTGTGTGTGTGTGTGTGCGCGCGTGTGTGGTGTCCATTTTGGAAAATGGTTCTTCACAGATTCATGAGTGTCAGAGAATTAACTATGAAAGGAATCTTGCAGCTCATTTAATTCAAATTAATTCATTCTATGAATAAGGAAACTGAGGTAGTCATTGCTGGAGCAGCTAGGAGGCATAGTGGATACAGCACTGGTCCTGGAGTCTGGAGGACCTGAGTTCAAATACAACTTCAGACACTTAATAATAATTGCCTGTGACTTTAAAATAATAACTGTGTGACCTTGGCCAAGTCACTCTTAACCCCATTGCCTTAAATAAACTTTAAAAAATAGGCAATATTGCTAGTCAGAAAGGTAGTAAGTATAAAGAATAAAATCTAGGTTATGATATAATTTTACAGAAATGCTATTTTAAATGGTTGAATTATAAGAAAATAAGACTATTAAATGAAATAAAGTAATACTCAGATTTCAAAAATATTATCTTATTGCTATTTTGTTGATTCAAATATTAGAACAAATCATGCTCTCAAAAGGGCAATATGAAACTGCTTAAGAAACAGGTGTTCAGTTCTCACAAAGCTGCATTTTTAGGTACTACCATATGTCAATATATTAAACATGTTGAAATCAGGAGAATGAGGGTCACATACATGTCTTACTATTGTTAGAAAATATTTTAAGATTATTGTTCAGCTGGAGGAAGAGGAGATCAAGACATTTTGTATTTAGCCACCTTATTGACAGATCATATTTTTATAAGTAGGGTAAAACTATGATCAAAGTTAATTCTGGAATGTGTACACCCATTCTTAACAGCCTGACTGATTCAGATAGCACATCCTCTGTGAAGTCTACCAGACCTCAGACTTTATAGTTGGAAAGAGTCATTAGAAATGATCTAGTCCAACCCCTCATTGTATAAATGAGGTTAATTGACTTGCTTAAGATCTTTGGCTACAAGGATGCAGAGATAGAATCTAAATAAAGATTTTTCTGGCTATTTCCTCTATTACACTAATCTCTCTCTTTTTGCCATCCCACCTATAGAAGTAATCTCATTCTCTTTTACCTTCCATAGGCATTTTTGTATCTCTTTCAAGTATGTATTTACATGCCAGCTCTTTTAGCAAAACAAACTTCTTGAAGTTAAGAATTATCTTATGATCTTATAATATACTATGATAGTATGTCATTATATTCAGTCATTATACAAAGATATTTGTATCACACTAATCTTCATTGTTTTATTATTTAATATTTATATCTTAACTACATTGATACTATTTTTAAATTAAATGATAATGCTTCAGTTTTCCTGTTTCTGATGCATACTGATTTGGGGTGATCTGAGGATACCATTGAACTTCTAATGCTCCCCAGTCAACTGTCATTTGTAGAATAATTATATATCTGCATTTATGTAGAGAATTATCTGGCTGGTAGTTCTCCAGATCTTTGTTTTGAAATGGGAAATATGATTGAGGAGGAGAGTAACTAATCAACAAGTATTTAATAACAATAATGACATCTGATATTTTAATAAAGTTTTACAAGACTGTCACATTTGATCACTATAATAATCATTTAGAGTAGATACTTCAGGTAGTATTAATTGCTATTACCCCAGTTTTACAGATAAGACAACTGATTCTATGAGTTCTTATCATTTTTCAGTAGTTTTTGTATTAACAAGAACATAACTAACTATTTGAATCCAGTTCTTTTCAGAGTCTAAATTCAGGTCTATCTAAGGGCCAAGAACAGGGGTGAGGAATCTTTTTTCTTCCAAGGGCAGTTTGGATATTTATAAGATCACTTGTGGGCTATATTTGGTCAAACATGTAATTATTTCACACTTAAAATGCTGCTAGATTTATTGAATTTCGAGTTACGCCTGCAGTTACCTTGGCAACACCACACCAATACTGACTCTACTTTGCTCTTGACCCTCTCTTGACCCTGAGCTTTTCTGCATTCTGAAATTGGCTGGATACTCATGCTCCTGAAGGTCATTGATTTCAGCAAGGGAGCAAATGGGTAGCACTTTAGGTTTCCTAAACATGCTCCATTGGCTGTCAGGTGAAAATGAGTAAACATCAATACTTCTTGCTGACCAGAGGTTCCCCAACCCTGAACTAGAATAAAATGCTTAATAGGATGTATATTTCACAGCTATTTTTTGAGCCGAGTTAAGTTATAGATGATTTAGTCTCCACTGTTTCAGTGAATTCAAATTCCATCTCCTTGTTCACAATATTTTATAAAAAAAGATTCATCCTTCTGTTGGCTCAGGATGATTTAATCTGTTTATCTGCATTGTTGAATAATACCATTGTCACATTTTTCTAAGAGGAATATAGTACTATATTATTGATCTATTGTATATTTTATTCACTACAAGTTAATTTGCATACTGATTTTCCAATTCTATTTTTACCTTTTCTGGCAACTCTTGAGAAAAAAACAACCCTTGGATACTTTAGTTAAGTAACAGTGAGAGGAAATTGTTTTTATAGTTTTTTGTGAATATTATGGAGCATATTTTCAACCTGTATTTTCAGTGGAGACAGTATCTACTAGCTTCATCTATTTTAGGAACATTTTTATGTTCTTCATCTGTAGCGGGGGGGGGAAGTCTAAAATTTAAAATCATCTTCAGGTTTCTTATATAGTCAGATACATGACTTTGCAAAAAAAAGGATCCATTTTTCTTTTAACTGGATGGAATGCACAAACAAAATCACATATTTCATAAATTAAAAATAAAGCTAAAGACACAAAAAACCAAAACCTAAGCTTTTCATTGTGTGTAGTAAAAGATCATATTGATGTATCATTTCTCCAATACATAAGAATACAGTGGGAAAAAATAATCACACAACATAGGTACTAATCCTGGCTCTGCACTTGCTAACTTTTCAGGCATGGATAAGTCATATTTCCTCTCTGAGCCTCATTTCCTCACCAGTGAAATGGATGATGGTATTTGATCTGCTTAGATCTCAGATATTCTTTACCCTCCATGGAGTCTAATAGAGTTAGAAGATGCATAAGGCAGACTTGAACTGAGCAATGTGGTAGAACAGTCCTGACTGGTAAATGACCCATCTTGGAACATGTCCATTCAATCTTTGAGCAAGAGACAAATTAAATGTGTGATTTTTTCACATCCCCATTTTTGTCTCCTTATACTAAATTCCTATGTTCTAAAAGAATTTAGATTTTCTATTTCTTTATCTACCTTCAGTCATATCTCAGATCACCTCCTTTAATAAAATGCAAGATCCTTCCAAATGGACATTGCTTCATTGTGTAATTATATAGGCTTATTTGTATAGACACACATGTATACATACATATATCTCCATATATGCATTTATTCATATAATTTGTATAGTGCATATATCATTTATTAGGTCCTTTAATAAATTGTTTATTGCTTGATTCTTATGCATTCCTGACTTTGACTCTGCTTTGCTCTTGACCCTCTCTTGACCCTGAGCTTTTCTGCATTCTGAAATTGGATGGATGCTCATGCTCCTGAAGGTCATTGATTTCAAGCCTATCCTCTACTTTACCATAGCAAGGGAGCAAATGGATAGCACTTTATGTTTCCTAAACATGCTCCATTGGATGTCAGCTGAAAATGAGTAAACATCAAATAGATTTATTTTTTTATAATTATCCCAAAAGGAATTTATTCCAAGCGTCACCTAGAAATATTTTTTTCAATTGTTTGTCCTACACAGATCAACTGGAAAAATTCTTATGATAGTAAAAATACTATTTTTCTGCTTGATCCTTCACTAATAGAAGTGAAAAAGTGAAACATTTAGATTGATTGTCATCCCCAATGAAAATAATTAATTTTCACAAGACCACGAGGGTCATTTTTGAAATTGGAAACAAACTTGGAATTATTCTAGTCTAATTCCTTCATTTCATAGGCTAGAAAAGTAATGACCACAGGAATGAAACAGTCAAATCAACTAGAGCAGAAATTCATGGATTCTTTATTTCTTTACATATTCTTAAAAAAATAGAGCCATTTCTTACCATTGCTCTGGGGAACCAAAAGTCTCAGATCTGTCCTCCTTTTTTCTTGAATCTAGCAACAATGAATCTTAATGCAACATTGAGACTTGCCACTATCTCAGTGAAGTACCAAGCTACTCAGCCTCTCCTGTCATTGAAAATTACTTGCCTTGAACTTTAACTAGTTAGACCAAGGGTTGTAGAGTCTTGCAGAGAGAAAATGATGTCCAAAATCAATCCTTATGATAGAGCTATATTTATTCCCATTTTAAAGATAAAGAAACTGTGCCTGCGTCTTCAATTTTTCTGTTTATCTTTGAGGCTACATGACTTCTATGATTTAAAATATTAAAAAATAACATTTGTTTTATACTAATCCACAAGAGAAGGAAAAAAAACACTAGACTCCACAAACAATTCTTCTTTCTCTTTTAAAAAATAAAAAGACCATAGGATTATATTATTCTGAACTAAGTTTTCAGAAGCAGATTTAGTACACCAAGAAAAATGATTCATATATATCAAAAGAACTATAAATAAAGGAAATTTTTTTCTCTTTTTTTATATATTCCTGGATTCATTACACAGTCTCTAATGGAATCCTGGGGCCTTAAGTTCTGATACAGGAGACAAAGAAGCACTATGGTAACAAAGAAACCCCTAGGTGGAGTAAGATGTCTAAACTCAGAGCCAAAGGTAGAGGTTTTCTCACATATCCTGATGAAAGATGAAACCAAGTTTGAGCCACTGGTTCCTACCCCCAGTTCTTAAGGCATACTTCTTCCTCTAATTTGCTTGTTACTAACTTGTGTGTTGTTATATTCTGAATTAGAATATAATTTCCTTGGGTATAGGTAGAGGAGAAATACAGGTTTTTAAAAAAAAATTATGCCCAACATATAGAATAAAACCTTATCCCTTTTTATCTTGTACTTGAGATTTCATTAATATATGGAACTTTATTTCTTCAATTTCCTTGTACCAATGTATTTCCACAAATCATTCATAACTTACAGAGCTAAAGAGTTATCTGGAGAGATTAGGGGTATTTAGAGGAAGGGCCAGAAGCAATAATTTCCAGATTTCAAGAGACTGATGCCATATCAACCACACCATGCAGACTCACTTAGTTGTGTAGCCTCTTTAAAATCAATTTTGGACAATTGAAATGGTACAAGTTGAGACTTTTTGAGTAGAGGGTGAGGAGGGGCTGAAAACCTTACCAAAATGGGATAGGTATATTATAAGATATACTGAAATGGCAGCAAGGCAGGAACCATTCTGAAGTGAAACTCAACATCTGGAAACTAAGGTGGGGAGTATGTGCTAATAGGAACACCTCATGGGAACCATGAGCTGTTTTATGCCTTGATCCAAGGCATTCAGGGACCATGAAGATGTCATAGAACTCTAGTCCCTAAGGATGTATTTGCCTTTATTACTGTAGGGCATCTTTAATATCCTCATCTCAAACCATTGACCTCGAGAATAGAACCAGGAGACACAACCTAAGAATCATTGAGCTTCCTGAAAACATTGAAGAGAAAAAACAAACAAACCTGGATTTAATATTACAGGATTTACTGATGGAAACTGCCCTAATATCAATGGAACCAGAGGGCAAAATACTTATTGAAAGAATAATTCACACCCTCCAGAAAGGAATTCAAAATGAAAACACCAAGGAATATTGTGATCAAATTCCAAAACTATCAGGTAAAAGAGAAAATCTTGCAAGCAGCCAGAAAGAAACAATTTAGATACCAAGGAACTACATTAAGGATTACACAGGACATGCATTAAGGGATCTAATGGCCTGGAATGAGATATTCTGGAGAACAAGGGAGCTTAGAATACAGCCAAGAATACACTATTGGGTAAAATCTCTTCTAGGAGAAAAGATGGATATTTAACAAAATAGGAGATTTATAACTTTACCTGTTGAAAAGGCCAGAGCTAAATAGAAAATTTGGACTTCAAACAGGGAACACAAAGGATACCATGAAAAGGTAAAAAAGGGAAAAGGAAAAAAAAACTGTTATCCAGTAGGATGAAACTGGCTATATCTCCATCTGGGAGAAATATTCTCATAACCCTTGGGAATTGTAACTCTACTGGAGAGAATATACTTAGCCAGAAGTGATGAACACTCATGAGTTATCCTTGACTCTGATAGAATGATTTAAAAATAATATCTCATTAAAAAAGGGAAACAGTAAAGAGACAAGAGGATGGAGGAGATTGAATGGGGTAAATGATATTACATAAATAGCTACAAAGAACCTATTGCAATAGAGTGGAAGAAATGAGGAGGTGAGAAATGCCTGAACCTTACTCTCCAGATTAGGCCTAATGTAAACATACATATTTTCAGTTAAGTTGAGAAACTTATCTTGCATTTCAAGTATAAAAAAAAGGGAAAAGGGAGGGAGGGAGGAGGAAGAGAGGAACTAAAAGAAGGATAAGGGGGCAAAAGGAAGGGGAAAGAAAGGGGAGATAGATTGGATACAAGGGGACAAATATACTGAAGGTGGTGGTATTCAGAATCAAAATACTGGGGAATATGGATAAAATGAAAAAAGGGGAAAATATAAACAGAGGGGGGAACTAGCATGGGGGCAATAAAGAGTTAGTAATTATAACTTTTTTTTTTAGATTTTCTAAGGCAATGGGGTTAAGTGGCTTGCCTGGGGAATATGGATAAAATGCAAAAAGGGGAAAATATAAACAGAGGGGGGAACTAGCATGGGGGCAATAAAGAGTTAGTAATTATAACTTTATTTTTTTTTTTTAGATTTTCTAAGGCAATGGGGTTAAGTGGCTTGCCCAAGGCCACATGGCTAGGTAATTATTAAGTGTCTAAGGCCAGATTTGAACTCAGGTACTCCTGGCTCCAAGTCCAGTACTCTATCCACTGC
The DNA here is from genome assembly GCF_037893015.1 of Macrotis lagotis. NCBI lineage: Eukaryota > Metazoa > Chordata > Mammalia > Peramelemorphia > Peramelidae > Macrotis > Macrotis lagotis. The sequence goes on along the minus strand of NC_133660.1, from coordinate 133,926,708 downwards.
GCCACCTAGCTGGGCCTAATTATAACTTTAAATGTGAATGGAATGAACTTTCCCATAAAACATAATAAGCAAATAGCAGACTGAATTAAATTTCAGAATCCTACAATATGCTGCTTACAAGAAACTCATTTGAAGCAGAGAGATACATACAGAGTGAAGGTAAAAAAGTTGGAGCAAGATTGGAGCTTCAGCTGAAGTGAAAAAATCATGGGTAGCAATCCTTACCTCAGAAAAAGCAGCTGCAAAGTAGATCTCATTAAAAAAGCTAAGGGAGGAAACTTTGTCCTCCTAAATGGTACCATAGACAATGAAGCAATTTCAATACTAAATATGTATGCACCAAGTGGTATAGCATCCACATTTTTAGAGGAGAAGTTGAAGGAGTTACAGGAAGACATAGACATAAAAAAAACTCTTCTAGGGGGTGAGGGGGAGACTTCAACCTCCTGCTCTCAGATTTAGATGTAACCATAAAATAAACAGAAGGAAGTTAAAGAGGTAAATAAAAATGTTAGAAAATGTAGACATGATAGAACTTTGGAGAAATTTGAATGGAGATAGAAAGGAATATACTTTTTTTCCTTGCAGTACATAGCATTTACAAAAAATATGTACTAGGGCATAAAAACCTAATAAAAAGTGCAGAAAGGCAGAAATAGTGAATACATCCTACTCAGATCATAATGCAATAAAAATCACATGCAATAATGGACCAGGGAGAGATAAACCTAAAACTAATTGGAAACTAAAGAACCTCATTTTAAAGAATGAGTGAATCAAACAACAAATTAAAGAAAGAATTAATTAATTCATCCTCTATAATGACAATTATGAGACAACATACCAAAACATATGGAACATAGACAAGGCAGTTATCAGGGGATGTATTATATCTTTAAATGCTTATATGAATAAATTAGAGAAAGAGGAAATCAATGAACTAATCATGCAACTAAAAAATTAGAGACAGAACAAAATAAAAACCTCCAATTAATTACAAAATGAGAAATTATAAAAATTAAAGAAGAAATTAATAAAATTGAAAGTAAGAAAGTCATAGAATAAATAAAACCAAGAAATGGTTTTAAGAAAAATAAAAATAAAATTGATAAACATCTCATTAATTTGATTATAAAAAAGTAGAAAACCAAAATACCAGTTTCATAAATGAAAAAGGTGAACTCACCTCCAATGAGGAGTAAATTAAAGTAACAATGTGAAATTATTTTGCCCAACTGTACACCAATAAATATGATTATCTAAGTGAAATGGATGAATATTTGCAAAAATACAAGTTACCCACATTAGATAAAGAGGAAATTAAATACATAAATAACACTATCTCAGAAAAAGAAATTCAACAAGTCATTATTGAATTGCCTAAGGAAAAAAATCTCCAGGGTCAGATGGCTACACAAGTGAATTCTGTCAAACATTTAAGGAACAATTGGTTCCAATTCTATCTAAACTCTGGCAAAATAGGTGAGGATGGAACTCTGCTTAACTCTTTCTATGGCACCAATATGGTGCTGATACCTAAAACAGGAAGAGTCAAAACAAAGAAGGAAAATTATAGACCTATCTCCCTAATGAATACAAGATGCAAAAATCTTAAATAAAATCTTATCAAAGTAATTTCAGCAAGTTATCACTAGGATAATACACTATGACCATGCAGGATTTATATAAAGAATGCAAGGTTGGTTCAATATTAGGAAAACTATTATTTTAACTAGCTATATCAACAACAGACTTATCAGAAATCATTATGATTATTTCAATACATGTTGAAAAATCCTTTGACAAATACAACACCCATTCCTACTAAAAACACTAGAGCATAGGAATAAATGGATTGTTCCTTAGAATGAAAAACAGTATCTCCCTGAAACCATCAACAAGTATTATATGCAATCGGGATAAGCTAGAAGCATTCCCAATAAGATCAGGGGTGAAACAAGGATGCCCATTATCACTACTACTATTCAATCTTGTGTTAGAAATATTAGCTTCAACAATAAGAGAAGAGAAAGAAATTGAAGGAATTTGAACTGGGAAGGAAGAAACAAAATTCTTATTCTTTGCAGAAGACATGTGGTATACCTAGAGAATCCTAAAAACTCATCTAAAAAACTACTAGAAACCAATTAGCAACTTTAGCAAAGTCACAGGATATAAAATAAACCCTCATAAATCCTCAGCATTTCTATATATTACTAGCAAGATACAGCAGCAAGAGCTAGAAGGAGAAATCCCATTCAAAATAACTTCAGAAAATATGAAATACTTGGGAGACTGCCTGCCGAGGAAGCCTCATAAACTCTATGAAAACAACTACAAAACGCTTCTCTCACAAATAAAATCAAATTTTAAAAATTGGGTAAATATCAACTACTTATGGATAGGCCGAGCTGACATAAGAAAAATGGCAATTCTACCTAAATTTAACTACTTATTTAGTGCCCTATCAATTAAAAATTCCCCAAAATTACTTTAATGAGTTAGAAAAATTGTAAGCAAATTCATATGGATAAATAAAAAGTAAAGAATTTCCAGGGATTTAAGGGGGGAAAAAGAGCAAAAGAAGGTGGCCTAGCACTACCAGATATAAAATTATACTATAAAGTAGCAGTCATCAAAACTGTCAGGTATTGGAAAAGAAATAGAATGATTGTCCAGTGGTACTAGGTACTAGGTACAATTGCAGGAAATAGTTATAGTAATCTGCTGCTTGATAAACCCAAAGAGTCCAGCTTTGGGGATAAAAACTCTCTTTGTGTTAAAACTGTTGGGAAAATTGGAAGTTAGTATGGCAGAGACTCGGATTAGACCAACAACACATATCCTATACCAATATAAGATCAAAATGGATTCAGAATTTCGACATAAAAGACAATATTATAAGCAAACTAGGAGATCATGGAATAGTTTACCTATCAGTAAGAAGCAGTTTATGACCAAGGAAGAGAAGGAGAACATCATTATAAACAAACAAGATAATTTTGATTACATTAAATGAAAAAGCTTTTGCACAGTCAAAACCCACTGTAACCAAGTTAAAAAAAATGCAGTAAATTGGGAAACAATTTTTCCAACTAGCATTTCTGACAAAAGACTCATTTCTAAAATATATATAACAAAAAGACTCAAATTTATAAAAAAACACCATTTCCCAATTGACAAATAATCAAAGGATATGCAGAGGCAATTTACAGATGAGGAAATCAAAGCTATCCATACTCATATGAAAAATTTCTCTAAATAATTACTTATTAGAGAAATGTAAATTAAAGCATCTCTGAGAAATCACCTTACACCTCTCAGATTGGCCATGACAAGAAAGGACAATCATCAATATTGGAAGGGATGTGGGAAATCTGGGACACTAATGCATTGTTGATGGAACTGTGAACTTATCCAACCTTTTTGGCGAGGGATTTTGAATTATGCCCAAAGGGCAATAAAAATGTGCATACCCTTTGATCCATCAATACCACTATTGGATCTATACCCTGAAGAGATCTTGGAAAAAGGGTAAAAATATCACTTGTACAAAAATATTCATAGCATCTCTATTTGTGGTAGCAATGAAATGGAAATTGAGTGAATGTCCATCAGTTGGGCAATGGCTGAACAAATTGTGGTATATGTATGTTATGGAACACTATTATTTTATTAGAAACCAGGAGGGATGAGAATTCAGAGAAGCCTGGAGGAATCTGAATGAACTGATGCTGAGTGAGATGAGTAGAACTGGAAGAACACTGTACATCATAACAGCAACATGGGATTGATGATCAGCCTTAATGAACTTGCTCATTTTATAAGTGCAACAATCAGAGACATTTTTTTTGGGGGGGGGGCTATCTGCAATGAAGAATACCATCTATATCTAGAGAAAGAATTGTGAAGGTAGAACAAAAACCAAAGAATATACACCTTTAATTTAAAAAAACCCTGTTATCTTATGATGTAAATCTTGCTATCTCTTATATTTTACTTTTCCCCTTAAAGATATGATTTCTCTCTCATCAAATTCAATTTAGATCAATGTATAGCATGGAAAGAATGTAAAGACTAAGATTTGCCTTTTGTGGGGGGTGAGGCAAGTGAGATTTGGGGGAAAATTGTAAAATTCAAAAATAAATAAATTTATTTTAAAAATGACTTCATCTCAGAGGTTTTAAAGAGGTAGTCACATCTTCAGGAAAGCAGGAAAATCCAGTATTACATTTATTTCTCTAGCACCCTCATTCCCTATACTGAATTTTTCTCTTAAACTTTATTGATGTCTATTGTTTTCCAAGATTTACATGACCCCTACCATTAGTGAATCTATCTCTAAAAATCATTTCAATAAAAACCAATCTTTGCAACAAAAATGTCTGCCATAATATGCAAAATCCTTCCTCCATAGTCCCCAACCCCCAATGAAAGGAAGGAGAAATATTTCTTCTTTTTTCTCTACGAGTTCAGGAATGATCATGACAATTACTTTCTGATTAAGGGAATCAGAATTATGAGCCCAAGAATAATTAGGAAAGGTCTGGAATGGTTTGTGCATCAATGGTGATGGAATGTCCTTTTTTGAGAGGATGAGAGAATTAGTGTGAATTGCTAGCTGGTTACAATATCCCCATTTCTACAGGTCATTGAACCTAGAAAAAAACTTGATGAAAGGATACTTTTCTTCTTAAAATTATAGTTCAAGGTCTAGTAGATAGTAAAGAGCTGCATGAACTGATTCCACATGTTCTATGCCATCCTGAAAGATGAGGATGTATCATTTTAGAAAGGTAACAGCAACATGGTTCCTGGGTTATCATTCAGTAAGTGTTAGAATGTAGCTGAGGCTTCAGTCAATTCAGAGGTGCAGCATCAAGCACTAGCTATCTAAAATGGTTTGCCGAAGGAGGAAATCAAAAAAAAAAAAAGGGATCCCAATAGTAGGTTTCATTTAGAAAAAAAAGTGAATATAAATCCACATAGAAACTAAGGTACATGGCAATTAATTAATGCAGGGGAATTATCCTAGGTCATATAAATATTAAGTGCCATAGGTAGGATTTGAACCTAAGAGCTTTAAACTCCTGAGGTAATAATCTTTCCATAGGATAGAGATATATATGCCACCTAAAACAGGATGTCTCTGAACACATCTTATCCAGTAGGCTAGTGGTACTCTTGTCAAGGGACTTACTGTAATTTTTTTTTTTTTTTTGCCAGAATCTTTCATGGACACCCTTTTTACAAAAAGGGATTTAAGAAGGCTTAATCAATAAAAGTTCCTAATATTTTTTGATCTAAAAACAATCCTTTCTGTCTTGGGTAGCCAAAAAAGACAATGTACAGGGTATAACACTTGTCTGTCCAAGCTCCTGGGCTCTAAGACACGCTTGTCATTAAATGTGATATTATATGTTTCATTCCCTTTTCTTAAGAGTCTCATAAATCGATCAGACAGAAGGAGGTTTTACAAATTATCCAAAATTGATCTCTTGGGGAGGCATGATTACTTTTGGCTAAACTGTGGTCTAAGAACCTAAAATATTCAGGATGTCCCTGGAGTCTTAGTACAGTTTTAAAATTTAAAATTTAAGAGAATTTTAGGATGGCATATGAATTTATACACACACACACACACACACACACATACATATATATATATATATATATATATATATATATATACATACATATATACCTATAAATCTAAACACTCATTTAGATGTCTATATCTATTTTGATCTTTTTTTAAATCACAAAGGCATGGAGTCTTGAACCTATTTAATCATTAAAATGTATTTAGCTCATCAAAAGCACAAATTCACATTAACTTTGACAGCTGCTTTCCTGTTGATAGATTTAAATTTCAAATATAGTCATATTTCAGTCTATTTGTAAAGACTTTTTACTACAGGATCTCAATTTACTGATCCAAAATTATCACCATTTACTCTCCAACATAAAACCTCTTCTCCGATAAATCTAGTTTTTGGTGGTTCACCCTCTGTCATCTGTAAAACTACTAATCTCTCCCTCCCCTCCTACTCCACACACATCCACCCATATCACACTCCTTTGCTTCTGTTCATGTCATCTTTACCAGGAGAGACCTCCTTCCTCTTCTCCATTTATCTGTCCTTCAAAGCCTAATTCCAGTTCCACCTCCTTCTTGTCATCGTCCCTACTGAAATTTCAAACCCACAGAGATCTCTACTTTCTCTGAGTTCCCACTATTCTCCTTTGTTTCATTTATTTCAGCATTTTAAATTTTATCTAAAATATCACTTTAAGATGCATTCCAAAAACGCTGGGCTTAGGCACATTTTCTCTAATTGGTTTTTGCATGTTTTGTGTTGTAAGTGCCTTGTAGTAGAGTTAAAACTTTATTGACTTATTTATCATTTAAAAAAATTTAAATTCATTGAAATATATTAAATATTTAGTATAGGAATATTTCTTTTTAATTTTTTGAATGGAAAGAAAATTTAAAGGGCATCAAAACAATGATGACAAGCACTCATGCTTATCTATTTGTCTTATGAAAGCTGCTTGAATTAAAAAAAAATATGCACATATCTTCCTCATTTTCCCAAGGGTATACAAATAAGTTAAAACATGCAAGTTTCATAGATTATCATCATCAAGTAATAAACAATTTGATTTGAATTTTTAAAATTATGAAAATCTTGCACGTCTAGTTTCCTACCCTCTATGTATGTGTTTCCCTTCCTCTGTCTCTTTTTCTCTCTCTTTATCTGTCTCATTGCATGTCTTTCTTTTTCTTTCACTCTCTCCAATTCTGTCTCTATCTCTGTTTCTCTCTGGCTCTTTTGTCTCTGCTTCTCTGTCTCTGTCTCTCTTTGTCTCTCTGTCTCTGCCTCTCTCCTCCCATCTTTCTTGATTTTGCCTCTCTCCTGAGCTTGTCTCCCTTTACTAACTGATTCTTAGAAATTTTGAATTGCATTCCTTTTAGATATCTCTAACTCAATAACTCCAAAACAGAACTCATTTTCTTTTTCTCCTATTTTGTTTTAAAACTCCCCTATTACTATTAAAGGCACAGGACTGCAGCATAATGCCTACATTCAGTATCATACTTGTCTCACACTCAAGCCATATCCATCAAGCCATGTCTTTTTTTACTTTTATAATATCTTTCATTTGAATTCTTTTATCTCCACTTACACAGCCACCATCTTAAGATCCTCATCACATCGTGCTTGGACTGGTGTAACAATCTCCATCTCCCTCCCTTCAGCTGGCAAATCCAATCTATTTTCTATGTATCTATCAATTTGGTTTTTTTCCCTTTCCCCCTAAAATGAAGATTTAACATTACCACTTCCTTACTTCATCAACTTCAGTGGTTTTCTATTATTTCCAGAATAACATAGAAAATGTTATGTTTGACATATATAACCCCCCACAATCCTGCTATTTTTGACTTTATAGCTGTAATGATTATCTTCTTTTGTCTTTTAACCACATCTCCTATGTGATTTTTGATTATTGTTCTTCATGCCCAAAATTCATTCACTGCTTGCCTCTGACTACTGGCTTCCAAGACTCTTCTCAAATATTACCTTTTTAGTAGGCCTTTTTCTATTCCTACAAACTTCTGATGCCTTCTAACTGAGACCTATAGAAGGCAGGAAATGGCAGGAAATGTGTTTGCCTTTATATATTTCCTCATAACTTGGCCTAATGTTTTATAACATAGTGAGAGCTTAATAAATGTTGGTTGAGTGATTAAAGATCTGTCTAGGTTTAGTTAGATATTAAAAATTAAGAAATACTCTTTTATTAGTTTTTGCAAGGCAATGGAGTTAAGAAAATGGCTTGCCCAAGACCACACAGCTAGGTAATTATTAAGTGTCTGAGACTGGATTTAAACTCAGGTACCCCTAACTGCAAGGTTGGTGCTTTATTCACTGAGCCACCTAGTCGCCCCAAGAAATACTCTTAACTGAAGATTTCATGTGTTATAATAAAGAGTTTGGATTTGGGGTCAGGTATGCTAGACTCATATTTTGACTTCCACTTACTGTCTTGAAGACCTTGAAGGCTTATTTGAAGAGGCATAATTTGCGTTCGCCTTTAACAGATTAAGAATTCAAATTACCTAAGATTAAGTCAAAGAGAAGGATTTTCTAGGAAAAAGAAAAAAAGGGAGATCAAAAGCCTCAGCTGAGAAAGTTTAGAATATGCCTTGAGTATAGTAAATAGCTCAATTTGTTTGGAGCAAAGAATGCAATGATATTAAGTATTATGGGGGGAAAAAGACAACTCTAGAATATTTGTGGACCAAACAGGAATGAATTTTTAGTTCAGCTAGTTCAATTTCTTTATTTTAAATGATGAGAAAACTAAAGCGCATGTGAGTTATGTGTTGATTACTAGGCCAATTTAAGGCATTTGAAGAATTAGAAATCATGATTATCTACATAACTATGTACCAATTACTTATCATCCATATATCCATATATCATCTATTCATGCCTCTATCATTTCTCTATCATTATATATGTATATATAATATATATATGTATGTATGTATGTATATATGCTAGTCTATCTCTTGAATTAACCGAACAACAGAAGACTGAATCCTTCATTTAATCCTGTGTTGTGAAGACAAAGTCAATTTTCCCCTAGTTTATGAAATAATATTCTTGTAACTAATAAGGTATTTACAATGATGGTTGCTATATTTAACAAGGTGGGAGTTTTTCAGGATATTATGCTATATGTCAAAGAGGGAATTTGCTATTGCTTTTGTATATTTCTTATGCTTCTTGACTTTAACTGATTCCCAAGAAGTGAACAAGACTTTGATTGTTATTTTTTATCAGTGATTTCATCAATAGTTAGTCCTTCCAATTATACAAACAGCAATCCAACAATGACATTTCATGTTGTTTAACTCTTTTTCATGTCTTCCCATAAATCTACTGAAAGGAGACCAGTAATCAAATTAGGAGGTTTTCTATAGATTTCTTGATATTTTATGAAACCCTATGGATTGTCAATTAATTATGCCTCTCTCTTTCTTTATGTCTGACCCCTATTTTTATTTTATAACCATACTTATGTCTGATGACAGTCTTTATACCAATCCATAGTACATGCCAGGTAGACTTGTTATGGCCTATTATGAACCTTTAGTCTTTGGGCAATCAATAATAATTCTTTGAAATGTGTATTACATGATTCACAATATTCTGGTATAAATCAAAATATAGTAGGCGAAAAACCTTTCAAAATAAATGGTCATTGTGAAACCATGGAAAGCAAATCAAATCTGATCGGCTATCATTTGCTTTGGATTCTTCTAGTTCTAAAGTAACTTCAGCTTTCTTGGTACTTTTTGACATTTCTTACACGTTATTTTTTGCTTAATGAATCTAATAAGGCCTTCTTTTATAATAATCTTGTGCTTTAGAAAGTTAATACTTAAATTATAACAAAGTAACCCTGGAGAAGGCAAGAGTTATTTCTGGATTAAGAGAAAGGACAATGAGCTGTAGGACTAATGATCAACTTCCATACATGCACTCTCCTGGTTTTTCAAAGGTAACACAAAATTAAATTGAACTTCAAGAAAGTGTTTTAATGTTTTAATATAGCTTAGATAATATGTGCAGGATTGGACATGGGTAGCCCTAACCCCTTTAAGTTCGGCAATAAATTCCTGAGAACTATAAACTAACAATATAAGTTAGTTGAGGACAGAGACTATTTCATTTCTGTCTTTGTTTCCCTAGTACCTACTATGATGTCTGGCACAAGTTACATGCAAAAAAGGCCATGGCCAGCCTTGCCTCACCTTTGGAATGCCTCTGACTAGAAGAATTTTGTGAATATGCAACTTTTGCTTTCTGGACCAAAGACCTTTTCCCTAGAAAATACAGAACAACAACAAAAAAGAAAATAAAGAACAAAATAGCTTACAGAAAGATGATACAGAGATTCTCTAGAGAGAAATGAGGAAATAATTAAAGGACACTTAGTTGCCTTAGATGAACTCAAGTCACCTGAACAAGATGTACTATAGATTACTGGAAGGAAAAGGGGAAGCTGTGATCAGCAAACTGTTGTGAGTCATATTTGTATGACTATAAAAAATACGAGAGAAGCCAAAAGACTGGAGAAAAGCAAATTTGCCAGTTTAAAAAAAAAGGGAAGGCAACAATTGGAATAATATAGACCAATGATCTTGATTTTGATTCCTAGAAATATTCTAGAATGAATCAGTAAAGAGAAATTTACTCTGCATGCAGAAAATAATTACATAAAATCAGTATGGTTTCATTAAGAACAGGGCATATCAGACAAAATCCATTTTTTTAGGCTTATAAATTTTTTAAATGAGGTCTTTATAAATATGGTTGTCTCGGATTTTTGGAGAAATTTTAATAAAGTATTGTTTTACTTTTCTTGCAATGAAAATGGTGACATGTGGACCAGACAATGATAAAATCAGTTGGATTCAGACCTCGGCTGATCCCTGGATTTAAAGAGTACTTATTAATAATTCAGTGTGAGTGCACTGGTAATCTCCAGAAGAGTACTCCAGGGCCCTATATTTTGCCCTAAGCAGTTTAGCATTTTTATCAATGAAATGTCTAGATGCATAGATGGTTCATTCATAAATTTTATAAACAATACTCAAGAGAGATAGTTTAAAGCAGTGGATTGACATTTAAGATCCAAAATCTTGACAAGCTAGAGCATTCAATTTCTTTTTTCTAATTGAAATTTTATTATATTTTTCCAATTATATGCAATTAGTTTTTCAACATTCATCCATTTACAAATTGAGGAGATCCACATTTAACATCCCCCATAATCCCCATTGTGATCAACAATATGTAGAAGTTTTACTTGTACATTCATATTTAACATATTAGTCATGCAGTAAAAGAGTAATTAAAACTAAGATAAAAAATCTGTGAAAAAGGAAAAAATATAAAAGAAGTTTTTAAGAAGTGAATATAATATGCTATGCTTTTCTCAGTATTCAGATTTCATAGTTTTTTTTTTTCCCCTTTGGGTATGGATGGCATTATTTGCAAGTTAGTATATTTGATTTCAACAAAGAAAAACCTAAAGTCTCCCATTTGGATTCCAAAAAGTTAATTTCATGAATACAAGATAGAGGGGGGGGGGGGAATAGTTAGATTTTAGTTTGTCTGGAAAATGGATTGTAGTGAATTGTAGCTCAGTATGAATCACAATATGACATAGCAACCAAATAAAAAAGGTAGAGCAGTTTGGGCTTCATTCAGAGTGGCATAGTTTTTGAGGGCTAAGGGATGTGATAGACCCTTCATGTGTTACCCTACTCAAATCTTATCTAAAGGACTATTTTCAGTACTAGGAATTATAATTTAATAGGATCATTGTTAATCCAGAAAGTCCATGGAACAGGCAACAGATGGTTAGTGAAGGACCTTGATTCCATATCATTCATATATGGTTCATTTGAGAGAGGTAACAGAAAAATTGACAGAATTTTTAGACTCGAGTTGAGTTGGTCTGGGTAGCCATATGACCTGGGGCAAGGGAGATATCCTTATGGGTCTCAATTGTCCTCAATTTTAAAATGAGAGAATTATAGTTGCTGATCTCCTAGGGTATAGAAGAAAACATTCAGGGAATACATAATAGCTATATTAAAATATTTAGGGGGTGACATGCGGAAAATGGATTAGATTTCTTTGGTTTGACCCCAGAAGGCAAAATGAGGAGGGAGTGATGAATTTAGATTTGATGTCAGAGAAAATGACAACAAAGCTAAGCAAATATCCACAACCATCCAAACAATTTAAAGTGCTCTAATGTAGAATAGATGATTTGGGAAGTTGGTGAGTTCCTTCTCCTTGGAAGTTGTCAAAATAATGTTGTATAAACTCTTGTTGAGTATGTTGTAATAGGGGAAGGGATTTCATTCATGACAAGACATCACCTTCCTGATATCATGGGTTCTCTTCAAGAACAAAGGAAAAAATATCCTCTCAGATATAGATTAGAAGACCTTTGAACTTTTAATCAAACTGTCAAAATTCTGTGATTCAGTGAAAAACCTGTTTAAATAGAATAGAACTCAAATAATACTTTTTTTTATTTATTTATTTATTATTACTTAACAGCCTGGTATTGAGTAAAGAATATGGGTTTAGTAAGACAGGAAGTAGATTCATATCCCAGAATAGTTAATTCCAGGTAGCTCATGATTAGTGAAAATAATAACTCCCCTTGAAATGGTTGCATTATTTGAATTCACTCTTCATATTTTCTTTGGACTGGATTCAATTACCATATTTTATGTAATTTTTACTTCCAGTAATACCCTTGACCACTTCACAGGATTCATTATTCCTGTTGAGAATAATGAAGGACCTTGTGGCTTCAGTTCTTCTAATTGTGCAAGTAAGGTAGTTGGATTAGATTATCTTTTAAGTATCCCTTCAGATCTAGGTTTTATGACCCTACAAGCAACTTTTCTTGCTGGCAGAAACTGGATTGATACTGTTACCTCTTGACCCCCAAAAGTTGAATCTTTATGTACTCTATTTCTGTGCCTATAGTGGGTAAAATACTAGATCTGGAATCAGAAAGGTTTGAGTTCCAATTCAACTTGAAATATTTCTATCTCTGTGACCTCAGGCAAGTCAATTAACCTCTAGTGCTCACTTTTTTTTCCCAATTTTGAAATGTGTGTTATAGCACCTACCTCCCAGAGTTGTGTGCATCAAATGAAATAATATTTGTAAAGCGTTTAGGACAATGTCTAGCATGTAATAGATATTATATAAATGTTGGTTATCTATTATTATTATTATTATTATTATTATTATTACATGCTATAATATCTTCTGGTAGAATATGTGTTCCTTAAAGGAAAGAACTTTTGTTTTTCTCTTTATTCTGGTCCTACCTCATCACAAAGTGCCTGGCACATATATGAATCACTGAAAAACGCTTGCTATATTGAAATGATCCTATGGGGGGCGTTGAAAAGAGTAGATCGATGTGGTTTTCATATATACATTATAAATAACTGAACTATTTTTCATAAAAAATTCTGGAATTCCATATATGAAAATATAAAGAAACACAAAGGAAATTTGCATTTACTCAGCCATACCTTAGGGTAGTTTTTGATATCAGAAATTCAAACAGGGATCTAAGATATTAAATTAATTCTGACTTGCATACTTGGTTTCTCTTAGTTGAAATAAAATGTGCTGCCTGGAACTGAGTATAATGTTTAAACTCAGACCAAAAAATAAATAAAAAAACCATCTAGTTCTGATAAAAGATGAAAGAGATGAGATGAGAGAAAGGAACAAAATTAAAAGCTGCAAGGCTCTTGGCTTGATTAAAAATAAAAACACGCCTCTTTGAGAAATTTAAATCACCAACTAAGCCCAGGGTCTAATTGGACAGACGGGCCCATATTGTGGCTCCCTCGGCCCTGTTTTGACAGTTTTTGCTTTCAACACACCCATCCAGTCAGGGCTGGCCATATCTTTGCATTGCTATGTATATCACATTATATTAAGCATGTGACATTTCAAGAGTTTGCAGGTGAGGACTTGAAACACCCATGGCAGCTGTCATTATCTGAGCAGCATATGAGAGGTGGGAGAGAAACACCAAGAGTCAGGGAAAAGAAAGCCCTTTTAATATCAAAAAACACGATTTCTCCAACAGATGGCTTGATAGCTTCCCCCACCCCCATTCTTTGAGTTCAAAGTCTCACCATAAGTAAATATATTTCAACAGTACCTCAAGTGACAAATTAATTTGTTGCAGAAATCAAATGTAGGAAAGATGGGTCACAGAGATTCTGTGTACTCAGAAAAGAGAGGGAGCTTGGCATTGCAGAAAAAAAAAAACAAAGTGTTTGATTCAGAATCAAGGATCTGGGTTCAGAATTTGACTACTATTTTCTTCCTGTGTGGCCTTCATCAAGTGAATTTATGCCTCCACCTCAGTTTCCTTATCTGTCAAATGACATGTTGGACTAGGTGAACCTTAAGATCACTTCTGGTACTCTATCAGTTATCATTGGTTGGAATCCATCTGTACATTTAGGATATTATAAGCTGAAGATTAATTCTAAGCTGATGCAAAATTCTTTTAGGAGTTTAGGTCTTTGTTTAGTCAATGAGTAGATTGAGAGGCTAATCTAGATTTGAACCTGGTACTATATAAATTTGTATTATTATTTGTATTATTATATTTTATTATTTAAATTTATATTATTATTAATATTAAGAGACTTAGACTAGATCTGGTAAGTACAGCAAATGGGATTTGAAACTGTTTACCATCTAGCTTCTACTTATTTTTTCCAAAAATAATTTTTATATGCCCACTTTCATCCTTTATTACATGCAATATATGTTGTAGTCAGTCAGGTATTTTTCCTGTTCCTATTCATGAACTGAAGTCTCCCACCTCTGTAACATTGTAAAAACTAACCCCTCATGTCTCAAACATGTGTCAGGCCAACATTTTGGAAATCTCAAGCTCCCTTATAGACTGGGTTCAGGTGCTTCTTCCTATTTTAAGTCTTTTTCTGAAATCCTAGTTATTATTTTTCTCAAACTATTTGAATTATTAAGTATTTTATTCATATGATTTTAAAGTTATTTAATATTTCAATGTCATAGACTCCCATGTCACTCCTTGAGAGTAAATGGTGTTTTGTTTTTTACCCTCAACTAGAACCTTGCCTTGTAAACAGTTGTTTAATATTTTTTTGAATTATATTGAATTGGTCTCTGCTCTCAATGATTTTAAAAGTAATGCAAAGAGCAATTTAAGATAATATAAAGTTCTTCTCTGATACTAATGAAGATGAACTGGAAAAATCTAGGCCAATAGAATATAATCTCTATACTTATTAAGATATGTGTAGCAATGCACAGAAAGGCGGGCCTACAGAGATGTGTATTTGTAGTCACTATTTTCAAAATGTGACTAAGGGGTATGCTTGCTTGTTCAATTTGACCCAATATTTAGCTAATTTCTCAAAGAAGCATATTTTTATTTTAAATCAAGACAAGAACCATGGAGACTTTAATGTGCTTATTTTTTCCCCTCATTTCATCTTTTTCAAGTTAGAAAACCTTTGAATATAGCACTGGAGATAAACTCCATATATTCACCATGGGAAACAGTCAAAAATTAGACATTGACTTTGACTACAGCTAGAAATGTAGCTGATACAAAGTAGATACTATGAAAAGGAGGGTAAAAAACCCCATTAACCTCCTTGGACATTAAGTATTTAATCTTTTTGCTAAGAAGAAAGGTATGGCAGACAAAGGAAAAATTTCTTTGGAGAATGAACTCATTTGCCAAATGTTACAGAAAATAGGAGATGATTATAAGACTTTATCAATTACAAAAAAAATCAGAATCAAGAATATTAGACTGAAGAGGACTTGGCATTATATACAAATAAACAAGATCATCATTAGATTTATGCTAAAGAGTCAGAAGAACAGATATATGCAAAGTGCCACAGCTCTACTAGTATTTCAACAGTAATGATGTCACATACATTTGGACCTTGCCACTTCCATACCCAATAAATTCTTATTTCCCAGAGATGACACTGTTTTAAACATGTCAATATAATGACTTTCAATATTTTATCAAAAAATTGAAGATTCCAAACCAATTGAAAATATTAGAAACAACCAAGAAGATACCAGGGTCTTCTTTTCTTCTTCTTTCCTTTCTTTTCCTTCTTTTTTTTTCTTTTCTTTCTTCTTCCTCATCCTTTTTCTTCTTTTGGTTTTGTTTAGCCTTCTTTTAATCTCTCTCTCTCTCTCTCTCTGTCTCTCTCTCTCTGTGTCTCTCTTTCTGTCTCTGTCTCTGTCTGTCTCTCTGTCTCTCTGTCTCTCTGTCTCTCTCTCTCTCTCTCTCTCTCTCTCTCTCTCTCTCTCTCTCTCTCTCTCTCTGTCTCTGTCTCTGTCTCCAACCCCCACCCCCTTCACTTGATCTCCTTTTTCTTGCTTCTAGAAGGGTAGAGACCTTTCATAGGCCTGATATCACAGCGAATCAGCACAGGAGATGATTCCACTACTGATAAATAACAAGAGATTTGACTTGTTCTGTTGTTCTATCTAGCCTGGGTTGTTTCATCCCTCCTTAGGCAGCCTTTTGCTCTCTCTCTCTCTCTCTCTCTCTCTCTCTCTCTCTCTCTCTCTCTCTCTCTCTCTCTCTCTCTCTCTCCTGTGAGTTTACTATAATGGTGCAAAATAGTACAGACTCCTAATCTTCCTAATCTTCTTTGTCTACTACAGTTTAGATTTAGCAAGCTCAGGTGATCAACTTATTAGCCTCAGTTTCCCTGATAGCATGGACTATAGGAATGTCTTACTCTCCTGGTCATAAAATCGTTCTGAGAACTTTAGATAATCTTTTTAATCCAGTGGGTGGAAAATGAGGGAGGGAAGGGAAAAATGCTTGATAATTTTAAAAATAATAGTTTTAATCTTTCTGATAATCAGCAAAATATAAAAAGAAGATTGGCAAAGATGTCTTTCTATTTGAGAATGGCTTTAACATTCATAAAACTGATCAAGATATATAGATAATATAAAAATCCAACTATAATAATAGTTGATTTTAAGAAGGTATTTGATTGAGTGGGACAAAATTCAGTTTTAACAGTTTTCCTCAAAAAAGCCCTTCAAAATTCATGGAATCTATGAAAGAAACATTCACAGAGAAAAGTGTTTTCAGTGATACAGAATATTAAGCAAAGCATTAAGCAGTGAGATAGATATACACTTAGTAGAACTGCTTAACAATGCCACAAAAGAGGTTCTGTGGATAATCTAATTAGGTAATGGATGCCATATTTCTCATATTTATTCTCTCCCTTAAGCAAACTGTCACCACCTGAGATCTAGTTCTCATCAAAGTGAGAGATGTTTTCTCCAATTTATAATGTTACAAATTGGCCTGGAGGCATTAAGGGGTTAGTTGACTTGTTAGAGGTTACATAGCCAGTAAATATCAGAGGAATCCTTTAAATCCAGGTGTTCCTCAATTCAATGAGTTCTCTATCTACTCAACACTCTGCCTCTCAAATGTAAACATTTGCAAGTGGTATAATAAGTAACAGACAGAAAGGAGGTCCTTGTGTAAAAAGGATTTTCTGTGAAAGAGACAAGATTCATGTCTAAAAGAAACTCAATATAAGAAGTCAAAAAGGGAATGAAGTGAGATGGATTATACAGATCTCTGTTTTGGCCATTTTCCTGCTCATTAGCACTGCCAGAGGACATGCAGAATTTGGAGAAGATGAGGCTTGGATTTATTAATTTCAGGAATTTATTCACGAGTCTCACATCAGCACGATGAAATGTCTCACACACACACACAGACAAACAGACACACAGACACACACACACACACATACACACACACACACACACATACTTCTCTGCATAGCTTTGAGGAATAAAACAAAACAAAAAAAAAGGAATGACCAAATAAATAAATGAATGGATATATTAAGTGTCTTTTCAGTCCTTTCAGCCACTATTTTTGTATAGTAAATAAATTGATATATTTTCTATTATGTTATAAATTCCTCCCCAAAATAATTGTTTCACACTAACATTGATTGATGACATAGTAAAATGGCTCTAAGCAATTATTAGAACAGTTTAGTCACATGGTAGTACACATGGTGTATATGGGTACTCCACCCATGAAGTTTTGTTTCTAAATCATTCCTAAATCTTGCAGGTTTTAGATTAAGCTCTGGGATTTATTTTCAATCACGGTAACAGACATGTGATATTTTTTCTCTGATATCTTTTATTTATTTTTAATTGATACTTTATTTTTCCAAAGATGTGTTATGAAAATTTTTCCAACATTCATCCATATATATATATATATATATGTATATTTTTAAATTGCAAAATTTCCTTCTACCCTCCCTTCCCACCCCCCAGTCTCAGCAATGAACAGATTAATGTTATACATATGTATTTTTGATAAAGATGTTTACAGATTATTCATTTTCATTGTGAGGAATTAAGATTAAGGAAAGAAATACATGATATATTTTTTAAAAAGTAAATGTAATGTTCATCAGATTCTGAAGGATTTTTTTGAGGGGGTTATATGTTTTGTTTTGTTTTTCATCTTCTGCATGAGGATAGCATTATCCATAGCTTTTCTAATAGGGTTGTCCTAGCTCTCTGAACTGATGAGAGAAGTTGCTTCCATCAAGGTTGATCATCTCACATTGTTGTGAACTTTGTTCTCTTGGATCTGCTCCCTTCACTCAGTATCAGATCCTGTAACTCATTCCAAGCTCTCTAGAGTATGACCATTTATGGTTTCTTATAGAACAATAATATTCCATATACCATAACTTGCTTAGTCATTACCCAATTGATGGCCAACTTCTCTGTTTCCAATTCTTTGCCACTACAACAAGAGGTGCTATGAATATTTTGGAATATGGAATGGGTCTTTTCTCATTTTTATGATTTCTTCTGGATATAAGCCTATAATTGGAATTGCTGGGTCAAAGGAATGAATCATTTTATTGCTCTTTGGACATAGTTCCATATTGCTCTCTAGAATGTTTGGATCTGGTCACAACACTACCAGCAATGCAGCAATGTCCCAATTCTCCCACAACGTCTCCAAACTTGATCATTTTCCCTTTTACTCTTCTTAGCCAATGTGGTAAGTATGAGGTGATACCCCATAGTAGTTCTAATTTGCATTTATCTATTCAATAATTATTTGGAGAATTTTTTTATGTGATTATATAAAGCTTTAATTTCTTCATTTGAAAACTGTTTATTCATATCCTTTGACTATGCATCAACTGGAGAATGACTTCTAACCTTATAAATTTGATGCAATTCTCTATGTATTTTAGAAATGAGACCTTTATCAGAAGACCAAGTGTGAAGATTATTTCCCAGCTTTCTATTTTCCTCCTAATTTTAGCAATATTGATTTTATTAGTGCAAAATCTTTTTTTTTAAATTTAATATAGTCAAAGTCATTCATTTTACAGTTTATAATGTGCTTTAATTTTTGTTTGGCCATAAATTAGCCCCCTCTCCATAGATGTGTTAAATAGAGTATTTCTTGTTCTATTAATTTATCTGTGATGTTGCCCTTTATGTCTAACTACTGTACCCATTTTGACCTTATTTTGGTATAGGGTATGAGATGTGGATCTACACCTAGTCTTTTCTTTTTTTTTTCTTTTTTTTAGCCTTTTTTTGCAAGGCAAATGGGGTTAAGTGGCTTGCCCAAGGCCACACAGCTAGGTAATGATTAAGTGTCTGAGCCCAGATTTGAACCCAGGTACTCCTGACTCCAGGGCCGGTGCTTTATCCGCTGTGCCACCTAGCCGCCCCTACACCTAGTCTTTTCAAACTATTTTCAAGTTTTTCCAACAATTTTTATCAGATAGTGAATTCTCCTTCCAGAAGGAGATGTTTTTGAGTTTGTCAAAAAAGAGATTGCTGTAGTCATTTACTGGTTTCTTTTGAAGCAATCCTAATTCACTGATCATTACTCTATTTCATAATCCTGTACCAGGTAGTTTTGGTTTTTGTTTGTTTGTTTGTTTTTTTCAAGGCAATGGGGTTAAGTGGACTGCCCAAGGCCACACAGCTAGGCGATTTTTAAGTGTCTGAGGTCAGATTTGAACTCAGGTACTCCTGACTACAGGGTCTGTGCTGTATCCACTGCGCCACCTAGCCACCCTCCACTGCACCACCTAGCCACCCTACCAGGCAGTTTTAATGACTGCCACCTTCCATTACATTGTTTTCCATCAATTCCCTCACTATTCTTAAGCTTTTGTTGTTCCAGATGAATTGTTACTTTTTTTTTTCTAGTTTGGTAAAATAGTTATTTGGTGGTTTGATTGGCATGATGCTGAATAAGTAATTTAATTTGGGTAGAATTGTCATTTTTAGTATATTAGCTTGACCTAACCATGAGGAATTGAAATTTTTACAAGTATTTAGATAACAGTACTCATTTGGGTGAGGAATGCTTTGTAATTGTGTTCACACAGTCTCTCTTTTTGTCTTGGGATAGATTCCCAATATTTAATGCTGTCTATAGTTACTTTAAATGAAATTGCTCTTTCTTTGACTTTGTTGTTCATATATAGAAATGCTGATGATTTATGTGGGTTTATTTTATATCTTGCTATGTTGTTGAATTTGTTAATTGAAGGAGTTTTTTAGATGACTGACTTGCATCTCTAAGTACCAACATAACATCTGCAAAGAGTGAAAACTTTGGTATCCATTGCTACTTGTGATTTCTTTAATTCCTTTTTCTTCTATTATTGTGTAAGCTAACATTTCTGATACTATTTTGAATAGTAATGGTGATAATAGGCATCCTTGTTTCATCCCTGATTTTATTGGAAATGCTGTGAGTTCATTTTCATTTAATATAATATTTGTTGATGGTTTTAGATACTATTTATTATTTTAAGGAAAATTCCATCTATTCCTAAACTTTCTATGGATGTTGTATTATTTTTATCTAAGGCTTTTTCAGCATCTACCGAGATAATCATATGATTTCTGTTGATTTTGCTATTGACATATTCAATTATGTTGAGTGTTTTCCTAAAATTGAACCATCCCTGTCTGCCTGGTATAAATCCTACCTGATCATGGTGTATTATCCTAGTTATACCTTGCTGTTGTTTCAAAGGTAAAATATTCATTCAATATTCATTAGGGAAATTGGTCTGTAATTTTCTTTGTCTGTTTTGGTTTTTCTTGGTTTAGGTATCAGCACCATGTTGGTGTCATAAAAGGAATTTGGCAGAATTCCTTCTCCCATTTTTTTTACAAAAGTTAATGTAAAATAGGAATTGATTGCTCCTTAAATGTTTGGTAGAATTCACTTGGAAATCCATCTGGACCTAGAGACTTTTTCTTAAGGAGTTGATTGATGCTTTCTTCAATTTCTTTTTCTGAAATGGAGTTATGTAAGCATTCTATTTCCTCTTATATTAATCTAGGCAGTTTGTATTTTTGTAAATATTCATCCTTCACTCAGGTTATTCAATTTACTGGCATACAGTTCAGCAAAGTAGTTCTGAATTAACTCTTTAATTTCCTCCTCACCACTACTGGGGGTTACTTCACCATTTTTGTTTTGATATTGGTAATTTGGTTATCTTCTTTCTTTTTTTAAATCAGATTAACCAAAGATTCCTCTATTTTATAGGCTTTTTTCATAAAACCACCTTTTATTTATATCAATGGTTTTCTTGCTTTCAGTTTCATTAATCTCTCCCTTATTTTTCAGTATTTCAAATCTGGTATTTAATTGAGGATATTTAATTTGTTCTTTTTCTAGTCTTTTTAATTGCAAACCTATTACATTGATGTCATTTTTTTCCTCTGTTTTATTCATATAAGCATTCAGAGATATAAAGTTTACCCTTAAAACTGCCTTGGCTGCATCCCATAAATTTTGGTATGATGTCTCATTATTATCATTATCTTGTATAAAATAATTTATTATTTCCATTATTTGCTTTATGATCCACCCACTTTTAAGATTATTTAGTTTCTAATCAGTTTTTTGTTTTCCTTTCCATGTCCATTTATTCCATGTAATTTTTACTGTATCATGATCTGAGAAGTATGTTCTGCCTTTCTGCATTCAATTATAAGGTTTTTGTACCCTAGTACATGGTCAATTTTCATATAGGTGCCAAGTACTACTGAGAAAAAGGTACATTCTTTTCTATTCTCATGAAGTTTTCTCCAGAGGTCTATCATTTCTAAGTTTTTTAAGATTTCATTACCTTCTTAACTTCTTCTTGTTTATTTTATATTCAGATTCATCCAGTTCTGAGAGAAAGAAATTGAGGTTCCCCCATTATTAAAGTTTTTCTTTGTATGTCTCCTTGTAATTCACTCTACTCTTTTTCTAGGAATTTGGATGTTATACCACTAGGTAAATATATTTTTAATAATGATATAGGGTCATTACCAATGGTGTCTTTTAAGAAGAGATAGTTTCCTTCCTTATCCTTTTTCATGAGCGCAAGTTTTGCTTTTACTTTATCTGAGATCAGGATCACTAACACAGATATTTAAAATTCAGCTGAGGCATAATATATTTTGCTCCATCCTCTTACCTTTGCTCTTTGTGTATCTTTCTGCTTCAAATGTGTTTCTTGTAAACATTGTAGGATTTTGGTTTTTAATCCATTCTGCTATCCATTTCCATTTTGGGGATAATTCATCCCATTCACATTTAAAGTTATGATTACTAATTCTGTATTTCCCTCTGTGCTATCTTTCTCTATTTGTGTTTTTTTCTTTCCTTTCCCTTTATTCTTCCTCTCCAAAATTTTACTCCCTTTTACCTTTAACTTTTCTTTTAAAATTTAACTTTCAGTTTGTTTTCACTTATACTTTTGCCTTCCCTTTTATCAGTCCCTTCTTCCCTTATTCCTTATAACCCCACTCCTTCTCTGTGGATTAGGAAAGATTTTTTACATCCAAATAGGAATGTATCTTATTCCTTCTCTGGGCCAAATCTATTGAATAGAATTTACTCAGTGTTCACATTCTCCCTTCTTTCCCTCTAAAAGTACAAATCTTTATGCCTCTTCAGCTAATGTTATTTATCATTCAAGTACTATTAGTCTTATATCATCAATCACAGTTTGCTTATTTGATGGCTTGATAAACTCATATTGTTATCAATGTACCCTCATAGATTGATTGATTATTTGATAAGCAGCATTGACGCAAATTACATCAAATTATAATTATAATCATTTTTTTACCTTACCTTGCCCCTTTTCAATTGCCCTCTAAGGACACACAGTCCTTCCCATTAGCCAAACTCAAATCATTTATCGAAGTATTTGTACCTCTCCCTCCAGCCTATTTTCTATCATCCTTTACCCCTCCCCCCTCCCCACCTAGAGTACTTATTTATTTTTATTTATTTATTTTTTTCTGCTTGCAGTCTTCTCACCTTTATTTCATAGTTCTGGAATTTGGGTATAACAGCATTTGGAGTTTTTATCCTGGTATCTCTTTCTGGAGGCATTCTGTATATTCTTTCAATGGTTATATTGTCTTTTTCTGCAGTTTTCCCTAATAATTTCTTGCATGATATTTTTCCCGGTTCTTTTTTTGATCTAGGCTTTCTAGTAGTCTGATTCATAGATTATCTCTCTTGGATCTATTTTCTAGGTCATTTGTTTTTCCTAAAAGGTATTTTACATTTTCTTCAATTTTTTTATCCTTTTTATTTTGTTTGATGGAATCTAGTAGTCTCATAGATTCATTGGATTCTATTTGTTCAATTCTAATTTTTAGGGTTTTATCAATTAGTTTTTCTATTTCCTTTTTAAAAGTGTTGATTTCTCTAGTCTATTTTTCATAATTTTCAGTTCTTTTTTCCATTTTTCTTCTTCATCTCTTCTTTGGTTTTTGAATATTTCTTTAAACTCTTCTATGAACTTTTGGATTGGAGTCCAATTCATAGTTGGCTATTGGGACTTCCCCTGTGAATGATTTTTCTCTGATTCCTTCTTTCTTCACGGCATTGTTATCACCTTTGTGTGTAAAGTAGTTTTCTATAGTGAGAGCTCTTTTAGCTTTTTTACTTATCTTTGTTATTCTACCTCTTGGAGTTTAGCGAGTATAATCCTAACTTTTTATCATGGGGCTCAGTCTGATACTTGGCTTGTCATTGGCCAAGATGTTGCCTATGCAGTCCAAGGCTTACCTTTGCAGAGATTTGTTTCCTCCTTTATATCCAGATTCTGATTTAGCAGTGGTGTTTGTTCCCTACCCAGTCCTGTCTTTTCCCCCAGTGTTCCCAGGGTTCAGATTTTGTTTTTATGGTTAGGACCCTCCCTGCTGCCTTGCTATCTAGCTGATAAGACCTCTGCTATTGTAGAGTTATCTGGACCTGGACTACACCTTGGCTAAAAGCTGCCCTTTGGTTTTCCCCTTCTCCTGTTTCCTGGACTTTATTTCCCCATTTCCCCGCAATGAGATAGATAGACCTTCACTGAAGCTCTTCCATGATATCTACCATTGAAAATTTTTTTTGGATTTTCTTTTTTTCTTGCTAGGATTTTTTGTTTAATTGTTAGTGTTGAGGTTTCATTTATCTTTGTTAGGGAAAAGCTCCAGGAGCATGTTAGCTCCATGCTGCCATCTTAGCTCTATCCTGGGAGTCCTACACATGTGATTTTGAAAGTGATTTGATCTCTAACCAAAGATGCTGCAAATATAGTGAATCTCTACTGGATTTCAGGAGTTTGAAGACAATGCTAAAAATGGTGAATCTCTACTGGATCTCAGGAGTTTTTGTCATCCTGGTTCAGTCAATGACAGGCTGAGCTATGATCGAACTGTCTTCCTCCCCCCACCACACCCTCTAATTCTTGCAACTTTTAATATCATCAAGCAAATTTGGTATGTCTATGGAGGGAGGAACTCAGTCTACATGACTCAAGTTGATGCCTGATAAATTTAAAAGTAAGCCATTGAATCCCATTCTAGTTCCCAGGATCAGAGGGAATGAGCACAAAACTAGCCTCCAAAGAGAGCTAGGCATGGATATACATCCTCTACATGAAGGCCTTCCCAATTCCCCTTAATTCTACTCTCTCCTCACAATTATTTATGCATATACACATTATGTATATAGATTAGATATCTAGATACATGTGTAGTTATACATAATATTTAATGTGCCACACATACCATGTAAAATATGTGACACATGTTGTATACATATGCATACATGTATTTGTATATGTTTCTTTACATTCATCTATATAGAACATATATAATAGGTGTGGGGGTATTTATAATATGATACATATATAAATGCATGGTATGTACATATACACACATAAAATGTATACAATAGTTTGCAAAAATAATTTATATATAATAGCAAGAATTTAAATATATGTTTATCTTATTCATCTACTGGAATAAATAACAGGAAAAAATATCTTTTCTAGCTAATGGGTCAGGGAAATGAATCAGATGATCTAATACAAAGACATTTCTTCAAGACTTTATTTACATATGATAAATTCCAGAAAAAAAACTTATTATCTCCATGTTTGAAAGCTCTAAAACTTTTACTTTAGGAACTGCTTTAATATATTGGAGAAAGCATATTCTGACAATTCACAATTCTTGCCAATGACTGACTAATGAACATTTGAAAAGAAACAGAATCATCCTAACTGACAAAAGAAAGCTACAGAAATAAGGAAATACTATTTCTTTCTTCTATCTGAGTCTTTCTGGAAATTTTGGACATTAAGTTTAAGGTGGTAGTATTAAACAATTCCATCTATGTCTCACAGGGACAGATTCATCCCTTTTTAAAAAATACTTGCTATTATGGAATAGTTTAAATATTCTTAGAATCAATTGAGGAAAAATTTTTAAAAAATCACACTTTCAAAAAAGGAAAAAAAACCCAAATAGAATATTTGATTCTATCTATACTGAGCAAGAGCCCTCCCTATATGCAATTTCTGACAAGTGTTTATGCAATCTCTGATTAGTAATTTTTCTTTGAATAACTTTCACAGTGATTTTCGTCTTCCACCAAGTGTAATTCTATCTTTCTTCATTTTATCCCATTTCATTCTTTGCCATTTGTTCCTTAAGAAAAGTAAATCCAATTCCTTTTTCAAATGACAGTCCTACAGATGTTTAGAGATGGTTAATAAGTTCCTGAATTTTACTTTTCTTTATCTATCACCCGCCATCCTGAAAACATTAAATATTCTGTTAATTCTTATGTGCCCATTTTCTTACCACATATTTAAGACCAACTAAGACTGATAGAATCCATTACATTTTGCTAAGTTCTTTCCTCATAATGCTTTGCAGGTGTTATTGTACCCATTTTATAGATGAGGAAACTTTTGCTTAAAGAGATTGAGTTAATTACCCATAGTCACATGAATAATACGAATTTGAAATGGGATGTACAATTAGAACTTTCGGACTCCAAGTTCAACACTATCCACTAAGATCGCTAAGGAAATACTTTCATTGGTCTTTGCTTAATCTTCATGTCTTCTATCTAACCTGCATTTATCTTTCTCTGACCACTCCAAATCTTGGTTATAGGTTACAGTTATAAATAGCAGTATTAGTACTAGAGAGAAAATATACTTGTATCCCTACCTTCACAAACTTCATCAAAGTGTCTTTTATAGTTTTCTTCCTATAAAAGGACATGATTCCTCAAAGAATTCAGAGATCTACAGTTGGGAAATAGAAAAGATTTTCAGTATGAATTAAGGTCTGCAAAGATTCAAAAGCAATTAGAGAAAAAGCAAAAGATCCATGTCTTATCTCCACATTAACTAAAGCTTGAAAAAAACCTGAACAAATGAAGAGGAATCATATTATGAAGATATCATTTTATTGCATTAGTAATATTTGGGAGAGTTTCTTTTTTGCTTTTTTGCTTTTTTGCTTTTTTTGTTTGTTTTTTTCTTTTTTGGCTACACCTCTGATTTCATTAATGTAGGAAACTTCCATAATGCTTTGTTATTTATTAGCCTATTGTCTGACAGACAAAAGTTTTCCATAGTACTTTGTTATTTACTAGCCTATTGTCTGACAGACAAAAGTTAAGAGACTTAGCCAAGGTCACAGAATTACTGTGTGTGTGTGGTGGGGGGGTATTCTTTTAGAAAGAAAGTATGAAAGCATGAATTCAGGGACATAATTGGAGAATACAACCTAAGGTAGGTATCATGCACTAAATTTAATTTATGTAGGAACAGAGGCGATATTTACTTGCCAGATTTAAAGAGAGCCATTGAAGGTTTTTGAGTGAGGATGTATTATCATCAAAGAAAAAAAGAATGTTTTTGGTTTTTTTTTATATACATGACAGTTACATAAGAAATAGAACAACAAATATTGATTTGATTTAAATGTTCTGGCAAAGATAAAAATGAAAGTATTCAAGCTTTGGTTAGAAAGCAATAGATTTGGATAGGTGAGGTGAGGTTGTTCAGTCCATGTATACTGAAAATGCAGTAGTTCAAAGATGACAGGGCTCCAGATTTTCCTGGTTTCAAATCCAACTCTTCATCAACTATGCTATATTACTCCTCAAAAACATAAATGACATAAGTAACATGTTACAATCATATTAACATTATTATTATCAATATCAAAATACATTAATATCAAATATATGTTAAAATTCAATATATAAATTATCATTAATTATAATTTCATACCTGTTAATTTTATTAGATTACATTACATTAATTTTATTATATTACATTACATTTATGCCATATTTACATATTTTATTTTCAGTACATTTTCTACATATTATATTAATGAAATAAATTGACATATTTATTATCGAAGTGAAATTCAGTGGCCATTCTCACCTTTCCAATCCTATCTCCTTCTAATTAAAGTTGAATACTTCCTTCTTTACTTTTGCAAGAGTCTTTAAATCAAATTAACATTTGTTGGGGTGGCTAGGTGGTGCAGTGGATAGAGCACTGGCCTTGGAGTCAGGAGTATCTGAATTCAAATCCAGCCTCAGACACTTAATTACTTAGCTGTGTGGCCTTGGGCAAGCCACTTAACCCCATTGCCTTGCAAAAATTAACATTTGTTGATCTATTTCTTATGTGCCTATCAATCATGCATTAAAAAAATCAAACATTTTTTTCTTCTTTGCCATTCATACTACACACTAATGCACAATTAAATTTTCTAAAAGTTCTGACAATAACACATTCTCACTCAAAAGTCTTCATTGGCTCTCTTTTAACCTGGCAAGTAAGTTCTACTTCTGTGTCTAGATAAAATATGTTTGCAGTACGTCACCAACCTGTTTGGTGTTCTCCAAATATGGTGCTCTCCAAATTGCTTTCTACTTGCTCATGGATTTTCTTCTGACTGAAAGCAACAGTCAAAGGCTATGCTTTCAGGAAATTCACTTTATATCTGAATTTCAGTTTCCTTATCCACAAAATGTATTCCATTTTATGGGTAAAAAAACTGAAAAATGACTAAAAGATATAAACTTCCCTAGCAAATCATTATGAGATTTAAAGGATACCCCCACACACACCCTGAGCAATATATATTTATCCCCATGAGTGATTACAATCTATACTTTAAGGATTAGTTCAATGCTACATATTCTGCTGTATTCATTCTGAAGTAATCTCTTCCTACTTATACCAAAACTCAAATACTATTAGAATTTAAAGAGATAAACTCTTCTATCTCCTTTATTTTACATACAACACAACTGAGACAACAAAAAGTTGAATGATTTTATTCAAAGTTGCATAACAAGAAAAAGGCATGCAATAGAAGGAAGCAAGCATTTATTAAGGCTTTTCATATTCCAGCTACCATGTTAAACATTTATATCTGTCTTTCTATCTATCTATCCATCTATCTATCTATTCATCTATGCATCAAAAGATGGATTTATCTCTATAAAGCTATATTGATAGATGGATAGATGGATATAGATATCTATATATAAACATGTAGATATAGATGGATAGATAAATTTATGTCTATATAAATAAAGAGATATATTGATAGTTGAATATATATATATTATCAATGTTGTGATGGATGGATAGATGATAAAGATATCTATATATTGACTGATGGATAGAGAGAGAGATACATCTATCAATAGATGTATAGCTATAGATTAGATGGAGGTAGATTGATAGATATAGATATAATGTCATTGGACTTTTATAATAACTTTGTGGTGTAGGTGCTATTATAATTCCCATTTGACAGTAGAAAAAAACTGAAGCAGAAAAAAATCAAGGCTCAGTGTTCTAAATTCTGTAGCATTTTGCTGCCATTGTGGAGAACATAGATCTCTGAGTCCCCATCCAGTTTTACTTCTGCAATATGTTAATTCTTTTATTGCATTTTCACATTATTTCTGATAATTTAATTATTATACATTGTACTATAACTATTTACCTATATATGTCTTATTTCTGATACTCATCACTAAACTGGGGATAGCTAGGCAGTGCAGCTGGGTCTAACAAGAAAGTCTCATCTTCCTAAGTTCAAATCTGCCTTCATATATTTACTAGGTCTGTCAGCCTACGTGATTAACTTAACCTTCACTTGCTTCTGTTTCCTCTTCTGTGAAATGAAGAAGGAAATGTACAACCACTCGAATATCTTTGCCAAGAAAACGGCAAATGGAGTCACAAAGAAGTCAGATGTAACTACAGTGACTGAACAGCAACAACAAAAATCACTCAGCTCCTTAAGGGGAAAGATTGCATGTTTTTTGCTTCCTGTAACCCCCTCCCAGTATCTAACACAATACTTAAGACAAAATAATTGCCCCAAAATCTGCTTTGACTAAATGGATAGGTCAATACATTGGCGCTCACTTCAGGCAGAGTTATATAACAGACAGAGAGCTAGACTTAGCATCAGCCAAAGTCTATGCTTTCAGAAAATTCACTTTATCTCTCTGAATTTCAGTTTCCTTGTCTGTAAAATTGCATTTTGCAGACAAGGAAACTGAAAAAATGATCAAAAGCCATAAACTTCCCTAGAGAATCATTATGAGACTTAAAATAGATCATATATGTAAATAATATATCTATGGATATATAAAAATAATATATTTTATATAATGTATGTGACTAATAAAATATACATATCTATTATGATTCAAAAATGATCATTCACTTGACATCAGCTATCATCTCTTGGATTTACCTGGTCTAACATCAACATCATCCCATTCTTTCCTGTATCCCAAAGTCTTACTTTTTTTTGACTATGTGGTGCTGTTTGTGTTCTCTAATTGGTGGATACAGGGGGGTGTTGTTGTGCTTGTATATGTGTAGTTGTGTAAATGGAAGCTTCAGAAAATTGGGGTCCTTGTTATCTTTAAATCATTACACTTTTGCTAACCATTGTTGATAACAGAGAAGTGTTTGTACAATGAATTGATGGAGGTGTTTCTCATATCATGCAAAACTAACAGTAAACTTATGTACAAATCAGTCCCCAAATTTTCACTTCAGGTCATAGATTGAACAGATCCATGGAGACAATGAATGAAACAGTAACACTGGAAAATGAAAAGAGAAAAAAATGATGCCATTCATTCATAAACATCCCTGAGTCCATATTATATACTTCCAAGCAGAATGTCTTGTTGAGGAAATTCAGAACAGTTTAAAATGAATGAACACTTCACTGGTCAGGCAATTGAGAATGATTAACAAAATACATTCTCCTACAGAAAAAGATAAATATATTGCACAAATTATATGTGTGTTTTGTACATATTTTGGTGGGAAATATGGTTATGTATTCCTGATCGTTATCATAATTTGAAGTTTGTGCTAGAAGGAAAAATATCAAGCTTGACACTCCAAAATGCTTTCATCTCAAATAC
Source organism: Macrotis lagotis (assembly GCF_037893015.1). Taxonomy (NCBI): domain Eukaryota; kingdom Metazoa; phylum Chordata; class Mammalia; order Peramelemorphia; family Peramelidae; genus Macrotis; species Macrotis lagotis. Next base: position 133,896,183 of record NC_133660.1, on the reverse strand, counting down.
TAAATATTTGTTACTCCCTTAATCATGTTAAGTCCCTTCTATTATTTCCTGGTTCTTTCTATAAGATATTACAATTCTTGACTTTGGATAACTAAGAACAACTGCCCCAAATTTAGAGATTTTTTTCTTGGCTTTACCAAATATTCTAGAGGAATTGAGGTAGAGTAGAGTCATAACTAGCTAAGACTTTGAACCAGTAAAACAAGTGACAAGTCTTTTAATACTTCAGTAAGTATAGAAGCAAATGCGTTTTTCAGATGAGAAGTGGATTAGAATGAGAATCTACCAATAAAAGGCTTCAGCAGATCTCAATTTGTCTGAAGCAATCTTTAAGGACATTAATTTTGAAGTAGAATGTGATTGTGTGTGTGTGGGGTATATGAAAGACAGAGACAGAGACAGACAGAGAGAGAGAGAGAGAGAGAGAGAAAGAGAGACAGAGAGACAGAGAGAGATTTTGAAGGAGGGGAGAAATAGGAGATAAGGATTTAAGAAAATTAGAAAACAACAATTTAAATATGAGTTAATAAGAATCTGAAGGAGGGTAAGAACAGTAAAAACGGAAACAAGGGTAAGATTACCATAAACAATAGAAGGAGAAAAAGGAAACTAAGGATCAGCATGAAGTTTCAATCCTTGGCAACTGGAAGATTTTTGTTACATTTAATAAAAATAAGAAAATGCATAGGAAGATCTGGGAAAATAGAAATAGAGATGATCATATAAATGCATTAGAAATCTTTGAAGACTGGTACTCATTCTGTCCAGAAGTCAGTTGAAATGTTCACTGGAAAACAGGAAAGAATCTGACCCTGTGATTATAGACTTGAGAGTCACCATGTAAAAATGGTCATTGAAGCTTTGATAATGAATTGGAGTCCTGAGGAGAAAGCTGAAAGAAAGAAGGGAAGAAGATTCAAAGCAGAAACTTTGAAAGACCAGATTCAGGAATGGGGGTGGGGAGGAGAGGGAAAAGGGAATGAAGATGTATAAATAACAAGATGCTACAGAGTCATGGAAATCAAGTGAGATGAGAATTTTGAGATGTTGCTATAGCCATTTAAAGGAATATAATGTCAGATTTGATTAAATTTGCCATTAAGAAAGATGTCATTGATGACATCTGGGAGCATTTTCTAAAAGCAATTGGGGTAAAGTACAGCTAGGAGGTGCAGTGAATAGAGCACTGGCCCTGGAATCAAGAATGATCAGTTCTATAGTTGTATAATCTAGGACTAAGAATTTTTTTTTTATTTTTCCCAAGGACACCCAAAATGGGAGAAAAAAGGAAAAACAAAACAACACCTGGAACCCATATCTTCTCATTCCTAATTCCACTAGTCTTTCAAGGTTGGAAGTGGAAAATAGTAATGTGGAGGTGGGGTATCTAAGAAAATGGAAAAGCTTTAGAGGGTAAAATTTGGGGAAATTTAGATCCTCTTTAGGAGACAAGGCGATTGAGTTACTGTATGTGAGAATCAAAAAGTAATGACCTGTAAATCAGATGATCTGGAAGATGACAACGTCAATCTGAAATGTAAGGTAGTATAAGGATCAACTTTGTAAAGATCTTACTTTCAAAGTTGTAGCTGAAAAAGATTGGACTAGAAATTGGTTTGGACGGCAGAAGGAACACTTACATCTCTATCACTATTCTGTGTGGGATTTAAAAAAATCTTTTTTTTTTTTAAATAAAAAGCATGGCCATTATTAAGTAGTTTCAAGTTTGGTTTGATAAATTTATTTAGTTAACTGTATTTAGTTTTTATTATATGAGAGGTTTCATCACTATGGAAAAGGAGTTTTAATTTCTAATTGGTTAAATTTATATAGTATTGAAAAACCATAAATGAAGAAGGGTTTTATGACCTCTGACTTCCAGAGTCTCAAGACTCTAACATAAGAATAAAAAATGAGGAAAAGTTAAGAAAATGTTTCAAGACTAACTCTTGTCATTGACTTTGTGATACAGTTATACTGACAAAACCCTTTTTATATTATGATTCTAAAACCTCAGATAATTTGCAATATGGCCTGGTTTACACACAACCCACTGGAGACCACAAACTTTCAGAGAAAGAACAACACCTAAGAACAACAGGACTTCACAGTCATACTACTCTCTCTATTTCATCACTCCAAAACAGATTCACATATAACAAGTTCTGAAAAACACCAGTCAAAACATTTCTCCTTGTAGTCCACAGATTTCTTTATTTGCTGCCTAGAAACTTCTTTAAAGTGGAAAAGATAATGACATCATATTCAGAGTTTCACCCAAACAACTATTTTGTCTTCCCCATAAGCTTATCTGATCATACTTTTATAGTGAATTAATATTGAGTACAATGAGAATTTTGCAGGAGAAAAATCTGATCCATTCAGTCATGGTGGTAAGTGACCAGCTTTGATTATTAACTTTACCTGCAGATGATGTGCCTTGAGGCCCAGCTGTGGACTCTTTTGCAATTCTTATATAAGAATTCCTTTATGCAAAGAATACTATGTTCCCAAAGTGCCAGGGAACACCTTTGTGCTTTTTTTTAACTTCACTTTGGGTTGCTTTTATCTGGTGTGATCACCAAAGCTATTGTTTGTTAGAACCCTTAAGTTCAAGGGTTGTGGAACCTTTTTTTTTTGGCATCCCTGAATAAGAATCCTTTATACAGCATATCTCATAGGCTTTCTTGAAATGCTTTAAAAAATGAGATTGGCGGGGGGCGGCTAGGTGGCACAGTGGATAAAGCACCGGCCCTGGTGTCAGGAGTACCTGGGTTCCTGGGTTCAAATCCAGTCTCAGACACTTAATAATTACCTAGCTGTGTGGCCTTGGTCAAACCACTTAACCCCATTTGCCTTGAAAAAACCGGAAAAAAATGAGATTAGTGCTACTTCCTATTATTTTTTTACATAGTGAAAATAATAATAATAATAATAATAGTAATAACTAATATTTATATAACACTGTTTGCTACATACCATGCTAATTATCTCATTAGATTTTCACCCCATTATTATTATTATTATTATTATTATCCCCATTTTACCAATGGGGAAACTGAGACAAAGAAAAGTTACATGATTTGTAAAAGGTCACTATTTCCATTTAGATTTGAACTCAGGTCTTCCTGACTCCAGGCTGTCTGCTGCTTTACTTGGTTGCCTAAGTATTTGGGATTTTTTTTTCCATACATGAGCTAAAATTGCCTCTCTGTAACTTCTATCCCTTTCCCCCACACATACCCTAATCATGCTTTTCAGAGGACAAGAAAAGTGAGTCTCTTCCCTTTCTACATGAGAGAACTTCAAATGTGATAGATTGTGAGGTGTTGTAAGATAAGCCATTTGATCCAGATATGGATGTGGCTATCTCTTAATCACAGTGGTCCAGCTTCTTTGAATCTAAGACACATACTTGGATATTGGCTATAAAATCTATTGAGTTGTACAGTACTTATTTGGTCCTGGAAGCAACTTCTGTTACAGAATTTATTTATATTTGATAATACATCTTATATAAGACTCAGATTTAACATGATGCTAGTTTTGTTCTAGGACCCTATAAATATTCAGGCTGGGGGCAGAGTATGCAGGACAAGTAGGGCAAACATGTGGAAAGGCAACCATGGTATTAAAAGCAAGTAAATTTGCTATGGACGGATAAGGGGGAGAGAGGCAGACTAAGAACCTGGGGAACTGATAAGCAAACTTGGACTATGCAGATATATTTTTGTGTGGATTTGACTCTCTAGCCTTCTCCTGCCATGGCTGTACAATAGAAAGGTATGAATTTCTCCAAGCTTCCATGGCATTCTTTTGATCTTTCTGAATAAAGAGGCTGCAAAGCAACCAGGAGAAGAGGAGAAAAACCTCCAGAGTTTCTGCCTCACAATTGGTATACATGGTAGGATTTGTCTGAGGCTAAAACCTTCTGGACTTGCAATTATCTTTAAGAATGGGATTTGTTTGATATGTTCTGCTACAAATTGAATGACTTCGACTTACATAGTTATTATCCTTTCCCTCAGTATTTTGACCAAAAAAAAATACACCCAAAGAGATTTAAAAAAAACTCTCTTTTCCTTTTGAGCCAAAAGTCCACGGATAAATTTTATGAGTTCCATGAACCTAAATGGTGGGAAAGTCCATCTTTATTTTTACTATCTAAAAATTTGTATTCCTTTCAATTATTAATATAGGTAACAAATATTGTCCAAAGAAATCTATGGTCCTCATGACAGAAGAATCAGACAAAAACAAGTAAAGAAATTCTGCTTTAACTAATGCCTCTTTCTCACCCTGATTTCCCTCCTTTGTATGTGCCCCTCCTAACATGTGGTATCTACAGGATTGCAGAGGTGGAATTGTGAAAAGAATAATAGCATCACCAGTTATAAAGCAGGAATAATCATGAGCTAAAATATTTGTAGGAAAATCAAATGAAAAAAATTTTGAAAGTGTTTTGTAAACAAGTATTATCATTGAGCACATATTTCCCATTTTGCATTTGGAATATCCTGAAGAAAAAAACTGGTCTCTTACTTTTCACAGTTTCAAATGTAGCTCAATTTATCATTGAACTATAATTAAAAGCAGATTCATGAAAGATTTCACATCTGACATTATGGAAACATAGATATATCCACAATCTTATACAAAATTCCCAGTCATTTAATACTTTTAGCTTTTGTTGACATCAAGTCCATAGCAGAGTCTCTTAGGTAAGATTCATAACCACTCAAAAGAGTTTAATGAAACCATCCATCCAGGAAAAAAACGAAGATGAAGAATGTCAATTGCCAAGACTGTGATATGTAGTTGGATGGACAGTCTATTCAGGTTATCCATCAATGTCCTTATATCAATGCCTATATCTATATATCTAGCATAGATACTTAATACAGATAATGACTTGGACCCAGAATTGAATAGGAGGAGAGTAAGCTGTCTCATCTTTTAGAAATTGCAAGTGACCCCAGACTTCACCTTGAATCAAAGGTCCAGTGTTATACAGAGCTGCAATGCATAGAACAGTTCAATCTCCAAAGAATTGAAAATTAATATTTCCTAGAAGACAATGGAAAGTTATATGGTGGGAGTGAGTAGGCTGCAACCCATTAAAAACAGGAAATTATAAAAGAGAGGAAGAATGAGGGATATCACCAAAGAAATGTCTGAGCTAAATCAAAGATGGCCTGAACTTTTGCCACCCCTGCACTTCTGTTCCTTCACCCTTCCCTTCTACATCTACTTGTTATCCTATGTATTATAATGGACCACCCATGTGTTTAATCAGCATCCTCTAGATATCAAGAGAATCAGTAAAGTAGTTCCCCAAAATGTTGGGAGGGCTTCTTTGGTTATCATATGGGAATTACAGAAATTAAGAATCATGGAGAATCCTTAGTCACTGATAAAGTTTCAATCTTCATCACTGGAATTAACATCCAAAACAGTGAAAATAGACAGGTGAATGATGATATAACTATCTCACTGTGGTATCTCAAAGGCATATTTGGCATTTTATGAGAAATGAAGTAACTTTGGTTAAACTAGGATGAGGTCAAGAATGACAGGGAAGGGTGAGAGAACTTTACATACTTAAAAATAATCATTCCCTTGAATGGAAAATTTTATCATTGAAGTTAAAGGACATTTTTCTCATTGAGACTCATGCATTTAAAATCTGTGCTTTTCAAAGCCACACAGAAAATCATGTTCTAGTCTGTGGCTTTGATGTTCCTTGCTGTCAGCTGGCAATGGAAATGAGAGCTATTCCTTGAAGGAAAAGGGGCTTTTTATCCTTAACCTAATGGCATCACTCCAGCCAATTCGAGCAAAGAAAACTATGTGTCCATTATTTTTTCCTTCTTATTATTCTGAAGAAAATTAAAAAAAAAAAACAGAGAGAAGATATTTGTTCCAAAGCCACACTAGAGGGGAGTAATGAATTTCAGAAAAAAAAGACAACTTACATAAAACCCACATGGAAGTTGTTTCTCAGGGGAATCCAAACTCCAGTTTCCATTCTCTTAGGGTTTGAGTAATTAGTCTAACGAGATAGATAGCTGTTTTTGGAGGAGCTTATTGGAACCAAACATTTTTTGAAGTTTCATTGTGAGTGGTGATAAGTGTAAAAGTTCATGTGTGTGTTTACCCCTTCGATTTTTAATGAGGCATTCAAATTTCTTCTCTCATCTCATTACCATAATATTGTGAGATAAACTGGCAAATAACTGAGGCAAATGAACAATACAGAAATATATATACTAATCACAGAAAAGGCAAATTACTTTAGTGAGACAAATAAAGAAAATAAAGTTATTTATTGCATTTCTACTTTAGTTTATACACATTTCTTATCATAATATTCAATGATAGCAGTCAAAATGCTAAAGTCATCTGTATTATAACATGGAAAACAGAAGGCTAATTTTGTAGACTCTATGTACACCTATCTCTATCAATTTTTGGTCTTTGTCTCTGCCTCTGTCTCTCTTTTTGTTTCTGCTTCTCACTGCATCACTCTATAACTCACTTTCTTCATCTGTATAATATGTAGGTTTGAATAATGATATCTGAGATTCCACTTAATTCTTAATTCTATGATCTTCTATGAATGGAAAGTCTCAAGATTTACCCAGAAACTTTTCTAATGACTAGAATGCCAGTCTGTGCCATAGTGCAGACATCTGGGTTTGAAATTGTTTGTGCAAGGGTTGGAGTTAAACAACATAGGTTCTTCCTATTCAGTTTTTTTTTACCTTGACATTTTGGCTTCCTTCTAATTCTTCACTTTAAAAGCTGTATTAATGTGAACCTGATGAAATATAAGAACCCTGGTTTTTACATATACAAAGAACAAAAATGAGCATTATGTATGAAACTGTGAATCTCTATTATGTATAACTTTTTTCTTTAATGAATGAAATATAAAATAGTTCTAACTATCCTTCTTGTTTATGTCTCCGTTTGAACTTCCTTCTGTTCTCTCCAGTTTATTTCAAAAAATGTTTAATTGATTTTTTCTTTCTTTTTTTCCTTTCTTTCTGGATGCCTTTCTTCCTTCTTTCTTTTTTAACACTCCTTTTAATTTCTTCTTTTTCTCCGTCCTTTCTCCTTCCCTCACCCCTCTGTTTCCTTCCTTCATGAGTGGGGAGCTGTATCATTTCCTCTTTCCCTAGAACTCTCCCTGATACAAAAATAAATTTATTAAGATACGTCCTTTAAAACCAAAAATTATAGGAAAGCAAAACAAATCCATATATTGTCCAACTCTGAAAGCCTTTCTCATCTCTGAACCACTTTATAGAGGTAGGAAGTATGTCTCAAACAGAGGTAGGAATTATGTCTCATCATACATCTTCTGGAAGTAGATGATCTGCAGACAAGTTTTTAAGTCTTTAAAATTATTTTCCATTTTATATTTTAATTATTTTATAAATTGTTCATTGGGTTGTGTTTCCTCTGCCTCAACTCATGCAAGTGTTCCAATGTTTCTCTGAAGTCTTCCATTTAGAAGCATTGTGATATGGTAGATAGAGAACTGACTTAGTTTGCCAATTTGTTCAAAAGGCTGGAAGATTCTCCATGGAGAAACTCACAAAAACACTGTTATGTAGAGTAACTTTAAGTTACACAACCAGTTCATACGATAAAGGACTAATAGAATGCCTTCTCTCTGGTCTAAGGTCACTGTTTTGCTTGTCAGGAATAGGTTAGTCTAATAACCTTACAATTCTCATCTACCTGGATATCTAATTCTATAATGCCTCACAGACAATACAAGGATCTATGACATCATACAAGTCCTATTTTGAATATTCTGCTCACAAATGCTTAAAATGTTTGGGTACTAAAAAGTACAAAGAAAAGAGAAAAATACTGAGGCATGGTCATAAAACAATGACATTTTTCCTAACTCACAGAAGACAAGGAAATTTTAAAAGATTGATAACCCTTGAAGTGGTATAAATCAAATTTTCTATCTATCTATCTAGACCTATCTATCTATATTGTTAGTAGAAGAGGTATCATTTTTGACAAGCTGTTGCTCTTAGCAACAAGTCATCCCTGATATTTTCTTTGATTATAACTAAAGAGTAATATCCGCTCCTGCTACATGGGTATAAAGCATAATTTAAAGCTCATTAAAAGTGTGGCAGGTGTTCACCAAGAATGTGAAGGAAGAAGCATTTTCCATGGCTGAGCTGTCAATGCTCTAAATGCCTAATTTATTTTGTATAACCCTTTAGCAAATATTTCTGGAGATATCATTATAATAGGGAGAGAGTAGGGTACTAGAAAGTGAGCACCAGTCATAAAGCAAGCAGAGTTAGGCTTCTGACTTAAACAGAATGTCTCCTCTTTGAATATATTTCAACCCACTAACAATTACAGATTTTCCTCATATGCTAAACTACTTTTCTTCCCAAGAATTTTAAGTGCTTTAATAACATCCTTTTAACATGGATCTTGTAAACCATCTGAAAGGCAGGTGGAGAAATGAGAGCTAAGTTTCATCAATCCCTCATATTGTATATTCAGTTTTTTGGGTTTTGAACTCTTCAGTTATGTGTATTCATTCATTCATTTATTCTGCAAGCATTGATTGGATTATAGTTGTGCTGAGAGATATTTACTTCATACTTCAAGGGCTCGTGATTTAATCCATGTGGGACTTCTAGGGCTTGACAGAACAAAGACCCAGCTTGCCTTAATGGGAAATTTCATGAGTTGAAAATTCAAAAAAAAAATGTCATTTGAGAATCAACTGTCTGGGGGTAGCCCTATCTGATTCTAATGAGGCTAGTTCTTGGAAAATAGAAATCAAGATCATGATGTGGTTTATATTTAAAGCCTCTACATCCACTGATAAAGCCTTTGAGAATCCCACACCATAATGAGATGTCAGAGGGAAACATTAGGTATGAGGGATTTCTCTAAAAGAGTAGGATTCAACCTGTGGGCAATCTTTTGGGACTATTGAGTTAATCAGTAGGTCCACACAGAATACGTGGAAGCAATTTAAAATGGAACATTTAACCATTTCAAACTACCAATCTCTACAATCACATAAAGCACTATCCATCTCTGTAAATGACTCAGTAACATAAAGAAATAAATATACCTTTAATTGTAATATCTCGTACCAGAAATCATGCTTATTTTTCAAAGGTATATGAAGAGAAAATATTAAATATTGACTAGAGAGTAGGCCTCAAAGTCATGGTTTCAAGGCCTACTTCTGAGACATACTGGTTTCATACACTGACTAATGTTAGCTTAGGCAAGGTCCTGCTTCTTTTGTAAAATGGGGTTAATATCACCTTCTTTCTAGTTTTGTTTGGAGATTATATAAAAGATTGTATTTATAAAATGCTTTGCAAACATTAAAGTATTATGTCAATTTTAAAGATAGGAGACAAAATCAATACACACTGGATCTGGAGGCAAGTAGATCTGAGTTCAAATCTAATCTTAGATTCTTACTAGCTATAACTGGATTAGTTCCTTATCCTCTGTTTCAGTTTCCTCATCTGTAAAATGGGGATAATAACAAATAATCATGGAACCTTAAGGAAGAGAAATATAATAATAACCATACACTCTCTACTATATAAAGACACACAAGGGCAAAATTATAAAATAATTATTGTGAAGATGGTAGGAGATTATATTTGTAAAACATTGTACAGTAGCTGGTCCAAAGTAGGTGCTGCATAAATATAATAAATAATATAACTTTTATTATTCTCCTACTTCTAAATAATATAGACTTTATATGTCAACTAGAAGTGTATGAAGAGTTGCTAAAATAACTATATCTGGAACCTAAAGAAAATGTTTTCCCTAAAAATGAAGGACAAATTATAATGTCATGATACTGCAAAACAAAATGCCATCACACTTGCTTTAAAGAAAGATAGAGACAAAGAGAAGAGAGACTATTTCCTTGCCCAATAAATGACAGAAAGTCATGAGGTTTTGCTATTATATTTTCACCAATTAAAAAGGCCCTTATATTAATAATTTTGCTTTTATATCACTTTAATTTTAAAATATATTCTTCTTCCTTTCCATACCCAACAAGCTATCACTTCTAAATATTAAACAAAAAAGTTGGAGGACAAAGTGCTTCAGAAAAACTAAGTGGTTCATCAACTGAGTTTAAGAGTAATGAAAATCTTTCATAGCTAGATGCCTCTCCTCTACAAATAAGGAACAGAGATTTGTTTTTTTTTATCTTTTTGCCAAGATGAAGCATATTCCAGAATATTATAATTATGTAAGTTTTTAAAATTCATATTGTTAGACTATTACCAATAGTCTCTGAGCCAATGCCCTGTTCTGAAATTTGAATTTCAGACTTTTATGAATGCCATTTTAGTGTTTTCTGGTAAAATTAATTTTTACATTAAAATAATCATCATGGAACCTCAAGGAAGAGAAATGTAATAATATACATATACTAGCATACTATTCATAGGCAAAATTCTGAAGTGAATTTTGTCATGATGGCTGTGCTGTTTTAATGACCCTGTGAGATATTAATGATGTGAATATGCATCATTTTTATGGAAATTTAAGTACCTCCATGTTTTCTCATCTTATGCAATTCTTGCCCATTTTTTTCATAAATCATCAGAGAGTGCCTAGAAACTTTTTTTCTTCTTCTTCTTCTTAAGTTAACTCAGGAGTACCAAATGCACTATTCATTCTAACTATGTGTCTGGCTTTACTAACTATCCATATTCTAGATAATATTTTTAAACTAATTCTCAATAATTAAAGTCCTCATTGGTAAAATGTTGCAGCCAGTCTATGATGATTATGGAACTTTCCATTGACTTCTGGGTTGATTGTCATTTGAATAATTTCATAATCATGGTGTCCCATGATTCTTAGTTATATAGCACAATCAGGAAATTATTGATGTTAAGGAGATACACTTTTACAGTGGTGGGCAATTTGTGATCTCTGAAAGCATGATACAATTTCTCAATTACAATTAAATCTAGTCATTTCTTTTCATCCATCTGTTAGCCTGGCTTATTGTACATAAAGAGCAATTATCCAAGATATACAGATTGGTGGAATAATTTAGTGGCTGCTCCATTAAAGTCATACCCAGATTCCTCAATGTGTATAACGATGGCTTTGGGTTTAAAAAAAAAGTACCATTAAAGCTTAAGTTTTTTCAAGTCCCTCCAAATTAAAATAGTTTTAAGAATAGGCCAGTGACAGACTGTGTGTCTGTTGTCTGGTAGAATGAGCCATATATTTGATGTCATAAGACCTGTTTTCAAATCCAACTCTTCCCCTCACTTGCTTTGCTATTAAAGGCAGGTTCAGTCTATTGATCCTTAATGAACTTATCATAAAGCACTGGTCTAGAACTACAAATGATGATCTATTAAACTTAACTTTATCTTTTGGAAAAAAAATATTGAAAAGGTCCTTAAAAAATCTAGAAAAGAAAAGTGTCATTTTAAACAGACTCCATGACTATATCAAAATGCAAGTTTTTGCCAGACTCATTTTTTTTTATTTCCATTTGAGGTGGTGTTACTACATCAGGGAAATTCTATAGATGTGTTTTTCTTAAATTTTAGTAGAGCATCTGTTCAAGTTTCTTATGTTAGTGTTATGGAATAGATGAAAAAATATGATCCAAACAATAGTACAGGTAGTTGAATTTTGAAATATTTTGGTATATTAATGTAATAAGTACAAGTCAATGAATTTAGTTAACAAGTGAGGGGGCAGGGAGTTGTCACAGCAGATAGATCATTAGTTCTGGAATCAGGAAGACGAGTTCAAACTTGACCTCAGATACTTAATAATTGCCTAGCTGTATGACCTTGGGCAAGTTGCTTAACCTCACTCACTTAAATACATAAAATTTCAAAAAAAATAGTTAACAAATGTCAACATGGAAGTCTTCTACTTCAGGTACAAGTGTTTGATCCTGTGCTATTTAACACTTTTAGCACTGCTTTGAATAAAGGCATAGATGCTATGATTGAAGAATTTTGCTGATAACACAGAATAATATAAGATAGGTTTAAATATTAAGCTATATCTAATAAGATGCATCTAAAAGATGAAATGCAATGCAATTCATGTAAATTTTACATTTTTATTAAAAAGTGAACAACACAAATATAATATAAGAAGGTCTGACTAGACAATAATTTACTTTAAAAAATGATGTTAGTTTTTTGGTAAACTATAATCTTAATTTAAATAAACAGCATGATATAGCAACCAAAAATCAAAGGTGATGTTAGGTTAGATTGAAAGACATAGTTGTCATGAATAAGAAGGTTACAATGCTTCTATAAACTACTGTCATGGTCAGCTTATATTTGGATTATTGTGTTCAGTTCTGGACACAACCTTTTAGGTAAAGGTTTTAAGATGAACAACATTCAGAGAATATCATTCAAAATGGTAAAGGTCTCTGAGATTATGCTATATCAGAATCTCCTGAAGAATCTGGGAATGTTTAGCATGTAAGAGGAAAGACATGAAATATTTGGAGGGGGTTTAGCATTTAAAAGGAGTCAATTTATTTCTTCTTTGTCTTGGAGAGAAGTATTAGGAGTAGTGGGTTAAGTCAAGTTATGGCAAATGTGGTATTGAAGTAATGAAAATGTTTGCCACAATTCAAGCTTTCTCAGAGTGCAAATGGAATGAAATGGTGAGTTGAGATCTTCTTTACTTGAGGTCAAGAAAAGGTAGACTGGTTCACCTTGTTTAGACATGTTGGAGTTGGTTTTCATTGTTGTTCCTATTGTTGTTTTGTGTTAAGTTTTGAGTTGGACTAGATGACCTTTGAGGTATATATTCCATCTCTTGTATTCTCAGATGAACTGAATTTTTCTAACTCTATCCTTTGGTTTTTCTGACCTGAGAGCGTAGGGAACTAATTGCTATAGCTTTGATCATAAGGTAAGGTTGATTGGTGTCTGTAAGTTTTTATCGGGATGGGACTTCTAATCTTTGGTAACTCTAGCATTGCTCCGCCCACAAATCTCCCTTAAATTCCTTCCTTCCTTCCTTCCTTCCTTCCTTCCTTCCTTCCTTCCTTCCTTCCTTCCTTCCTTCCTTCCTTCCTTCCTTCTTTCCTTCCTTCTTTCCTTCCTTTCTCTCTCTCTCTCTCTCTCTCTCTCTCTCTCTCTCTCTCTCTCTCTCTCTCTCTCTCTCTCTCTCTTCTTGAATTCCTCCTTTCACTCTGAGAAATCTAGGTTCCTTGTATCCATTCCTCTTTCTTTTTTTTCCTAAACTCATTCAAATTTACTTGAGAGATAAAACATCTGACACTTGGTAAAATTTTCAAGCATGAGTGAAAAAGAAAGATATGAACTTTCAACTTCTAAAATAGCAAAAACCAAGAAGTATCATCACAGTTGGGTTTATTGCATTTGCATATGTGTGTGTGAGTGTGAAAGCTTACATTTATAAAATGTATTGCAAAGGAATGTAAGCTCTTTGAAGGCAGAGATTATTTTATTTTTTCTTGTATTCTCAGGGTCTGTCACATGGTGTGAGTTTTCAGTTGATGGATTGATGGCAGATATTTGAATGATAGAATTCTGTCCTCATATTCAGTGACTTTTATTAATCTAGGTTTATTCTCCCCTTAAGAAGATAATAACTTTTTCAAATCTTAGTAGATTATAGCATGAGTTGTTAAATATTTTTAAAAATATCATAAACAGGTAGAAAAACTCTGATGATGAATTTATCAAAATTAAATTGGTATCAGCATGATAGACATGTGGTCTTTCAAATGGACCATTACATCTTTGAAGGACCTTTGAGAGCACATGCTCAGTTGTCATATCGTTTGGGAAAGCACTCAAGGACCCATAGTCATCTCCATACAATGGTTAAATATGAAAGGAGGACTTCAATGAAATAATTCATAACATCTTAGATTTAGAAGAGAAAGTCAACTCACACATCTCTTAGACCAAACACTTCATTTTATAGACAAGGCAACTAAAATCCTAAGAAGTAAAGTTACTTGTCCAAGGTCACATAAACTGATAGATAGAAATTTTAATCTCAGGTCAGTTAATACCAAGATTCAGCATCCAAGTTTAGGGCTCTACTTATGTATACTGCCATTTTAGAGAAGAAGAAAGTTAAGCCTTTAAGTGAATTTTGCACAAGGTCCACATGGATAGCCCAATTAGTTTTGGAACCTTGATAGTTTCACTCCAAATCATTGCCCCTTTACTGTACTATTTTATTTCTAGGACTTATTCCATATGGAAAGAGTAATAATAACAATTTTACATATATATACATTTTATATATATATATGCAAAAACACTTTAGGAAAGGGGGGGATTAACAATAAGATAAAAACACATATAAAGACAATGTCTATTTTCTGCCCTAATAAACATACTCATCAAAGTTGACATGACTATAGGTAGAGCTTATTTTCAAAGACTTTTTTTTTAAAATGTATTTATTTTCATCCATTTGTAAATGCATATTTCCAAGTTAAAAAATTTCCTTCCACCTTCCCTTCCCACCCCCTTCTATCACCAGGGAACAGTCAGCTTGGCATTTTACAAACATATCTATATGTTAAACATATCTATAAATTTGTAATTTTTGGCATGAGAAGTTAGAATTAAGGGAAAGTGATAATTTTTTGTAAAATGTTCATCAGATTTGGAAGGGTTGGTTTTTTTTCCTGTGTGTTTTGTTTTGTTTTGCTTGTCTTCCTCTGGTTGGGGATAATATAGTACATAACCAGTCAAATACAATTGTCCTAGCTCTCTGGACCATCAACAGGGGTTTCTTACATCAAGGTTGCACATCTCATAATGTTGTCGATATGTACATTGTTCTACTCCCTTTGCTCAACATCAGATCCTTTAAGTCATACCATGCTTCTCCAGAGACCGACCATTTATGGTTTCTGATAGAACAATAATATTCCATAGTATTCATATACCATAACTTGTTTAGCCATTCCCAAATTTATGGGCATCCCCTCAATTTCCAATTCTTTGCCACTACAAAAAGAGCTGCTATGAATATTTTGGAACATGTAGAACTTTTCCCTATTTTTGCAATTTATTCTGGATATAGTCCTAGAATTGTAACTGCAGGGTAAAAGGGTATGAACAGTTTTATTGCTCTTTGGCCATAGTTTCATATTGTTCTCCAAAAAGGTTGGATCTATTCACAACTCTACCTGCAATACATCAAAGTCCCAATCCTCCCACAATCTCTCCAACATTGATCATTTTCCCTTTTTCTCATCTGGGCTAATATACTTCATTGTTGTTTTAATTGGCATTGCTCTAATCAATAGTGATTTGGAGCATATTTTCATATGATCATAATAGCTTGAATTTCTTCATATGAAAACTGTGTGTTCATATCCATTGATGATTTATCAATTGTAGAATGACTTGTGATCTTGTAAATTTGATGTAATTTTCTATGTATTTTAGAAATGAGACCTTTATCAGAACTCCTGGTTGTAAAAATTGTTTCCATTTTCTGCTTGTCTTCTAATTTTGGCAGCATTGGTTTTTTCAGTCCAAAACTTTTTAAATTTAATATAGTCAAAGTCATTCATTTTGCAGTTTATAATGTACTCTAATTCTTGTTTGCTTATAAATTTATCCTCTTTCCATAGAACTGATAGATGAGTATTTCTTGGTCTATTAATTTATCTATTGTGTTGCACTTTATTTCTAAATCCTGTACCCATTTTGACCTTATTTTGGTATAGGATGTGAGATGTGTAACTATGCCTAGTTTTTTTGCCATGATATTTTCCAGTTTTCCAAACAATTTTTGTCAAATAGTGAGTTCTTATCCCAGAGGCTAATGTCTTTGGGTTTTGACAAATGATAAATTGTTGTAGTCATTTATTTACTGCAGTTTCTTTTGAACCTATCCTAATCCACCAATCCATCACTCAATTTCTTAACCAGTACTAGGCAGTTTTGATGACTGCTGCTTTATAGTTTTAGATCTGGTAGAACTAGACCACCTTCCTTTACATTATTTTTCATCAGTTGCTTTGCTATTCTTGCCCTTTTGTTGCTCTGGATGAGTTTTGTTACTATTTTTTCTTGCTTGGTAAAGTAGTTATTTGGTAGTTTGATTGGTACAGCATTGAATAAATAATTTAATTTGGGTAGAATTTTCATTTATATTATATTAGCTTGACCTAACCATGAGCATTTGACATTTTTCCAATTTACAATAGATCTTTATTTGGGTGAGGAGAACTTTATAATTGTTTTTCTGCAGTTTCTTGGCTTGTCTTCAGAGGAAGATTCCCAAGGATTTAATGTTGGCAACAATTATTTTAAATTGAAGTTCTCTTTCTATCTCTTCTTCTTCAACTTTGTTGTCCATATAGAAATGCTGATGATTTATGTGACTTTATTTTATATCATGCTACTTTGCTGAATTTGTTAATTGTTCTGTGGAGTTTTTGTAAGATTATTTTCTTGGATTCTCTAGGTATCCCATCATATCATCGGCAAAGAGTGAAAGTTTTGCTTCCTCATTGCCAATTCTGATTCCTTCAATTTATTTTTCTTCTTTTATTGCTACTGCTAGCATTTCCAATATTATATTGAATAGCTATGTGGATAATTGGCATCCTTGTTTTACCCTTGAATTTATTGGAAATGCTCTGAGTTTATTCCCATTGAATATAATATTTGTTGATAATTTTAGATAGTACTATTTATTATTTTAAGGAAAATTCCATTTATCCCTAAACTTTCTACTGTTTTTAATAGGAGTAGATGTTTTATTTTATCAAAGGCCTTTTCAGCATATATTGAGGTAATCCTATGATTTCTGTTGGTTTTACTGTTAATATGTTTAATTATGTTGATTGGTTTTACTGTTAATATGTTTAATTATGTTGAATGGTTTCCTAATGTTGAACCACTCCTGCCTGCCTGGTATAAATCCAACCTGATCATGGTGTATTATCTGGGTAATAATTTATTGCAGTCTCATTGCTAAAATTAAATTTAAGATTTTTGCATCAATATTCATTAGGGAGATTGGTCTATAATTTTCCTTGTCTGTTTTGGTTCTTTACTGCTAGCATTTCTAGTACTATATTGAGTAGTAATGGTGATAATGGTCATCTTTGTTTCAATCCTGAATTTATAGGAAATGTTCTGAGTTTATTACCATTAAATATAATATTTGTTGATTGTTTTAGATAGATATTCTTTATTATTTTAAGGAAAACTCCATTTATTCTTATACTTTCTAGTGTTGTTAATAGAAATGGATGTTGCATTTTATCTAAGATTTTTTTCAGCATCTATTGAAATAATCATATGATTTCTGTTGGTTTTACTTTTGATATGTTTAATTATGTTGAATGTTTTCTTAATGGTGAACCAACCCTGCCTGCCTGTTATAAATTTAACCTAATCATGGTATATTATCCTGGTCATAAATTACTGTAGTCTCATTGCTAAAATTTAATTTAAGATTTTTGTGTCAATATTCATTAGGGAGATTGGTTTATAATTTTCTTTATCTGTTTTGGTTTTTCCTGGTTTAGGTATCAGCACCATGTTGGTGTCATAAAAGGAGTTTGGCAGAACTTCTTCCTCTCCTGTGTTTTTAAATAGTTCATGTAGAATATCAATTAATTGTTCCTTAAATGTTTGGTAGAATTCACTTTTAATTCCATCTGGACCTGGAGACTTTTTCTTAAGGAGCATATTGATTCTTTCTTCAATTTATTTTTCTGAAATTTAGGTAATTTATTTTTTCTTCTGTTACTATGAGTAGTTTGGAATTTTGTAAAATATTCATCCATTTCACTCAAGTTGTCCAATTTATGGCATATGGTTTGGCAATGTAACTCTGAATTATGTCTTTAACTTCCTCCTCATTGGTGGTTAATTCACCCTTTTCATTTTTGGTACTGGTAATTTGGTTATTTTCTTTCTTTTTTTAAAAATCAGATTAAACATATGTGTATCAATTTTAGTGTTTTTTTTTCATAAAACTTACTCAGTTTTATTAATGAGATAAATGATTTTCTTGCTTTCCATTTTAGTAATCTCTCCTTTGATTTTCAGAATTTCTAATTTGGTATTTAATTGGGGGTGTTTAATTTGTTCTTTTTCTAGCTTTTTTAGTTGCATGTCCAATTCATTGATGTCCTTTATTCTCAATTTATTCATATAGACATTTAGAGATATAAAGTTTCTCCTCAAAACTGCCTTGGTTGCATCCCATAAATTTTGATATGATGTCTCATTAATATAATTTTCTTGAATATGATTGTTGAAGATAATTATTGATTATTTCTGTTTGCTGTTTTATCCACCCATTATTTAAGATAGTTTTTAAATTTCCTATTTGTTCTTTATTTACCTTTCCCTGACCCCTTATTACATGTAATGTTTATTGTATCATGGTCTGAGAAATGTGTATTTTTTATTTCTGGTTTTCTGCATTCTATTTGAAGTACCCTCATACATGGTCAATTTTGGTGAAGGTCCCATGTACTCTTGATAAAAAGGTAAATTTATATCTATCCCCATTAAGTTTTCTCCAGAAGTCTATCATATCTAAGTTTTCTAAGATTTCATTCACATTCTTAAATACATTCTTCTTTATTTTGTTGCTAGATTTCTCTAGTTCTGAGAGAGGGAGATTGAGGTCTCCCATTATTTATGTTTTGCTATCTATTTGCTATCTATTGCTATCTATTTCTCCTTGTAATTCACTCCACTAAGTGCTATGCCACTAGGTGTATACATTGTTTAGTAATGTATCCTTATTCCTTTTAATGAGATTGAATTTTGTTTTTACTTTGTCTGAGATTAGGATTGCTAGCCCAGATTTTTTTTTACTCCCTTTGAAGCATAATATATTCTGCTCCAACCTTTTATACTTTAAGTTCATTTTCTTCAATTATATTCTAGCCTCTAATTTTCCTTAGACAAGTAAGGTTCTAAAGAATTAGAAGTGTTAAATCTTCTCTTATAGGGTTGTATATAATTTATGGTCTACTAACATTTGTTTAAAATGGTTTTATTTTTTTCCATCACCTTTTCATTTACCATTTTTATGTCACTCTTCAGTCATGTATTTGGTGATTGAATTCTTGGTTCATTTCTGGTCTTTGTGTCAGGAAATTCTGGATAATCTCTATTTCATTGAACATCCATTTTATTCCCCTGACAGTATATGCTGAATTTTTCATGGTAGTACATTATGGATTGTACTCCCAGGTCCTTAGTTCCTTGAAATATGGTATCCCATTCTTTCAATTTCCACAGAAAGACCAAGTGAAACAATTTTCAATGTTGAGTCTGTTAGGTCCTGTGTTAGTCTGATTGTGTTCCCTTTGCATTTTAATTGTCTTCTTTTTGTTGATTGCAATATCATCTCCTTTAGTTGAGAATTCTGGAATATAACTAAACAGCCCTTGGAGCTTTTGTCCTAGGGTCACTTTTTGGAGGGGTTATGTGTATTCTTTCAATGGTTATATTGTTGTCTTGTTCTAATAGATTTGGGCAGTTTTCCCTCATAATTTCCCCTCCTGAAGTTTTCCAAGTTCTTCTCTTTTTTTTTAAGGTTTTTGCAAGGCAAATGGGGTTAAGTGGCTTGCCCAAGGTCAACCAGCTAGGTAATTATTAAGTGTCTGAGGGCGAATTTGAACTCAGGAACTCCTGACTCCAAGGCCGGTGCACTATCAACTATGCCACCTAGCCAAACCCAGGTCCTTTTGTTGGTCCAGACTTTCCAATAGTCTGGTGATTTTTCGTTTGTCTCTCATGGATCTGTTTTCCAGGTCATTGATTTTCCCTAAAAGCTGTTTTAAATTTTCACCAATTTTTTTACCCTTTCTATTTTGTTTGATGGAATCTTATAGTCTTGTAGATTCATTGGTTTCTAATTGTTCAATTCTAATTTTTAAGGATCTTATTTTCTTCAATCTGCATCAATGTTTCTTTTTCTAGTTGGTTATGTTTACCTTGATTTTTTGGTCAACTTGTTGCAATTTTCCTGCCTGATTTTCATTTCTTTTCCCATTTTTCTTTTTCCCTCTCTTCTTTGTCTTTTTTTTAAATTCTTTTTTAAGTACTTCAGTGAGCTTTGTATTTGAGTCTAATTTAAAGATTGTTTTAATACTTCTCCTGTGAGTGATTTTTCACTGCTTCCTTCTTCAAACATGGTATTGTTTTCATCTTTATCTGTAAAGTAGTTTTCTATAGTAAGCACTCATTTAGCTGACCTTGCCTTTGCAGAGGTTTTTTTTTTTCTCCTTTATGTCCAGGTTCTGACTTAACAGAAGATTGTTCCCAATCCAATCCTGTCTCTTACCCAAACCCAGTCCTGTCTTTTACTCCAGTGTTTTCAGGGTTCAGACTTTGTTTATGGTTGGGATCCTCCCTGCTAGTCTTGCTGTCTAGCTGCCAGGATCTTTGCTATTGTTAAGCTGTCCAGACCTTGATTGAACTGTGGCCAAAAGCCTCCTGCCTCCTAGACTTTATTTCTCCTTTCCCCCCAAAGAGACAGACCTACACTGAAGATCCTCCACAATGTCTACAGTTAAAAAATTTGTTGAATTTTCTCTTTTTCTTGTTTGGATGTGTAGTGTGTATGTCAGAGTAGAAGAAGCTTCATTTATTTGGTAGGGAAAGGCTCTGGGAGCACGTTAGCTTCACCCTCCATTTGGGTCCATTAAATCTTTTTTTAAAGAATGTGTGTGTATGTGTATTTCGATATATGTATGGATATAGATATAGATATATGCATATATATATATATATATACATATACATATATGCATCTTTTGGCCAATAATTTCAATGCTTTGTCCAAGAAGACGAAATCATTCTTTGTTAAAATAAACAAAAGTTTTGTTCAGTTAAGCATACATTATCCCAGCAAATGCAAAATCCTGAGTTATGGACTAGAAAATAAAAAAAAATAATCTCCCAGCTCTTACCATTAAATTGATGGGCATAGAAAGTATGTAAACTGATTGATTGGGAGGGGCAAAACCAAGATGGTGGCATGGAGGCAGGAATTCCCAGAATCTCTCCTCCAGAATTCTCTAAATTCCTTAAAATTATGGCTCTAACCAAATTCTACAGCACCAGAACCCACAGAAAGACCAAGTGAAATAATTTTCTAGCCCCAGATAAATTGGAAGATCCTCTGAAAGGCTCTGTTGGATTAGAAGGGACCACAGTGCAACCCAGGTTGCATTGCAACAGAACAAATGAGCTCCAGTCTTCCAGGAATACTCCCTGGGGCATTTGAGTCCCTGGGTGGGAGAGGTGCCTGGCCCCTGGAAACAGGAGCAATTTCTAAACCTTGTAACCCAGGGATCACCCATGACAACTTCGAATGTCAGTTGGAAAACTGTCAGAGTGAATGTGGAGCCCAGTGCAGTGAAGGGCTCAGCATAGACAAAGCCCTTAAAATGGAAGCAGGCCTGCGGAGCCACCCAGCAGGGAGCCAAATGGAAGCTGATTCCAGATCGATCAGCCCAATGACAGTAACGGAGTGAGGGGGGAGACTGTTGAGCTTTCTCTGCAATATCTAAGACAGGACTCTTTTATTTTATCCATATCCTGGGCTCAATTTGGGGCCCTTATTGCCATAGTGGTACAGGGACTCTCCTCACAGCTCCAGGGCAGAGGAGCGTGCTTGTGGTTATCCACAAACCAGAACACAGGCCAGGGGAGTAGTTAGAGTCTTTCATGAGACCTTGAAGTAATTGAGGTCCTTGGGGGTGATGTCCCAATTGCACTCAAATGCTTGGGAAGGAGATTAAAACCAGGTCATGGGCTGGGAAAATGAGTAAACACTTAAAAAAGAATCTGCCCATAGATAATTACTTTGGTCCCAAGGAGGATCAAAGCATATACTCAAAAGATGGCAAAGTCAAAGCTTTTGTATTCAAAGCCTCCAAGAAAAATAGGAATTGATCTCAGCCTACAGACAAGTTGAAAAAAGATTTTGAAAATCAAGTAAGAGAGGTAGAGGAAAAATTAGGAAGAGAAATGAGAGCAATGCAGGAAAATCCTGAAAACCAAAACAGCAATTTGGTGAGGGAGATACCAAAAATTACCAAAGAAAACAATATGTTAAAAACCAGTTTATATCAAATGGAAAAGAGAGTCCAAAAAGTCACTGAAGAGAAGAAAGTCTCAAAAAGCAGAAATGACCAGGTGGAAAAGCAGATAAGAAAGCTCTCTGAAGAAAATAATTCCGTCAAATTTAGAATGGAACTAAAGGAAGCTGATAACTTTGTGAGAAATCAAGAAACAATAAAACAAAAACTACAAGAATGAAAACCTAGAAGAAAATGTGAAATAATCTCTCTGGAAAAACAATTGACCTGGAAAACAGATACAGAAGAGATAATTTAAAAATTATTGGGCTACCTGAAATTTAGGGAGGAGGGGTGTAGGTGAGAGTGGAGAGGGAAGAACTTGAGAGAGGATAGTCAGACACTATACACTTTTTGAATAAGATAATGAGTTTGGGTGGCTTGCCTGGGGTCACACAGCTGGGTAGTTGTTGGATATCTGGAGCTCAATTTGAACTCAGGTATTCCTGACTCCAGAGTCAGCCCTATCTCCATTGAACCACTTGGTTGCCCCACAACACCCTTTTGAGGAGGGAAAGGAAAAGACCCTAGACTTCATTTTTAAAGAATTTCTCTAGGAAAATTGTCCTGATATCCTAGAAGCAGAGGGTAAAATAGAAAGTGATATGATAATCTCCTAAAAGAGATCCCACCAAAAAATATCCCTCCCAGGAATATTATAGCCAAATTCCAGAGCTCCCAAGTCAAAGAAAAAAATATTGCAAGCAGTTAGAAAGAAACAATTCAAATATCGTGCCTCTGTGGTCAGGATTACATAGGACGGAGAAGCTTCTATATTAAGGGCTCATAGGACTTGGAATATGATATTCCGCAAGGCAATAAAGCTTGGATCACAATTACTCAACAAAACTTAACATTCTCTTTCAGGGGAAAATATGAACATTCAATGAAATTGGGGAATTTCAAACTCTTCCATTGAAATGACCAGAACTAAACATAAAATTTTCTCTTCAAGAACAAGACTCAACTGAAACATAGAGAAGGTGAATAGGAGGGAAAAAATATGAGGGACTTAATGATATTAAAAGGCTTGTATTCCTGCATGGGAAGATGATACTGATAACTCATATAAACCCTCTCATTTATTAAAGAAGTTAGAAGGAACATATATGGACAAGGCATAGGAGAGAGCTGAATATGAAGGTATAATATTTTGTAAAGATAGAGTCAATGGGCACAAAATGAATGTACTGGGAGAAAGGGAAAAGAGAGGTAGAATAGGCTAAGACATTCCATATGAAAGAGGCAAGGAAAAACTATTGTAATGGAGTAGAAGGGGGGAAGGTGAGGGGGCATGAGTGAACAATTTCATTGGAAATTGAGGAAACATTATATACACTCAATAGGAAATAGAAATCTATCTTCCAATAGAGGAAAAAGGAGAGGAAAGGGATGGGGAAAAGGAGACAGGGAAGGGGAAGGGGTATAGGTGACAGAAGAGAGGGAAGAACTTGGGAGAAGGTAGTCAGATACTACATACTTTTTATGAGGCAATGGGTTTGGGTGGTTTGCCTGAGGTCACACAGCTGGGTAGCTGTTGGATGTATGGGGCCAGGTATGGACTTGGGTCTTATTGGCTCCAGGGCTAGTCTATGTCCACTGAGCCACTTGGTTGTGCCACAACACACTTTTGAGGGGGGGGAAAGTAAAGAGAGAGAGAGAGAGAGAGAGAGAGAGAGAGAGAGAGAGAGAGAGAAGTATAAATGGGAATGGGGAGGAGGAATAGGAATATATGGAGGGAAATAGGAATAGTAATTGTGGGGCAAAATATTGAGAAAATTCTTCTGATAGACATGATAAAAATGTGATGGTATCTGAACACAGAATGAAGTACAAATTTCTTTTCCTCTCATTTTATTTTTCCTGAGTTTTCTCTATCTTTGTGGGGGGAGGGAATTTTGTTTACTTTTACAGCAAGACTGTTGTATTAATGTGTAAATAAACAAACAAACAAACAAATAAGTAAATACAATTTTTAAAATGTGTATATACACAGATGAATTGATTATATATATATATATATATATATATATATATATATATATATATACCAAATGAATGCCAAAATAATTTCCAGAAGTGAAATGCCAATTGGGTCACTTAAGATGTATTTCTGGTAGCTAATGTCACCTGAACTGTAATTTAATTTAAATGGATCTAGGAGTTGTATTACATGAATGTAAAATAGGGAGCATATTTCAAATATGGGGAATGACATGGGCAGAGCTATATAAAAGTTGAGAATGAAATGTAACCAATGGGAACAGGTAGTAGGTTCACTTGACTAAAATATAAAATAGTTATATAAAATAAACTGAAAAATAAAGCTGGATTTTTTTTCTTTTTGGTGGGGAGGTATAAATGCCAGCCAGAAGATTTTGTATTTTTTTCTGAAGATAATAAGAAGTCATTGAAGACTGATATTAATTGGATGATAATCTGAGATATCTTTTGTTATGAATATTAGGTAGAAAGTTGTAGGGAAGGTGGACTGAAGAATGGAAAAATTAGATGCAAGTAAATAAAGTAAGATGCTATTGCAATAGTCCATTGGAAAAATAATGATGGTCTAAACTAGGTAGAAGTTGTTAAGAGTAATGATCATGGAATTAAAGTGAGAGATGTTATTGAGATAATGTCTATAAAATTTGATAACTATTTGCAAGTAGGGATTAGGAGGAAGAAAGTCAAAGATGCCCAAAATTTTGTTGCTGAGTAACTTGGAATGATGATGATGTTATCAACATGGGTTCCTATTTTGGCAGTTTTGGGTGAAGACCATCTTAAGATAATGTGTAAATTTTTAAAATCATAATTGAAAGGACTGCTAAATTTTGGTTAGAGGTAATTGAAAATAAAGATGTATTTTTTCCCCATCCAAGTTCAGAGATCCCCAAAAATCTATCGTTGGTATCTGATGACCCTGCTTAAAGGCTCCAGAATTATAGGAGAGATGAATCTCTTTTGAACAAATGGAGAGTGAGATGTAAAGGGAGCACTCAGATTGGAATGAACAACATTAATTAGGGACTGGAAATCAGAAGAGAGATTATGTCAGAATAAGGAGATTTGGAAGTCATGTGTATAGAAGTAATATATGAACCCAAGGGAGATGACAAGATCACGAAGGGAGAAAATATAGAGGAAGAAGGGAAAAAGGACCAGAGCTGATAATTCAGAAAATGAGAATGAAAAGGGACAAGTAGGAGGTAAACCGAGAGAGTAGTTTTCACAGAAGGTACTGGAGGTGTCAAAAGTCACAAAGGAAACAAATATTAGGGCCTTGAATCAGTCCATTTGATTTAGCATTTAAGAGATTGATAGCAGATTTAAAGCAGTTTCAGTGGAATTACATAATAGATTGCAATGTAAGACAATGAGAAGTGAGTGACCTAAATGGAATGAAAAGAAAGTCATGACTGATTATTTTTTAAGAATTATGCTTTGAAGAGAGGATGGCATATAAAACTTTTGTGGAGGGGGAGAGAAATGGAGAAGGGTATTAGAGCAGAGATTCATGTGGTATAGAGAACTCTTACTGAGTAAATTTCCTATACTATTGCCTTAGTGATTCAGAGCACTGAAGAAGTTAAAGGATTTGCCCACAGTCATAAGACCTATATTTGTCAGTCTACTTAAATCTAGGCCTACCTGATTCTATAACCCTATCTATTCTGTCATTGATATTTCTCATAGCATTATAGCTAAAGATCAACTAATTTTTACATCCTAGTTATATCTCAATATGCTGCTTCCATAGATTCTTGCTTTTTGAAAACAAATAAATAAGAATTAATCCAAATCACTGAATCAGTGACTATATCTGATAGTAGAAGCTAACAGCCTAATGTTAAGCAGATCTCAGAGCTCAGAGGAGGCAAATGTGTTTCACCATTTGTCTTCTGAAATCAAGATTGGATCTTGCATATTCTGTGAATTTGGAAGATTTTATTGTTATTTACCCTTATATTTTTGTATTTATTGTGTATCATGTTTTTGTTGTTCTGAATAAGTGGAAATTAAGTAATTAATTCTGCATCTGTTTATATGTCTTCATTTGTTCTTTGAGTATCTCGTATATAATACTAAATATAACATTCCCTGATTTTCATAAACTACATTTTTGTCATTCCTCAATTGATAAACATTTCCCTTGGTAGTAGCTTTTTTTCTTTTTTCTTTTCCTTTTTGCTACTACAAAAAATGTAGCTATGAATTTTTGTGACAAAAACTTTCGTTTTAAAGCTAAAAATAAAACTCACAATGCAAATATTACTGGAAGGAGTTGGTTTGAGTGAAATTTCTAATTAAGTAAATATAACTGCAATCCCTCTTAACCTGAGAAGAGGTTTAGGGGGTAATGGTGTTTCAGAGAATATGACAGGTCATAGTACTTGAAGAGTAAAAATGGAGATTGCCTAGATGGAGAACAAAGAAGAAATAAACACTCAGTGGCACCAGAAGACAGACTTTACTCATTTAGAAATCTTGCCTGGGCATGGCCTTGGTGCTAATTTATTCAGTAACTTACAAATGATTTAAGAAAACACTTTTTCTGTCTCATGGACTGGATAAAGTCTTGTGTTTGTTCCAGAGTCTCATTTGTGCCTTCCTTTGTTCCAAAGTCTCATCAGTGTCTTGCTTTAAGACATTTGGGCTTTATTTATTCTGTTTTTCACTTCCTTTCCTGTTCTGAAAATAGGGATAGCTACATTCAGAAAGCCTTTGAGATCTGCAGATGAAAGTACTATGTAGCTGCTAAATATTATTATCTTCTTTCACTATAGGCTTACATCTTATAGATTCATCCAACAATATGATTTCTGCAGAACACAATTCTCTTGGGCCTTGAAGGGGAAAATAATGAGCAAGTGGCACCCCAAGGAGTGACTTCTATGCACACAGCTTTCTTTATCATTTTCAATTTGAATGCCGGACACACCAGGACAAAAAGAAAATTCCCAGGAAAGGCTCTCCCTCCACAGGTTTATAATGAAATATTTGCTTCCTCAGAATTTGTGAAAACTGTGTCCTATTTTCTGGTGAAATTGGCTATGATTTTGTGGTGTTTTTTTTAATCAGAAGATTGACATTCAAATTTTTTCTTAAAATATCACTGACTTCAGTATGTCCCTAACTTGCTTTATGCCATCAACTTTTTTTTTTCCCCAAGTGGTTTCAAAAACACTTATTTCAAAACTGCAAAGAAATTTTTAACTGCTTAAATGATCCTGGTTCTGATGAAATCCTACTTTGCTAGTTCCGGGCTGAATGCAGTGATGAGGAAAGTAAATGCATAATTATTTTATTTTAATTTTTTGCTACTTAGCCATCATATCTAGTAGGCATCTGTTTCCTCTAATTTTCTTGTGTGAGGGTTTTTTTAAATTTTTTTTTTCCAAATCACCAAAAACCCAAGCAGCATTATCAAGATAAGTGCTAAGGAAATGAAAGAGCCATTAGCTCCAGGCCAAGCACTATCTCACCACTTGGAAGTTAAATTTTACACATGCAGGGTCTGGAGTCAGGAAGACTCAGGTCCCTGAGCTAAACTCTGATCTTAGACACTTACTAGTTGTGTGACCCTAGGCAAGTCACTTAACTCTGTTTCCCTTAGTTTCCTCATCTGTAAAATAATCTGGAGAAGAAAATGGTAAATGATTCCAGTATCTCTGCTAAGAAAACCCCAAATGAGGACACAGAGTCAGATATGACTGAACAATTGAACAACATCTGCAAATTAGATACCATAATACATACTTCATGTGGTTGGTAGGAGGAGCAAATGAAATATTAAAACAAAGAGGGATAGAAAGAAAGAAACAGAGAGACAGAGAGACAGAGACAGAGACTACATCTGTGAGTGTGCTGTAATTATTACTACTACCAGCTGAATCTTTTGTTTGGATTGTGACTTGGGGCAAGTCTCAGTTACCTCTTCTATAAAATGAAGGTATTTCAAATTATATCTCAAAAATTCTGTGATTTTATGGATGCCTAAAATAAAATGAAATTCTCCTAATGACTCTAGCTGTTTCTCTAAGAAAATAAGCTCCTATTACATTACCAACCTTCATTAGCAAAGGGAATTTCCTCATCAGATAGTTCTTTGTATCCTAGAAATTTCAGATGCAGTTACTACTTCTAAAACATAAAGCTGGTATTTATATTGAATCATTACATTATCCTTTTCTCAATGGAGGAAAAAAATACATATTTTAGATCAGCCTCTCAGCAATCCTGGAGATACTTTCATAATTCAAATGACTGATCATTGTTATCTATGTAATTTCAAAGCCTCATATCTCAGTCTATTGAAAAAGAAAACTATCCAAAGAGTCTCCTGAAAAAGTAATCAGAGACATGCCTGAAAGTTTCTAACATTCATTTATTTCAGGCTTGTTGTTAATATGGGGTACAGTTGAAGAGAGACAAATAAAAAAGTGAAAATATTGCTGTCTTCAAGGAACTTACATTCTAGTCAGATAAGACAGTGTGAAATAATCTAGTTTTCTAATGGGTTTGTGATTTGTAATAAGGAGGAATAAAAATAAGTAAGGCAAAAGGAAAAAACCAATTGACATGTATAGACATTTCTGTTATTAAGAAATGCAAGTCTTAAAAATTTTTATGTATTAGGGGCAACTAGGTGGTGCAGTGGATATAGCATTAATCCTGGAGTCAGGAGTACCTGGGTTCAAATCAGGGCTCAGACACTTAATAATTACCTAGCTGTGTGGCCTTGGGCAAGCCACTTAACCCCATTTGCCTTGCAAAATCCTAAAAAAAATTATGTATTGCTATTGTATGATTTTCATTCCAAATACTTTTTTGTTTTCTGGAAGTATAAAAAAATAGGACTTCTTGTTTGAATCAAATTTTATATATGCAGAGAGGAATTTATGCTATTGAGTTTTTGCTCACCCCCATTGAATTTTTTTTTTGGTGAATGTTAAATTTCTTCTGCATTGAATACTAAAATTTACATATAATTTTTGATGTACCACATCAGGCAAGAAGAGAAAGTAAAAATATGCTATCAGATGATATGCGAGATCTCCTTTCATTATTAAAGAATGAAGCAGAACTTCTTCTTGAGAAAGCTGAAATTTCTACTTTCTTGCAGTTTCTGCTTTTTCCTTCCTTGTTGCTCATCCAGTGAATTTTCAAAATGTATTCAGAAACATCATATTATCTTTGTTCAATTATTTGCTGTGGAAGTGGCCCTTTAAAGAAAGTTGACTTTTTATGAACTGCTTTAATTTGACTGTGTGTTTGTGTGTTTGTGTGTGTGTGTGTATGTGTGTGTGTGTGTGTGTGTGTGTGAGAGAGAGAGAGAGAGAGAGAGAGAGAGTGAGAGAGAGAGAGATAGTTGGGGGCTGGGATAACACTATAATATCACTGTCAGACCTGGAGTCAAAAAACTTCAAATCTCACCTTTGTCACTAAATAACTCTGTGAAAGTCTTTTGACAATTTGAACCTCAATTTCCCCATCTTTCCAGTAATATGCTCTTTAATTCCCATAACCCAAAGTGGGATTATATTTGGCTCAAAGGAGAGAATACACGTAAAGTACTCATTAAACCTTTAAGAATCACATAAATGTCCTAAAAAGGTGTAATTTTCCTAAAGGAAAGTCTGTTGACCTAGGGCTTTTCAGTGGCTGTGCAAATAAGAATCCCTAGAATTAATATATGCCTAAAAAGTGGGGTTAATTCTCAATGTCTCCTGTATTGAGAAGAGAGCTATAATTATCCGCTCTGTTGAGAAAGCTCTATTGGTTGTCTGGAAATTCACAAAGAATACTTCCTTTGATTTTTGAAACTTATTTCATTTAATACTGATATCACCCTGCTGATTTCTTCTTCATTTCCATTTTCCTAATGTTTGCCAGTTTCTAATCAATTTAGAACAAAAGTATGTCATATTGTATGACACATACAATAATTGTTCAAGACAACATGCTATGTCCTGGGGTAGAAAAGGTAAAAATACTAGTACTTGCATTCTATATTCTCAGGAAAGTGTGGAAAAGGAGTTCTGTTTTTGCGTCACTCTAGGCAGGTGATCTCCACAGTAAACACAACTGCAGGTCCTCAATTCCTATTTCTATAAAACAAGATGATTAGATCACTAAGGTCCAAGCCATAATAAAACCTGTTTATTTGACTATCAACAAGTGAGAGGCAGTTGCAAATTCTATTTGAATTAGCATAAATATCATTTGAAGAAACTTAAATTCTAAGCTACTTATGTCCCATTGACTTGTTTAATAGCTTCCAGCTAGTAGGTTCCACATTGAAATAATTTGTTTTACATTGGTTAATATAGATTATAGAAGGTCAAGGATCAATCAATTCTAAAAATTCAATTACTTTTCTCAAGGATGGGTCTTGCTTGGTATGTTATTTTTGTTCCTCCTAATAGATAAGAGACTTTATTCTGCTGTAATGCCAATAAAGTATATATCACATTACATGCAAACATGCATACAGAACCACGCATATACATATATAAATATAAATGCAAACATGTGCAAATAGGTACATGCATGTTATATGACTGCTGAAAAAATACTTAAAAGATAATTTTCATATCATCACATTCTACTTGCACACTATTTCACAACATTGATTTATATTTCAGTGATGAACTCAATGAAAACCAAACAAGATATATATGTATATATATATATATATATATATATGTATATAAATATATATATATATATATATATATATATATATATATATATATAAAACAAGTGTCTGTATTCTTTAGATAATTGGCTTTCTCTTCAAACTTTGATTCATAGCCTAAAAAGAAGCAAGGAAAGCCAAGGAAAATTTTCCAAAACCAAGTGAAATATATTTCCTGAAATTCAATTATCAATTTCCATTAGAAAATGACCTTTTTTCTGAAAACATTAAATTTCTTGCCTTATTCTAAAATCTCAAATGACACTCACATTATACATATATACACATATATGCATATATGTATGTATATATATATATATATATTTTTAAATTGAATCATAGTTTTTTTTTAGGTTTTTGCAAGGCAAATGGGGTTAAATGGCTTGCCCAAGGCCACACAGCTAGGTAATTATTAAGTGTTTGAGGTCGGATTTGAACTCAGGTACTCCTGACGCCAGGATGGGTGCTCTAGCCACTGTGCTTCCTAGTGGGCCCTGAACCATAGTTTTTAAAACAAGAAAGGCATTTATTAATACAGAGCTTTGCTCCTTCATAAGTAGCTTGTTTCATTATGACATAGATAGGTTTTTAAATCAGCTTCTAAAATAAAAAAAAAAAAGTTTAACTTTTAATGCTCTGATATAGTTAGGAATGAAAGCCTTAATATGAACATTTCCTGAAAAGGAAGAAGAAAGGGAATTGTGAAAGAGAAAGGGAAGAAAGACAATGTTTGACTTTTCTTAATGTTTCCTTTATAATTCCTTCAATTAGTGTATAGATAGCAACTCCATTAGATCATAGATTAAAGCTGTAAGGAATCTCAAAGGTCTTTTGGTCCATTTCTTCCCCCCGCCAACACCCATTTATTTTATAAACTGAGACCCAGAAGCAGGTTTTTAGCCCATTTCTTCCTGATTACAAATCTGGTGCTCTAGGTCAGAGGTATCAAAGGTTTGCAATATCTCCAATGCAGCTGAACAAAATATTTTTAATATCAATTTTTAATTTCAACAGTCTTATGAATGAAGACTTCCCTTCTCCCAAATATATTGATATCTATATTGGTAAGCATTTCTAGGACTGGAAAACAAAAGAAAAAACTGGAAAAAAAAGAAAAAAGTTATATAATAACTTTATTATATATTTTAAAAGAATTGCAAGTTGTGCAATCATCTTTGTCTCTTCTATATTATGGAAATGTTTGTTATATTTTTTACCTTCAGAATATTATATTAAATAAATTATATATATATAAATTATATTATATATAAATTGTATTAATTATATATATATAAATTATATTAAATAATTATATTAAATAAATTGGAAAATATTTAACCAAATGAATGACACGATAAATCAAATATTTAACATTTTAAGACTAAGAGAAAATAAAGCTTATGTGAAATCTTATGTGTTTAATGGCCCATTTCTATCTTAGTTTGCTAACACTGAACTTGAAGAGTGGTATCAAACTCAATGAAGAATCAAATTAAGTTAGAAAGTCATAAATTGGGGTGGCTAGGTGGTACAGAGGATAGAGCATCGGCCCTGAAGTCATAAGTACCTGAATTCAAATCCGACCTCAGACACTTAATAATTACCTAGCTGTGTGGCCTTGGGCAAGCCACTTAATCCCATTTACCTTGCAAAAACCTTTAAAAAAAGTTATAAGTCATTTATATTCTATTGTATTTTTAATCTATTTTGTTAAATATTACCTAGTTGTATCTAAATCTCTTTTACTAGTAGTTTCAGATCCTCCTTTTCTCTTTGACAACAATTGATGTGTGTGTGTAATTTTCACTCTTAAAAGCATTATTAAATATTTTTCTTTTCTAAAATTGAAAATTTTCATCTCCATAAATGAAAAGAAAATCTATAGCAGCCAGTTTCTTGGGACCAATAATGGGGTCATTTTTAGTTTCTAGTAGAGGATACTGTGAATTAGTCTTGGCTTCATTTTGTCAGGTGGAATTGGTTTTCAAAAAATCTAATTTTACTCAGACTGCCTCTCCAATGTGGTCAACTTAATTCCTTTCCTTGTCTCTTGTCTGTCAATTTACCTGTTTTCCCAGACAAGGTTACAAAGTGAAGGGAGTAATCTAGTAGGAAGCATATACTAGATACAGTATTAACAGAGATTGACTTTGAATCTTGGGTTTGTCACTTACTATCAATGAAACCTTGGGAAGTTCAACTCTTCCCAGTGCCACCGGAAGAGTTCTTTTCTGAAAACTTAGTAGTAGTAATGAAACTAGTGATAGCAGAAATAATTACTAATTATTAGTA
This sequence comes from Macrotis lagotis, assembly GCF_037893015.1. Taxonomy (NCBI): domain Eukaryota; kingdom Metazoa; phylum Chordata; class Mammalia; order Peramelemorphia; family Peramelidae; genus Macrotis; species Macrotis lagotis. Next base: position 133,863,019 of record NC_133660.1, on the reverse strand, counting down.
ATAGTTAATTACATATATGTATATATATATATATATATATATATATATATATATATATACATATGTATGTGTGTGTTTAACTCCTTTAAGATCCTAAGATCATAGAATTAGAACTGGAAAAGGCCTTAACAAATGTAAGGTATCTATTTGATGAATAAAGACATCAGGGCACAGAATTTAACTGACTTTTTCATATTAGTATATAATAAATCCAAGGCTAAATGATCTGGGTATGTCTTTTTAAATAAATATTACCATAATTTATAATATATCATATTCCCATAACACTTTATAAAGCACAATGATTTAAATTTATAATGATGTTTTGAGATGGTGCAGATATTAGAATTCCCAATTTATGCTAGTCACAGAAGTTTCAGGGACAATATGTTTGTAGAGAGAAGAAAGGACTTTTCAAAACTGAAGAGTTTTGAAAATCCTATTTCTAAATGTTAACAGTGCCATATTTGCAAAGACTTTATATTTCTATTAACTTTTATTTATCCCTGCATGTAAATAGACAGAGAGAGAGAGAGATTCAGAGAGAGACAGAGTCAGAGAAACAGAGAGAGATAAAGAGACAGAGACAGAGACACAGAAAAACACACAAAGAGACAGATTTGCCCCATTTGTTTTGTCTAGATTTTTCCATCATCAGGAAATTCTTTTGAGTTTTTTAGTCTCTTTCCTCCTCTGCTTTTGCTTGTGTTTCCACCCCACCCCACCCCATCCTAGGAAAGAATTGCATCTGTTACGTTTATGAAGAGCTTTTAATTTGTTTCTATTTATAAAAATTTACTGATAGCTTATGTTTTCATATCACCTATATTTTCCAGTATAATTCTTTCCTGTTCCCTTTCAGTTATCGCCCTATTATATATATACATATATATATATGTAGCTATATATAATATATATATACATAATATAACATATATTTATATGTAGCTATATATAATATATATATACATAATATAACATATATTTATTATATAGGTAAATAAGATTAAGCAAACTCAAGAAAAAGGTATTCTAAGAAATTATCAAGATCCCCAGTCCTTCAAGAGAGGCAGAAGTGGAGTCAAGAGGATGTGGTAGAAGACATCTTCTCATTTATCTATGTATATATGTGTTCATATATATATATATATATATATATATATATACATATATATATATATACATATACACACATACACACATTGTTCATTTACATTATTGTTTACCTTGTACATGTCATTTTTCTGATTATGTTAATTTTGCTACACATAACAAATGTTCAGGTAGCACCATTTCCTAAATAATCCTCCCCAAAATAGATAATTGCTTTAATTCCAATTTTTTGATATAATATAAAAACTATTTCTGTTTCAGTGCTCCATCAACAAAGCATGAGTGTCACAGTCTTTTCATAACACTTTCAGTATTGATTATTCCTATCTTTTTTACATTTTTTCCAATTTGCTGGATGTGAGGTAAAACCTCAAACCTGCTGGAATCTTCCTTTTCCCTTTTATTAATGACTTTTAGCAATATATCAAATGGTTATGAATATCTTACAATTGTTATTTTGTGAATTATTTACCCTTACCCTTTGACTATTAATCTTCGGGACATGACAATTGCTCTTGCATATTTTAGTAGTTTATACATCTTAGGTATCAGACCCTTTTCAGAAATATGTGATATAAAATCCACCCCCACCAGGTGGCCACTTTTTATCTTGGTTCCATTCATGTTGTTTCTACTAAAGGTTCTTAAATTGATGTAATTGGAATCATTTCTTCTATCCATGTGATAGCCTCTTTCCTCTATTTGCTTAAGATTTCAGCCCTTAGTCATAGCTTTAAAAGGTATCTTATGGGTTCCTCTCTAACTTTTTTAATCATGTGATTTTTAATATTCAGCTCACTTAGCCATTGAGAGTAGGATTTTTTTAACCTTTTTTATATCAAGGACTCTTTTGATAGACTAGTGAAGCCTATAAACCCCTTCTCAGAACAATGGTTTTAATTAAAATTAATTAAAAAGGAGACCAATTATATTGAAATGTAGTTATCTTTCTCTGTCTTTCTGTCTATCTTCCTATCTGTTTCCCTTCTGACAAGTTCATGAACCTCAGTTTAAGAAGCACTGATTTAAAGCTGTTTTGAAAAGCCAAGAGTTAGGAAAAGTTAAATACTATCTCCTCCATCTAACTAAAGATATTGAAGGTGGTAGGAAATTTTGAGTTCTGGAGTTATGGGCTGTAGTAGGCTAAGCTGATCAGTTGTCTGTAAATCTGTCATTAATATTCTAGGCCCTGAGGAGTGGGATGTCAGCAGATTGCCCAATGAGGGGTGGACTCTCATGAGTAACAGACCAGGTCTAAGATCCATAAAGATGAAATTGGGACCAAACCTATTTGTAACTTCAGCACTTCTAGCCTAAATGAGATAAAGTAACCCAAACTTTAAATAAGAAAACTATTCTCAGAAGCAGTGAAGAGACATTGTTAGGTTTGCCCCACTCATGTCTCCCCAAAATACATTAGAAACATAAATAAAGATAGGAAAAGCAATTTTTAAAATCATAATTAATTAACTTTAGAGGAGATTTGATTGTAAAGAGCAGCATATCCTATCTTTGAAGTTCTGAAAAAAAAACAAATCTTAGAGAAGGCAACTGAAAAAAACATTTCCTGGCTGTTGGTAAGACAGAGACAGAGAGCAACAGAAAGATCAGAGATACAGAGAGAGAGAGACAGAGAAAAAGACAGAGACAAAAATCACACAGATGACAGAGTCAGAGGGAGACAGAGACCAAGACAAAAGAGATTTATAATTTGGTACATCATAAGGAACTTGAGTATGAGAACTGTTGTTTTTCAGTATATTGGTGGGTTTGGTTTTTGGTATTTATATTCCTCATAGTCAGTATATATGTTTGTTACCTGACTAGTATTTTAATGTTTATTGAATTGAATTTAATCATTAGTATTATAGTCAATTAAAATCTCATACGATCAAGTTCTTTATAAAGACTATTCTTGATATAAAATTCACTTGCATGGATGTTTTCCTCACAAGCACCTATGATCATAAAAATAACTAAAAGCATATAAAATATATATTACTAAATTCATTGAAATATCCTTTTATTTGAAAGAATCTGTATCACTTTAAGCAATAGAATTTTAGTTTCAGCTTTGAATGATTGTTGGCAAACCTTTTACACTTAGAAATTAGGGTATTGGAAAAAATGATGACTTTACACTTCTCTAAGGGACTTTAGTAATCATAAGATTTTGTGCTAGAAAGGACCTTGGCATTATGTAGCCCAACCTTTATATTTTTCAGATGAGGAACTAAGACCCAGTGAAATAAAGGGACTACATGAAGTCATCTAAATGGTAGTTAGAAGTCAGTCAGGTCCCCGACTTTAAAATCAGCCCTCCTTATCACAGGTGCTCTCCAATCAGTCACTACAATCTAAGGAACAGAAAAGAGAACAGATTCTCTACCCCACCCCCAGGTTACCACATAAATGTTTTATATAACTTGAATGAGGGTTCTAATTTCTTTCCATTGCTACATATATAAATACCTTTCAAGTGATGAAAACTCTTTAAAGTTATAAATAGGTTATGTACACTGAGCTCAATCTACTCTTCTGGCTTAGAGGATCTCCAAATGGCCTCAGAAAAGAAAGATGGAATACCCTAATTGCCTAATTTGTAATTAGAAAATGGAGATAATGGGGCTCATTGCTTTATTCCATCAGTAACACTTGACTGAAAAGTTTATTGTGACTTTATTTGTAAAGATCCCTGAGCCATAGAACTATGGAGTTTTATAAAAAAAAAACTTTAAGCATTTCTTTTTTCCATTATTTCCAATATTTCCAAATATTATTCTGAAGACGTAGGACAGGAAGAGTTTATGTTTTGTCTTTGTATTCACTGCCTGCATGGCATACCACATATATTTCTTGAATAGAATTGATGCATTTTTAAATGTGAAGTAGATTACCTATATTGTATGTTTTATTGGATACAAGTTAGGGAACTTTCCACAAATTTATAATCTCATAACCTGTCATTGATGTCTAAAATTTTACCATTAAAGAAATAATCTTGTTTAATTTTGCTTCCTTTTAAAATGCAAATGCCCTTAGGAGGATAATATAAATTAATACAATTTTTGTCTGTATTGAGAGGCACAGTATACTATATACAAAATAAAGTAAATTAATGCATTTTTTGTCGGTATTAAGAGGCATGGCATCCAGGAAGAAAGTAATCATCCTTCACTATGGTGGGCTATGAATTTGAAAATAAGCAAATAGAATAAAAACATATATATATATATATATGTATATGAAATGCAGATATATATCATCAGCTGTTTATTTGGTTTCCTTAGTAATTATTTCTATTTTATTTATTTATTCATTTAATGATATGTTTTTTTTCCTGCGAGAGGGTCCATAGGCTTCACTTCTTGAATGTCAAGAGTCAAAAAAAGTTAAGAATACCTATTGTATGCTGTTTCTTTGTCAGCAATTCATTGAAATATTATGTTGAGATTCTAAAATCACATTTCTTGAATGAATTTAATAAACTGGAGAATATGCAGAGATGAAGAACTAGAATGAAGAACCTCAAGTCAATTTTTCTTGGGGATTTTATCTAGAAGGGTAAAAAAACCCCAAAATATGGGTAGAGAATGATGAACTTATCACCTGGGAAAGAGACCATATTTGTTGGTCTGACCTAAAGGATAAGACTAAAAGCAACAGGCAGAAGATATAAAGACTACATTTAATATTTTTTTTTTAATTTGGCAAGGCAGTGGGGTTAAGTGGCTTGCCCAAGGCCTCACGGCTAGGTAATTATTAAGTGTCTGAGGTTGGATTTGAACCCAGGTACTCCTGACTCCAAGGCTGGTGCTCTATCCACTGCGCCACCTAGCCACCCCTACATTAAATCTTGAAATATGAAAATATATACTAACAGAGGCATCTGAAAATATCAGGGGATTTCTTTAAAAGTCATGGATGTTCCTCCTCTTTGAAGGTTTTCAAACACAGGTTGGATGACAATTTACCATATTTGTTGTTGAGTTTATTACTATTTAGGTATGAATTAAAAGACATTGATATTCTTTTCAACTCAGAAATTAGGATATTTTTAACACTATCTACCTTTGAGGGCAGTTTAGAATATGATGATGCCATGGCATCATCTGACCTCACGACAAACAATCTATTGGAATCTGGTTTATTTTTTTTAATTTTTTATTCAAGGCAATGGGGTTAAGTGACTTGCCCAAGGTCACACACCTAGGCAATTATTAAGTGTCTGAGGCCGGATTTGAACTCAGGTCCTTACTCCAGGGCAGGTCTATCCACTGGCCACCCAGTCACCCCTGAATCCTGTTTCTGATGCCTGCTGCTCATATGGCCTTGAGTACAATACACTGTCAACCTTTGGATTTGTTTTCATGACAGTAGTATGTTGTAGTTGGCTTAGAGAACCAATTCTTAAATTTTCATTGTGAGGATTTATTCCTAAAACATCAACAAGTGTGCAAATTAGGGATTGATTTATTGTTTTGTTGATTATTAGGACAATCATAAATGTAGATTAAATTAAAGTGTTCTTTTTTCCTTTGTCTTTGAGAGTTAGTTTTTAAACATTTACCAGCAATTCTACCCAGGAATTTTATAAGATCCATTATTGTGAATCCTAAAAAAAATTGGTATTATTTTCTAACTAGTTAAAAATTTAATAGGAGTAAGAAGGGGAGAGGTAGTGAAGAGTTCTCAAGGCACTTCTTTGCTAGTCCTACATAATGGGAGTCTTTGGGAAGTCACATGGTATAACCAGAGAACAAGATATTTGGACCTTGTAATTGGCATCAAAAGAAGATGGAAGATTGTTTCTGAAAGCATATATTTTGTGGTGATACTTAACATTAGTTTGGTCTTAAATATCATTTAGCCAGTTATTTGTCATCAAGAAATCTGATTTTTTTAAAAGTTCTATAAGCAAGTACAATTAGAATCTTGAAATAAATGCCAAGGTTAATGAGTTGACCTCTATTTAGACTAAGCCAAGAATTCCAAATATGTTAACAACAGGGAACATACACAAATTATAATTATCAACTAGCCCAGCTTCTAAACCAAGTTAGCATTATCTTAAGCAGTTTATCAATTAGTTTTGTTTTTCAGGACAATTTAGAGTAAAACTAGAATAATGATTTTTGCATTTGTAAGTAGTCCTTTCATCCATAACCATTACAGTGTTTTAGGGAGTGATTTAAGGAGATGAATAGTTATTTTGGCAGAAACCTGAGATAAAACTTTTAAAGACATTGAAAGTATGTTCATCTATAATGGTGAAAGGATAGGATGAAATGAAATATAATTTTGCAGAACCAAGGGGGTGAGATAAAGAGTGGGCTGAAATGTGAGAAGAGATGTAGGAGGGAGAAAGTAGGCAATAGTTTTAAAAATAAAGGAAAAAAGTTTGAACTTGATGTAAAGACATGGAAGGATGTAATGTTCGATGGACAATTTTAGAAGTTGAATTTCCCAGTTCATTTATCTAGCAGGTACTGCTAAGTGGTAGTGTTGACTGGCAATATATTAACCTCCTCTTTTACATCTTTGCAAGTATCCACTGTCCCAAAAGTTTTAGTCTGCTGAAATTTTTGCAAGCCAGCAACAAAACTGAAGTGGAAATATTTTCAACCCAATGGATCACTGGATTATTTTATCAATTTTAAACCAGATTAAGTTGACATTTCATGAGGCTTCTACATTTTAATAAGAACAGAACAATTATTACAAAAACTAAGACTGACACTTATGTTTCAGGAATACTGATCCTTAAAATGACACATGAATTCTTCTTAAAAGAAAGGAGATCCTACCTATTTTTTAAAAGGAATCTTTAATACTTACCATCTAACCAGAAGATATAATGTCTTTTTTTCCTCTTTTATCAAATTTCTTCTGAGATTTAGGGGCTACTTTTTTTTTAAACATAGATGTCCTTTGTGAATGTAGCAAGCACTTAATGTAACACATAGACCTGAAGCACTTCTCCAATACTTACTAATTGGCTAAAGACTCTAATCAGTTCAGTTTTCTTATGGAGACAATGAAAATCATAATATCATATGAACAGGTTACTTCATGAGGAGTTATGAAGACAATATTTTATAAAATTTAAACAGGCATATAATGTTTTGCTATTATTACTGTGACCATATCTAGTCAATCATATTTTTGGAATATCTACAATACACAAAGTACAAAAAGACTGGTTTTGTGAACCTCTGGCAAATGGAAAATAAGTGGCAAAATTTGGAATTTGATAAGATTCATATTTAAATTTAATGTTCAGTGAGCTCATTTCCAATGATTATAAAATGTTAAAACATGGAAATGTATTTTTAGATGTTACATTATGGAATTAACCAAAAACCATACAAACTCTAATGTTCGTACCATTTCTGGAAATACATGAAATTTCAATACTTTATCATATTGAAGCTCACTATAGGAATCCCGTTGAAAGTAACACTTTCTCTCAGGAGGTTAATGTTCTCATTTTGGTCACTTCATGAGCCTATATGAGAAGTACCACCATTTTATCCACTATAATCTGTCAGTATAATCCCTAACTAACAGGTATAACTCCTTTCCCTGACAGTCCACCATCTCATTTGTTCAAAAACAGAGGCTGCTTTTGGCCATGGACATTTGATTCTGGGTAAAATAATCTACAGAGAAGACTATAACAGATCCCTTTTAGACTTTTAGGAGGACTGAAGGGAGTATAGAAATATTTTGTCTTCTCATCTTGTGTATTTTGTAGTTATTAGTGGCACGTTATCTTATCAATATGCTTTTTATTATTTCCATGAGCAATAATGCTATAATCTCCCTTAGGTTTTAAACCAAAGTCTGGAATTCAGAAAACTAAATATTTCTTGTTCCTTTCATTTACTAATAACTCCCTTCCCCAACTCACTCACCCATATACCTACACACATCAATTGCCTTGTACTTATTTTATTTATAATTACAGGTATTTATATTGTTGACCCAATAAAATGTAAACTTTTTTTTGAGGGAAAGAACTATTTGATTTTTTGTTTTTTATCCCTAGCACTGTTCTTAATTAGCCTGTTCTTGATTTTTATTTTGGTTTAGTTTGTGATTTTTAAGTTTAGCTTATTTCCTGGTGAGGAAACTTCTGCCAATGAAAATTGACAACTTCTAGTCTTAGACAGTTGCCTGAAGTACACAAAGGTTATGACTTACCTATAGCCAGTACAAATGAGAAAACCAACTTGGATTAAGATTTTACTGACTCCAAGGGATGAATAGATATACAGTCCATCTATAGACCGATAGTTGGTCTTAACCATGTCCATGCAATACCTTTGAACCTGTCAGGTACAATGGCATCCTGGAACCCTGATTTTACATCACAGTCTCTTGTTCACCTTCATCTTATCTCTCAGCTTCAATTTCCTCATTTGTAAAGTAAGGATATTGAATGATGTCTACTATCTCTTCCACCTTTCTAGCTAATAAACTTTTACCTCCTGACAGTGTGTTGGTTATGTTAAAGAGAGAAGATTTGTTCAAAGATAATTGATTTGATCATGAGTGGTTCTAACAAACAGATTCTATGAATAATTTGGGATAAAATTCACTCTAACAACAGAGAAAGAAGTACTCACTGTAGCTGAGTTACTGATAAGCACTTTAGATAAAAACAAGCCAAAAAGATGGTCCCTCATAAAGAAGAACTGAGGGAGGAAACTAGTACTAATCTGTCAGAGGAACCTGGTTCAGGGCAAGATAAGAAAAAAGCTCAACTATCAGGAGACCAGTATATAATTAAAAGACAAGAAAAAGTCAAACTTTCCTTTTGGAATAGTTGATGACTTGCTGATGTCCATTTTGGATAAAAGTTTAAGTAGAAAGCCTGAAGTTTTCCAAAATAACTAATTCTGAGAGACTGGTGCATGAAGGACATATTGACAGAAATATAAGAATTTTTATAAGGCAATTAAACAAAAAAGTGAAAATATTTAAATAGATCAGTCAATGCATTCTTTATTTGGAAAAGTTGGAATATCAGTAATGTTGATGTATGAATGGTAACATGGTGTAATAAATAAGATAATCATAACTAATATTTATATAGTGTTTCCTATGTGACAGAAATTATGTTTTCTGTTTTAAAGTCTTTATCTCAGTTGATTTTCTTAACAACACTGGGAGGTAGGTGCAATTATTATTATTCCCATTTTACAAATCCTCAGAGAAACTGAGGCAAAGGTCAATTGACTGGTTCAGAGTCACACAACTTGTTTGTGTCTGACATTAGATTTGAACTCAAGTCTTCTTAGATATATCCATTGTATTACATCGTTGTCCACATGGAATTAGGAAGACCATAGTGTAAATTCCATCTCTGACATTTAACTGTGTGACTAGGGCCCAACTATGTAATCCCTCTGAGCATCAGTTTTTGCATTTGTAAAATTGAATATACATCACAGGGATTTTATGAAGATCAAATGAGATTTATAAGTAAAGTTTTTGGCAAACTTTTCAGTGTTATTTAACGGATGGTTATTATCATTACATTCTGAAGGGGAATTTAAAACTGAAGAGCAAAACTAGGGCAGGTGGACTTGGATTGCTCCCAAAAAGCATAGCTAGCAATATTGGCACTGAAGGGAAGGATAGCAAAATGAATCTAGACCAAGAAACACTATATAAACCCTTATAAACTTTAAAAGATACATTAAACTTTTAAAAAATAAATTTAATGACTAGAGATTGGTTCTGAGAAGATACCTTGGAATGACACATGACAGCCAACACTGAGGAGGTTACCAGGGACAGATCTGAGAAGAGTTTAGTTAAGGTGTAGTCATTGGGTACTTTGCATTTTTATTTTAATTTTTGTTAGCTAGGCACCAATAATCTAAATTGTAAAGTATAACTTTATCAGTTAAAGGAGTGCAGTTGTTTTCAGCACCCTCTAAGTTCCAGTGTCATAGGGCAAAGTCAGAGTTGAGCCATGCTACTTATTGGTCTAAAGCAGATTCTGGGGTCTTTCTTTCTCTGTCTTTGTCTCTCTCTCTCTCTCTCTCTCTCTCTCTCTCTCTCTCTCTCTCTCTCTCTCTGTCTCTGTCGCTAGGTCTGTCTCTCTATCTCTGTGTCTTTCTGTCTCTCCCTTTTTCTCTCACTCTATCTCTATGTCTCTGTCTCTGTCTCTCTCTGTATCTACTTATCTCAGTATCTCTCTGTTTCCATTTATCTCTCTCTCTCGGTCCATCTCTCTGTTTCTGTCTGTCTCCACCTGTCTCTCTCTGCCTGTCTTTGTCTCTTTCTGTCTCAATCTCAGTCTCTCTCTTACATTCTCTTTCTTTGACTTCAAGGTAGTTTCAGAGATTATATTATTCTTGCTAATTTCTGGAAGAGTCTTTTATAAGTTCAGAGGGGAATTCCTGTCCCTGAAAAGTATGTATGTATGTATGTAAGTATATAAGGCTTATGTTTCTGTTGTATTCTGTCTACAACCATATGAACTTTTAATGTGTTATACCAAAAAAGAAATGACCTCAGTAAAACATTTACTATTCTGTCTTGACTTTTACAAAGGTGGTTTCTCTGCAAGCTAATTGAATTATAAATTTGCATATTCACTTCCATACTTAATATTTTTTTTCCTACGGGATATATGCATATATGTATATAGACAAGTACTTCAGTGTACCTGCATACTTTCTCAATTTTAAGAACCTGAACTCTATGTTTCTGACCCTTATTTGTATTTTTCTTACCTGTCTATCTATAGTGTTATAAAAGTTATTAAAACTAAGTTTCCCCTGCAAAATGAGATATTTTATTATGATTGAAAACTGGTTTTCACATTTATATTTGAATTAAATTTTCAGCTAACTTAATCAGTGTGTATTTAAAAACCTCATGTTGCACAATTTTATACTCATTTCAAATAAGGATTATGAAAGTCTGAAATAAGCACCTACTGTGTGCTTAATAACCATTAAGTCCTGGAGCAGGTGGATAGAGTGGATACAGTGTATAGAGCACTGGACCTGGAGTCAGGAGGATCTGAGTTCAAATTCAGTCTCAGACACTTAATAATTACTTTGTTGTGTGACTGGCAATTCACTTAGCCCAAATGCCTTGCAAAAACAACACAAAAACCTTTTATATATTAGTGATAGCTTGTTAAAGGATAAATTTCTAAAGCCCCTGAAATACATTTAGTTTAAGTGAAGCACACACACACACACACACACACACACACACACACATACACACACACACAAACACACAAACACAAACAGACATATTCTCAACATCTTCAGTACACTATCATTCCATCCCAGTGAGTGGAGGTTGGAAGTAAGTCAAGTAAATATTGAAATTAATGAGAGATTCTAGGGGTAGTTGGTGTTACAGTGGATAAAGCACTGGGTTTGGAATCAGGAAGATTCATCTTTCTGAGTTCAAATACAACCTTAGATACTTACTAGTTGTGTAACTCTAGACAAGTCTCATTATCCTGTTTACCTCATCTGTAAGATGAACTGGAGAAGGAAACAGCCAAACACTAAGGTATCTTTGATATGAAAACTCCAAATGGGGTCATGGTGAGCTGGACTTCCTTGAAACAATTGAACAAGAAGTAATACAGATTTTGAGGCACGATGTCAAGTCACTTTAAAATTCCAAATCTGGTTCCTTATATTAAAATGATTTCCCATTCAATTTCTCACATGATCTCTATGATCCTATAATTTTATGGCCATAAGCTTCATTATACTTCTAAAACCAGAGTCTAGACTGTCAGATGAGCTCTTATTTTTCAAACCTTTTTTAAGTTCAGTGAGGCAGGGCTAAAAAGAGAAGACTAAATCTTTGCAATACAAGAAATAACTGCTATAATAAACTCTATATTGGTACAAGGAGTCATGCCAATAGATTTCTAGTGTATGTATGTTAAGGTACAATCATTTGGTCAGTGAAATGAGCAGAAATATCCAAATCGATATTTTGTGTCATGGTTTCATTTTATTATGAAAAATGTAAGGAAGCCATAAGGAATAAAGAAAACTTCAAAACAAAATAGCCTAGTACATTTAGATAGACTGCCTTATGGAATAAAATATAGAGGCATTGCAACCTCTAAAACAACAGGGAATGTGAGCTTCATATGACACAAATATAGGTAGGATAACACAAAAATATACAAGCTAAAATATCAGAAATGCTGGTTTGTTGAGCAAACATTCATTCATGCATTTAATCATCCTATCTTCAGTAGTGTATCCAGTTCTGGGAATTTTATTTCCATAAGTACATTGGTCATCTAGCAATTATCCAGAGGAAAGCAACCAGAATGATAAAAGACTTCAGAATCATTCTAGGTGAGAACTGAAGGATTATGGGATGCTTAGCATGATTAAGATGATAATGGGGATGAATATAAGAGTTTTCTTAAAATATTAAAAGGGGTTTCAATAGAGGTTAGATTTATTCCCCTACAAAGTTTTTTCTAGAAGTAGAAGGAAGTCTTAGGTTCTCCTTCTTTCCCACACCAAAAGTATGAGTGGTCAAGAAAATGCTAGATTGTTTGCTAGATATGTCAAAGAAGATATCCTTTTCCAGTTCAATTGGTCTCACAAGTCCTAAATATGAATTACTCTGATTGTATGAGATCACCATCAGTTCTAGGTCAGGGAAAGTTTTAAAAGGAGATGAAACTTGAACTAGTCCTTGAGCAACAGACAGAATGCTGTGTAACAAAAAACCCCATTAAAATTATATACATTTATTGGAAAAAATAAAATGAAAACCTTATCATAATAGAGAATGTACTTAGCCCAAAGCCTTTAAAAATGACTCTAGACATAAGCACAAATATTTTCACATCTCTTTCTCTTTTTTCTTAATACATACTGAGTTTTTTTTTTAAATTAGTTTGTCATGCTCTATTACACAAAGATGTTTGATTACCTGAATTCAATTCATTTATACCGTTCTCTGTCTGTTGACATATGCCTACTAGCATTGAGGAGAAGAACCTTCAAGGATGAACTCCAATCATTCCAGTGATTGTTATTCCGGACTATTGTTAGTGCGATAGGCAGCTAACATTAATGTCAAATTAACATAAAACACAAAGATGACAGTAAGCTGAAATTTGCATAATTCATAACCTAATCTAAAGACACTTTGGAATCAGTTTTTGAGGATTAATAAAGCTGTATCAATTTACTCCATCTAAAATTTTGGGGAAATTATTTAGAAATACAGCATTTTAATTACAACCTTGAAAGTCAGTGTTCTGAAACTCTGAAAAAGAACAAGATGGAGATTTTGGAAACAGATTAAATTAATTCTCTGAAGAGTATATTTCATAGAGGTCATTTTGCCCCATAAGCATACCCAGATCCTCAACAAAGCTACCACTTTCAAAACAATTTTTGAATTCTCTGACATTTTATTGTGGTATTGAGTTGACTTTTAAGTCCTTGAAGGCTATTGTGCAAGCCACAACAGGTCTTCCCAAGATAGAAGACCATGAGTCTTTCAACATAGTTTAACTTGAGGACTAGCTCAGGAAAATTCAGAAAGACTCAACACTCTAAGGTAAGTTGATACCCAATATTGATTATTTTTACCCTCTTTGGTGGTGGGCAATTGGGTTGGATCACAGCAGTTAAAGAAAACTGGGGAGGGTTGTAATTCTTAGTAGTAAAAAAAAAAAAGAAAAAATTTCATTTTGATAAATTCATGAATATTGTCAAATGTTAAGGATTTACATTAACCATACTTATGTAGTTACTCAAAATAGCTTAGAAATAACCAGAAAAATTAGAAATGCCAATCAAAACCCCATTAGCATGACAATAGCTATATGTAAAATAATTCAAATGTTGATATACATTTATTTCATTCTTTCTGCATGGTTCTGTTCAGTTTTCTTGTACATTTTCAGAGAAGATCATGACATCAAGGAGGTTATGCCATGATAAACACAGATTGAATTTGAATGGGGGGTGCTAATCACCAGTCTCATTTTCTCTTCCAAAGACATTGGGTCCAGTGACCAGATATGAATCAGATAACTAGAGATGGCTCTGGATGTGAGGCAATCAGGGTTAATTGATTTGCCCAAGGTTACACAGCTAGTGAGTGTCAAGAGTCTGAGGCTAGATTCTAACTCCTGTCCTCCTGATTCCAAGACCAGGACTCTATTCACTGAGCCACCTATATATTAGGTTGGGTCAGCCTAAAATAGAATAAAAAACTGTTAAAGGGAAAACTTTTGTGGATTGAGATATTAGTGCCTTCATGCATACTCCCTTTGCCCCCCCAAAATGTTCTGCTTGTGATGTATATTTCTTTTTTTAAAAAAAGAATTTAATTTTTTTTCAAATTACATGCAAAGATAATCCCTTTGCAAGCTTTGGAGTCCCACAGTTTTCTACCAACTCCCTCATCATGGCAGCGAACAATCTTATATAACTTATATATGTACAATTGCACTTAACAAATTTCCATATTTATCATATTGTGAAAGATGAATTAGAACTAAGGGGGGAAACCCTGAGACAGATAAACATAAAAGAAAAATTTTTAAAGTGAACACAGTATGTTCTTCTCTGCATTCAGACACTATAGGTTGGGAATGGCATTTTATTTAACAGGTCTGTCAGTATTATCCTTGATCACTGAACTGCTGAGAGGAACTGGGTCCATCATGTTGATCATCTCACAGAGTTGCTATTAATATGAATAATGTTCTCCTGGCTCTGTTCACTTCACTCAACATCAGTTCATGCAAGTCTTTCCATGCTTTTCTAAAGTTCAGCAACTCATGATTATAGAATGATATATTCCATAGCTTTCATATACCACAACCTTTTCAGTCATTTCACAGTTAATGGATTACTCAATTTCCAATTCTTTGACACTACAAAAAGTGTTACTATAAATATTTTTGTAAATGTGGGTCTCCCTACCCCCCTTTTTATGAACTCTTTGAAATACAGACCTAGTAAGGTGTTACTGGAATAAAGAATATTCACAGTTTCATTGCCCTTTAGGCATAGTTTCAAATTGTTCTCCAAAATATTTGAATCAGTTTGCAATTCTACCAACAGTGCATTAGTATCCTAGTTTTCCCACATCCTCTCCAATATTGATCATTTTTTCTTTTTGTATTATTTTAGTTAATCTGATAGGTTTAAGGTGGTGCCTCAGAATTGTTTTAATTTGCATTTCTCTAATCAATAATGATTACAGCATTTTTTCACAAGATAATAGTTTTAAGTTCTTCATTTGAAAACTGCCCATTCATATCCTTTGACCTGTAGAGGGACAGCTCCTGGGAATGATTTTTGCATATCCTTGGTGACCTTTTCCATCATATGTATTATTGCTCATTATATGGATTTGTTGGCTCATCAGTGAACCCTGACCTGGCATAATCTGTGGCTCTAGAGGTGGTTGTAAAGGCTTTTCTGATAGAGAATTATGGCGATTTCTAAGAACAAATACTGCAAATTTACCCAGGAAATTGTGAAACTGGGTTTCCTTTAACTGGTCATTCCTGAGATAAGTTTTTGTTATAAAAAAGTCTGACTTTCCAAAAATAAATTTAGTAGATTCTTGCATCACAACTTTGCGTGTGTGAGTACATCTCTACTTGACCTGACTCTCCTTTAATGTCCAGACCCACACGAGAGCTATTGCAGGCAGTATTGACCATTTATAAATTGGAGAATGACTTGTATTTATAAATTTAAATCAATTTTCTATATCTATGAGAAATGAGACTTTTATCAGAAATACTAGCTATGAAAATTGATTCCCAACTTTCTGCATTCCTTCAAATGTTGGTTGTAATGTTGGTTTTGTTTATACAAAACCTTTTTAATTTAATGTAGGTGAAATTATGTGATGTGCATTTCTTTTTTGTTCTTTTTTTTAGGGTTTTTTTTTTTTTGCAAGGCAAATGGACTTAAGTGGTTTGCCTAAGGCCACACAGCTAGGTAATTATTAAGTGTCTGAGGCCAGTTTTGAACTCAGATACTCCTGACTACAGGGCTGGTGCTCTATCCACTGAGCCACCTAACCACCAAGCCACTCCTGTGATGTGAATTTCAATCAGTTATTTCCCAATGAGAAAATGAAAATATGTTGAGGAATAATAGATATTCTAAGAATTACACTGGCATGTATAAACCAAAGGAGAATCAAAGGAAGACTTCCTACATATGAGTTATTTCTTCTATGGAGCATGTTATTGCTTTGAATGGATTCTTTGTAACCTATATCAGGAGAGGAGGTATTTAAGAAAATTAAGGAATTATTGAATTAAATTAAATTATTGAATTAAACAAGTCAGTTTTATGACTATTTGCACCATATAAATTTTGCATAATGCATCCAAGCTCTAGAATGTATGTACAAATATCAACACACAGGAACACATAAACACATATACATTTGATTTACTCTCATTCATTTATTTGGCAGTCATTAACTTTCTTTTATGCTGTACGAACTAAGGGTGATGCTGGAGATATAAAGAAAACAAACTACTCCTTTTTTCAAAGAGCTTACAATCTATTTGATGAGGAGAAAATGAGGAAGAGAAAAGATGGACATGTATATAGCAAGTGATTTAAGGGGAAAAGGATAGTAACTGTGAGCATACACTTTCTCCTCTAGTGCAAGTCACAGAGTATCAACCCTACCTTACCTTGTCTGATATTTGCATTCTGAAGGAAGCTAGTAATTCTGGAAGGTAAAAAAATGAGAAAGGAGCCCATCTCTTTAAGTAAAAATAAATCACAGAAAGGACTCAAACTTTTATTTATAATGAAAACTCTTACAAGGAAGGAACTAAATTGTCGTTGTGGTTAGAATCAATTAATACTTCTTGATAGATTGTTTAACCTACTTAACTTTGAAGCAATTCCTAGGTCTTTTGTTTCAGCAGTGAAAATTTCCCCTAATATAGAATTCTGAACTTTTGATCTTTGTCTTCTGTCCTTGGGGATTCCCCTCTGTCCAAGTTTTTTCCTTGAGTTTTTTTTTTTCTTTGAAAATCAAAATGAATTGATGTTACAAACTTGGAGTTATTTCTGCAGCAAAATACAGTTGCTTTTCAGTGATGCTTCAATGATCTCTTAGGTTTTTGCCTTTTAGTTAGTATTTTACATTAGTAAAGCACATACATAGTTTTGGATAACATATATGACAGCTGTGGAATTGACCAATATTATCCAACTTATGGAAACAACAAATAACAAACAGAAAGTGGTCTTTATATAGTATTTTACAGTTTTCGGTTACTTTCCTGACAAGAACCCTATATGATAAGTAATGGAAGTATTATTATCCCTATTTGTTAGAAAACAAAATTGAAGCAAAAGAGCAGGGGTGTGTCTAATGAAAGAATGACTTTCCCATAGTTATTCTAGTAGTGAAATAACCCTGTTATTAAACCATCTATGTCCAATATCCCCTCTCCTTTCCCCTCAGTAAATGATGCTGTCTCTTTAGCGGGGTATTATGCTTGCAAATTTAGTTTATACCATAAAGGCTCCAAAAAAAGTAGGAAAATTGGGACCCATATGTCCTTTTTTTTAGGTTTTTGCAAGGCAAATGGGGTTAAGTGGCTTGCCCAAGGCCACACAGCTAAGCAATTATTAAGTGTCTGAGGCCAGATTTGAACTCAGATACTCTTGACTCCAGGGCTGGTGCTCTATCCACTGTGCACCTAGCCACCCCCTTAATGTACTTTTGATAGAGTTGTGAATTGATTCAACCATTCTGGAAAGCAGTTTTGAATTTTGTCCAAAGGGCCATAAAAAAACCCCTAGCAAGCAAACAAAACAGTCCTTTAGTCCCGCAATAACATTAATAAGTCTATTTGAAAGAAATCATAGAAAAGACCCACAAGTACAAAAGTATTTATTTCAGTATTTTTAATGTGGCAAATAATTGGAAATTGAAGGGATACCCATCAATTCAGTAATGGCTGAACAAGTTGTGTTATATGAATTTAATGGATACTATAGTGCTATATGAAATTATGATCAGTCAGATTTCTGAAAATCTGGAAAGTTTTACATGAACTGGTGCTGAGTGAAGTAAGCCAAATCAGGAGAGCATTGCACATAGGAATTACTGTGTCCGGGGGAGGGTGGAGGGAAGGTGGGGGAGAAAAATGTTAAACTCAAAAACTTGCTAAAAATTATTGGTGAAAAGTATTGTTGCATGTTGCTGTAAATATAAATAAAAATATTTTCAAAAATATTGCCAGCAATGACGAAAAGAGAGACCCTCCCCCCGCCCAGTTCATATTATGCACAATATATTTCCTTTACCTTTCAAGAATTGGACAGTTGAGGCAACCTTGAACTCATGAAGGATAACCTCCTCTTGTAATATAACCTGAAAATTTTTAGTCAGTCATTTTACCCCTTGCCTTGTCTCAGTTAGAATCGAATCAGTACTAGACTTTTTCATATTATCAGAACTAAATGACAGTTGGAACTTCAGCTAAGGAAGAAATGGAGAAAATGGCAATGGCATCAATGTTTATCTGTTGAAAACACTATGGAAATTTTCAGTCCATCTCTTTATGATCGTATCCCTATCACTAATTAACGTGACTCCACCATCATAAAGTAGTGCTTTGACTCATAGATTATTAACCTATAAATCACCATCGAAACTATTTATCACAAAAGTACTCATCAGCCTAAATGGTACTATGGATAGAGCACCAGCCCAAGAATCAGGAGGATCTGAGTTCAAATGTGGCCTCAAACACTAGACATTTACTAACTGTGTGACCTTGGGCAAGTCTCTTAATCCTGATTGCTTCACATCCAGAGCCATCTCCAGCTATCCTGACTCATATTTGTCACTGAACCCAGATGATTCTGGAGAAGAAAGTCAGGCTGGTGACTTATACAGCCTCCTTTCACTGAAATTCTCCTTGATTCTCATGGTCTTCTTTGAGAATGAAGAACATACATCATTAGCATACAACTAAATTTCATCTTCTTTATTCCTGAGCCAAGAATCTCGTGTCTCTCTAAGCTTTGCTTGCACTTTACTTTTTGTTTTTGGACTTAAATGCTCCTTTCTTGGGTGGTAGATTGATGGACTTAAATGTTGCCTTCTTACAAATGGATGAATTATCCTGTTGGAAAACCCTGTGGAGTTCTCACTTCTCATTTAGAAGCTTCTGAAATTCTTCATCTTGTTTGTCAAATCATTCTTGATGTTTTCAACTATTCTGACCCAATTGAGCAAATGCAGTAGTACTGTACAGCATGTCTCTAAAAGATGTCCATTCCTAGGTCAGCTAGGTGATGCAGTGGTTAGAGTACTGACCCTGGAGTCTGGAGGACATGAGTTCAAATCCCACCTAAACTTAATAATTGCCTAGCTGTGTGTCCTTGGGCAAGTCACTTAACCCTATTTCCTTAAATAAATTTTTAAAAAAGAATAAGAAAAAAGTTGCCCATTCCTTTTCTGCTCTACTGTTGCCAGTTGTGTATTGACTTAACTTTCCTTCCAAATTAGCAATAAACTATTCCCATTCAGAGAAGTATTTTAATCTTTTGCTATTTACTTGACAAATCCACAATTCTCTTAACCATATTTGGGATTGTTTAATATATAGTGCAACTTCAAACTTCTATGCTCTTCTTAGACAAAGAACACAACTAGAAATGGCAAATTAAGAATAAGGATGTCTATCATGTAAGGATAAAATTGCTGTCGATCATATTCTTTCATGACCATAGAATCTCAATGAGAACATCATAGTGAAGAAATAGTTTGAATGTTTCAACATTTCTCAGTTTTTTTGGTCTGGAAAAAGAAATGAAATAATATGCAATTCCTACATACAGCAAGTTGTTCCTTTGCCAGCCTCCTTAAAACATAAGTTTTACTTATGTTTTAAGGAGGCCAACAAAAGAGCAACTTTATTAGTATAGATATATAGACATTGACATAGATATATGCATATATTGTAAGCTCTTTGACCACAGAAACTTTTTAATTTTCATTTTTATCTTTGTATATTGACACATAGATGCTTAATGTGCTCGTTGATTTTTTGCCAAGCTGTAATTCTGGAGACTTTCCCCAGGAACTACAATATCTAAGGTAAACTGCAACATACGATATAGAGAGGGCTGTTTGTTTAATTTTTTTTCAAAAATATTGCAGTTGTTCACCTGTACAGAAATATTTATAGCAGCTCTTTATGTGGCAACAAAAAATTGAGAATCAGGGGATTCCCATCAATTGTGGAATGGCTAAACAAGTTGTGTTATATGAATGTAATAGAATACTATTGTCCTATAAGAAATGATGAGCAGGCATATTTAAGGAAAACCTGGAAAGACTTCTGTGTCATTTTGCCTTGGGGCTACAGTTTTTGATGAATGCAAATATTTAGCTTGAAGAGGATAAGTCTATGATCATTCCAGCAGTCTGAACCACAGAATTTACCTTCCTCGCTCTCACTTCCTATCTGTCTCTTCTCCTGAAAACCACAGTCTATTTAATGTTGCTTTTGCTGCCAATGTGTAACCATGAAGCTGAATTCCAATTAGGGAAATAGATGACAATGTTGGTGATAAGGTCATAAAATCCATAAGTCTTCATCAATAACTGACTGTTGCTGCTGCTGCTGTATCCAACTCCATCCCTCCCAAGGACCATGCCACATCTATTAGTCTGTGCCTATTCTAGCCCTGAATTCAACTACAGTTGTAAGCTTGGTCTCTTTTGTCACTTTGATGAAGAGGATTTCCAGGTCTTTTAAAATTAAAATTTCCTGATGATGACAGCATTGCAATTTTCTACAAGAGATGATTGAATTGTCATGAACTTTCTCCCTTCTTTTGGTGGACATACAAACTTATTGACTTGATTTAATTTTCAAAACCTTCAGTGTACTCTCCTTCACTGTGGCTACTCCAGCAAAATGTGTATACAGCTCTAACTTTCAGTAAGCTGGTCTTCATGTTGCAACTTTGTTTGACTCAAGGTTGGTATTTGAATAAGATACCATGAGTTCTCTCACAATAAAAGCTGTTTTTCTTTCAGAACTATTGGTTCATGTTGTACAAAACAGTCGATATCCATTTGCCCAAGATGAATGAATCTTTTTTTTTGAATTATGGGTGGGATCTCTACCTACCATAGTTAGCAGGTGAGGGGTGAGTGAAACATTCAATTTTGAGGGCACCTTTTTCAAGTTTCTTCCTCACATTAAAAGGCTGCTCAGACTCCAGTTGTTTTCTGAATCCTACTATTACTTCAGCTTAATCAGAAGACCATCCTATGGGCTACTTCTGTGCAGACTTATTACTAAAGTCTACAGAATATAGATACTTGCTACTTCATCTCTTGTCTGCTGCCACAGTACTTTATGATAGGTTGAAAACAGTAAAAAGATGGTATGTGTGATGTCTTTTAATTTGTACATAAATTAGATTTAAGTGAGGTAAAATTGCATGAAGTCATTGACCTCACTCTCTGTTCCAGAATTTTGATGTGAAGGAATGAAACAAAGTCAAGAATACTGGGTTAGCATGGAATATAGTGGATGACCTTGGCATCTTCCATGCCTAGCCAAGCTCTAAAAGCTCAACATCATGTGCTTTAGCTGCTTTTGTGTTCTTCAGAAGATATTGTTCTCATTGACCAGTTCTGCCAGGCAAAGTTTTCACATGTTTGGAGTAGGCACCCTCCCCCCCCCAACTCACCAAAGTGTTTTTAGACCATTCTACTGCCCTCTACTTGGTTTCTTGGTTTATCTACCTAAACAATTTAGTGGGATGTGGTCATTGTGCATGCTACAACTTCTTGAAGCTTCATGTGAGTATTTATTGAATTACACGAATACCAATGGTGGAAAATAGCCCTAAAAGAGATTTAGTAACCCTCCCACAAGAAATGCAAGTTTTCCCTAAACTTACTCTATATCCCATAACAAAAGATTTATCTATAGCTATAGAGATAGAGAGAGAGAGAGAGAGAGAGAGAGAGAGATTGAGAGTGGTATTAAATATATCATTTAGTTTTTAAAATATACATGCTATTTCACTTGCTGTAAATTAAACATTTGATATTAGCAAGAATTGCAAAAGAGAAAAAAAATCACATTAACATCCTAAAAGTTATGTAATATATTCATAATGACTTGGAAAAGAGACGAATGTTTCATATATTACTTGGCAAAAAACTGACAATATTGCTGCTACTTGTTATAAAAATAGTTTTCTGAAAAGATGTTTTTTAGATTATTTGGGACAATGATTCATTTTGTACATTTAATTCAGAGTCACTTTCCCCTCATATTATAAACTTTGAATTTATTCTTCTCTATTGCCCCATCGTGGCATGAATTTAATGGTGTGTTTTTGATGAGATGCCAGTTGAATATATGGACTAGTGGTTTTCATGGAATGTCAGTTGAATATTTGGCACATAATAATAATAATAATAATAATAATAATAACAACAACAACAAAAATAATTATATTTGTTGTTCATTCTCAATGAAAACCGAGGTGGTGCCATGACAAGTGCATGAATTGGATTTGAGGGGGGGGGGGCTGTGCTAAATCGCCAGTCTCAGTTTCTCCTCCAGAGTCATCTGAATCTACTGGGCAGATATGAATCAGGATGACTAGACACAGCCCAGAATGTGAAAAAATCAGGGTTAAGTGACTTGCCCAAGGTCACTCAGTTAGTAAGAGTCAAGTGTTTGAGGCCAGATTCAAACCCCTATCCTCCATTCTCTGCCCTAGTGTGAAGAAAGAAATGCAGTACTAGTGCTGAGAGAAATTGGGGCTGATGAAATCAATTTTGGAGTGATCAGTAAAAAAATTATATAGAGGAGAGGTAACCAGGGAAGGATGAAGTAATAGGAATGGTTTAAGGAGTCAAATGACAAAGTAATGATTTACCTTTTCCTAGAGTAGGGTTTATTTGATCATTGCTCCACAAATGAGATAGAAAGGAGAAAGACAGGAAGGAGGTTACTTTTTCAGCAAAGCAAGATAATCATAAATAATTTCTTCCAGAAAAAAATCATCTGGTTCTAGATATTGCAAGCATTGAGTAATATCAATCAACCCCCCCAGAAGAAAATTATTTCTTAAGAATGAAAAAAAAGAATTCATCACTGATTTAACAATTGTCTATATGCAGGAAGATCATAAATAATTCAAGAAAAACTAAAATTAATATCAAATTATAAATGATGGATATCTTAAAAATGAGAAATAAACAAAAAATTGAGTATGAGCATTTCTTAGAGGGGAAAAAGAAACTATTGTGAAGCAGTCATAATAAGCATGAAGAAACCAAGAAACCATCTCATTCAGTCAAGTATATAATTTCTGATTTTCTTACCAAGTAGAGACATGACTTTCAACAGCAACACCAGTTTAGAGTACAATTTCATTTGTAAAACATGAAGGAGAATAATGGAAAATGGTGAGCAGTATCATCTCAGAAAATAGCAAAAAGTAGCTAAAAGTCAGGAGGCAGCTAGATGGGTCAGTGAATAAAACACTTGTCAAAGTATCAGGAAGACTTATATTGAAATCCAGGCTTGGACTCTTAACAGTTGTATCACTTTGAACAAGTCATTTAAAATTCTGAATGCCTTAAACCACTTGTAAAATACTCCAGCATCTTTGCCAAGAAAATATTATGGGCAGTACTGGCTTGCTGTGATCCATGGATCACAGAAAGTTATACAGGACTGAAAAATAATGGTTGAGGTCAACATTTCCAAATTCTTATATAGAGGCATAATAGCCTTACTTTAGATCTTAGCTAGCATCACAGAAGATGTCCTTTGAAGATTCTACATAGAGAAAAGTAATTTTCTATCAGTAGGGAAACTATCCTTTCCACATGGCATAGTACTATTAACTACTCAGAATCAAATCTTGCCTCAGACATTGAGTTGGGCAAGGCACAACCTCTCTTAGATCCACTTTATCTATAAAATTGGGGTTGAGACTAGCATGTTTATAGCCTTTAAAACTCTGTATCTATGATCCTACCATCCTATAAAACTTCTGTAGTGAAATACATGTTAATGTGTGCTGAAAATGGATAGCCTTTTTTGAATGAGCTTGCCTTTATAAGTATAAAGTCCCTGTATTGAAAATAAGTGTCTCACACATGGGAAAATGGAGAAGAAAAGAGTGGGTATATAAAAATTAACTAATTTGAAGGATAAGAGAAGGAAAGGACAATAACAAACAAATATATGAGAAAAATATGGGCTAATCATGTGAAAAAAAGTGAGCTATGGATAGCATATATTCTGTTATTATATTCTCACAATATTAGGAGAAATGGCCTCTGCATACTTGGAAATTCAATTCTGTTGAACTTATGGGAAGATATGACCAAAAATCTCATTGGATAAGCAAAACTGCATCATTGATGTGAACAATTTAATATCCCTATGATAATAGGTCTATTTTTCTATATGTGCACTCACATATACATTCACTGTATATGCATAAATATACACACACTTACAGCTAGGAAAGGTGTAACCTAAATGTGTCCAGCATTTGGGAGGGAAAAAAAGATCACAATCACATTTGGTAAATTGCATAGAATTTTCAATAGTCTGAAATGGTTAAGAAAGATCCACATATTATTTTATCTTTAGTCTCCCTTTCAAAGTATATGACTGAGATTCATGAAATTCTACAATCTCAGAAAGATAAAAATATGGGGAACTCAGGATAATATGATTATAAATATGTATGATTTAGATTATTAATCATGTCTTGAATGCATGATGACATAATTGTATATGACCACAAAGAGATAGTCATGGAATGAGAATGTATGATGACAGATGAGCCTTGGAGTACTGCACTGTGAATTATAGAGTGTTAAAAAAAAAACTAGAGGCTGACTTCCAGTACATTGGTTAGAGAAACTAATGGAAAATTTTAGGAAAACAGAACTGCAGAGGACAAGATGTTATGAAGGGGCAGTAGTCTTTAGAGGTAGAATGAGTGCATATGCCAAAGAAATATCAAGTTCATAAAAAAACTTTTGAATTAACAACATTTCTCAGATATTTATATTCCCCATGCCAATCAGTTTTCTGACAGGCAGATATACATTTGATCTGGTTGGTCACATTTTCCTCTAAAAGAAAAAAAAAGCATTTATTTATCACATATTTTATATTTTTATTTTATATTTATATCTATTTTATATTTCATTCTATATTTTAATATATTCAATACATTTTAATTATATTTATGTACTAATTATACATAATGTTTAATATAATATGATATAACAAATAATTGATATAATTGATATATAATATAAATAGTAATTTTAAATATACATTTTACATTTATATTTTATATTTAAAGAACTGTATTTTCTATCTTCCTTCATGTTATAATGTGAATAAATACCTATTTATTCTCTGAAGATATCCAGAACTATGTTAGTTTTGATAACAAATTAGGTGTCTTGGGACTTAACCTTCTTGGTCTTTTTTTTCAACATTTTATGTTTCTGAAAACTGACAAATCCAACCAATTTAGAACTTTCAACCTTTCTCTTCACATTTGAATAAGGACATAACAAACCTGAAATATACATCAAAGACTAATAACTGATCCAGGGAGATAAAAATCAATGTGAAAGATTTCTAAAGTTCGTTGCAAACAGAAATGAATGAAATGATAGTACCATGTACTGGACAGCTCTCAGTTCTATAACAATTTCTGTCTGTCTGTCTATCAAGTTGTCTCTCTCAATCTCTAGATATGCCTCTTTTATACATAGAAATGTATATCTACATCTATAAATCTGTAGACATATCTATACAGATGGAAATATAAATATATATGCATATACCGATATATGTATTACATATACTTTTATATATTTGTAACAAGTAGCAAAGAGTGGGAGTGAAGAAAGCATGAATCTCTTCCTTGACAGTGGGGGAGAGGAGGAGGTTTCTTGGAAATTGGTAAATCTTAAGTTGAATTCATTTTTAGATTTGTGCAACACTTTCACATAGCATTTTTCCCCACAAAACTTGTGAAATATAAATAAACACGGGGAGAATATTTATTCATTCATAAAAAAGTAGAATACATTTTTATTTACTTTAAACTGCTAACTTGCCCAGAAAATAATTAAGGGAATACATAAGTAGAGACAGCATAGTTGTCTGATGATCACATTGTGTACAAAATAATCTTTTGGAATATTTTAGCATCAGAGATCAGAAGCCATTCTAGGTATTGAATATTTGACCTCTTAGTTGAGCAGTAAGACAGCTGTCCAAAGCAGCACTAGTTAATATAAAACTATTTGTATAAATGGTGGTGAAGGATGTTGGAAGTTCATGAGCATTATAGCATAATAATAGAACAAATGGAAAGCAAGTCTGTGTTGCAAATCATGTTATATCAAGAGCATTCATATATTAAACTGGAGAAAATGAAACAAAATTTTCATCTTTATCATAAAAATGTCTTTTTTTCTTTAGTGAGAGAAGCACTACCACATTTTTGGCCTACCACTTCATGAAATGCCATATAAGAAACCTAAAAGGTCCTTGAAAAAAAGAATTGAGAAGAGTAACTAGACTAGACTAAATATACAATGATGAGTCATTGGTGCACCATCTCAAAAATACCAACAAATCAAAAAAAAAAATTATCACTTGGAGAAGATATCAAAAGAATGAGGGGGAAGGGGCAATCTGACCATTACTTTTATCAGTGTTATCATGAGAGGTTATATCTCATCAGTACCCTCTGTCCCTCTAATTGGACTTTCTGACTGGAGGACTAGCCCATGGGTCCCAGAGTTTACTATTTAAAAACTGAAGCTCAACCCACTTTTTTCTATATTTCCCACAAATTTATAATGGTTTTGTTTCTTTGGAGCATCAAGTGCATTTCTCCTGTTTATTGCCCTCCTCACTGCATTTTTCCTTTTTTCCTTTTTTTGTGTCTTCCCCCCTTAAAATGTAAGTTCCTTATAGGTGGAGACTATTTTTGCTTTTATGTGCATTTTCTTTGTATTATACAGGATGCAAAGAATATTTACTTGACAAATCAGCAATTCTTTTAACCATATTTGTGATTAATATGTAGTGCAACTTCAAACTTCTGTGCTTTTCTTAGACAAAGAACACAACTAGAAATGGCAAATTCAGAATAAGGATGTTTATCATGTAAGGCTAAAATTACTGTCAATCATATTCTTTCATGACCATAGAATCTCAATGAGAACATCATAGTGAAGAAATAGTTTTAATGTTTCAACATTTCTCAGTTTTTTGGTCTGGAAATAGAAATATGCAATTCCTACATACAGCAAGTTGTTCTTTTACCAACCTCTTTAAAACATAAGTTTTACTTATGTTTTAAGGAGGCCAACAAAAGAGTAACTTTATTAGTATAGATATATAGACATTGACATAGATATATGCATATGTTGCAAGCTATTTGACCATAGAAACTTTTTAGTTTTCATTTTTATCTTTCTATATTGACACATAGATACTTAATATGCTTGTTGATTTTTTGCCATGTTGTAATTCTGGAGGCTTTCCCCAGGAACTCCAATGTCTAAGGTAAACTGCAACATATGATGTAGAGAGGGCTGTTTGTTTAATTTTTTTTTTCAAAAAGAGTACAGTTGTCCACCTGTACAAAAATATTTATAGCAGCTCTTTATGTGGCAGCAAAAAATTGTGAATCAGGGGATTCCCATCAATTTTGGAATGGCTAAACAAGTTATGTTATATGAATGTAATAGAATACTATTGTCCTATAAGAAATAATGAGCAGGCATATTTAAGGAACACCTGGAAAGACTTCTGTGAATTAATGTTGAGTGATATGAGCAAAACTTGGATAACATTATACGCAGCAACAATGAGTGATAATCAACTATGATAAGCTTAGTTCTTCTTTGCAATGCAGTGATATAAGCCAATTCCAATAGACCCATGATGGAAAATGTCATCCACATTCAAAGAAAGAACTATGAAGTCTGAATGTGTATCAAAACACACCATTTAAAACAAAAACTTTTCTCAAGTTTTTTTTCTTTTGTTCTGGTTCTTTCACAACATGCCTAATATGGAAATATATTTAACATGATAGTATATTTATAACCCACATAAGATTCCTTGTGGTTTTGGGGAAAGAGGACAGAAAGAGGAGGGAGAAAAATTTGGAACTCAAAAATCTTACAATAAAATGAATTTTGAAAACTATATATGATTGAGAGTAATAAAATATTATTATTTTTTAAAATATTAGAAAACATAGATTGCAGTCCTTTTGCCTTGCAAACCTAAACCTATACCACCATGCATGTGACTGTAGTCAAATTTCCAATTATAGGGTATTATCACTGCTGTAAATCTCTCCTGGTGTTGGCTTTCCCTTTACCACTCTACAAAAACACAAATTCAACACTTGGAGATAAGTTTCCCATGGTGTAATCCAACCTTCAGTTAAATTGTCCAATTCATATTTTCCCTTTTTCCCCTCAATGAAATTTTCTAGGGTGTAGTAATTACTGTTTATAGCTCATCTTCTCATATTTAAATGATGGATTCCCTTTACCTAATCTAGCAAAAAAAAGGAAAACAAAGGGGATTAAAATAATTTCTGTGAATCCCAAAAGGACAACTTTCACAGAAGGCAAAAGGATTTAAGTGAGCATATGTGACAAGAAGAAAATGTAACATAGTGAAAGAATCAGGTGAGGTTTTTTTCTTCATTAATGTAACATAGTGAAAGAATCAGGGGAGGTTTTTTTCTTCATTAATGTAACATAGTGAAAGAATCAGGGGAGGTTTTTTTCTTCGTTAGAAGATTCAGGAAAGGGGGTAATGTATATATGTTTAAAACACAAAAAAGTTCTACAGGAAGATCTTCAAAAAAAGCATAAATGCAAAATAAAAATAATTCCAGTAAGATAAGCACAAATATTCTAGTTTCAGACAATGGAGTTTCTTGCTGCACCCCAAAAGTGCTTCAGAATATATTCTGAATTTGAAAGATTTTGTTTGAGAAGAGGCATTAGATGAAGGAAATGACTTTTTAATACAGAATTATCAATTCTCACTTAAGGTTGAACCTTTGCTGATCTTGTCCTTAGGGATATCATCATTAAAGGTTATGCTTGTAGAATTCAGACTTTCCTCTTCTCAGAATGCTGAAGAACTTTTACATTCAGGCCAAATGCTGTACTTCATGTTTATATCTGATAGCTTAGTTAAATTCATAACGGATCATTAATGAATTAGGCATAGGACTAATTGTGTTTTTGTCCTTAGCAACTCATAGATAAACCACAAAGTCAATAAGGGGTTAAAATCTGCAGACATAAAATAGTGTATATAGAGAGTTAGACTAGGAATTAGGAAGAATTAAATTCAAATACAGCCTCAGATACTGGATAATTGTACGATTCTGCATAAGCTTTTTACTCTTTCAGCATTAGTTTTCTCATCTACAAAATGTAGGAAATAATATTCTTCCCAAAATTTGTTATAAGAACTAAATGAATTAACATGTAAAGTGTTTCATTAACATTAAAGCTAAATATTCATGCTAACAATTTTAATAATAATAAAAATTATTATTATTATAGCATTATCATGTAGGTATCTAAAGCAATGAAAACATAAATCCTAGACATCTGAAGTAAACATGGTATACTAGACAAGGTAACCTAAATTCCTACTTGTTTGCAGAAAAGAAAATTGAAGACTCCTAAAACACAGGCACACCCACTGCAAATTTTTATTTAAGTATGCATAGTCTGTCTTCTGCCTGATGTACCTATTCTATTTTTGACTTCTGTGGGGAAAAAAAGTTGAGCAAAGGATGAAAAGATGAAAGAATAGGAACTGAATAACAAGAAGAAACAGATTTGGTATGCATTTTGGAAGGGTTCAAATTACTGAAAGGGACTAGAAATTGAATGGGAGAATGTGAAATTGAGGAGAAATTTAAACACTTTAAAGTAAGAGAATATCTCCTGTTGTAGATTTTACTTTTAAATTCATCAAAAGTTGAAAGAGGAGTAGGATCAAGAAAGATTAAGGAGTCAGACCTAAAGATGAATAATAATGAAGGCTAAGTAATACTCAAGAAGCTATTTAATAAATAACTATTATTTTCCAGTCACTGTACTAGCCAATAAGAATGCAGTGATAAAAATGAAACCATCCCTGACTTAAAGGAGTTTAAATTGTTATCTATAAGCCAACACACACACACACAGATATACATATATTTATAAATATGTTTGTGTGTGTGTATTTTCATGTGCGTGTGTGTGTGTGTGTGTGTGTGTGTGTAGGGTAGGCATAAAGAAAGATGTAGCTGCTGAGGATGTGAAGAGAGATCAAGAAAGACAGTTTAAGGTGATGTTTGAATAGAATTCTGATGGAAATAAAATATTCTAAGTGTGGAGATTAAAAGTAATCACAAAGTTATGTCATTGGAAGATGGGCTGTCATATGTAGGAAGAGCAAGAAGGCCAGTATATCTAAAGCAGTGGTTCAAGAACAGTAATATATTAATCAAATGGAAAAGATAGGATAGAGCCAGATGATAGTCATTAAGTGTAATGCATGATTTTTTAAAAAAATGATATTTACCAAGCCCATGGGCTAGGAACCATTCAAAGTGATAAGTAAATTCAAGAAAGCCAACAATCCTCTCTCATCAAGTAACATATGTGAAAAGAACCTACTTAATGGGAAGCTAGAAATGAAGCAAGGAATCCTTATAAGGAAAATGTCAGGAAGAGGGATGGTGGTCAGATACTGAGGAAGATATGATGGAACTCACCAGTTATCAGAGTACAGCTTCTGGGAAACAAAGGCTAAATTCTGCTAGGAAGGGTGCTGAACACTTTGCAAGGAGCTTATTGAATAAGGAAATAACATGGTCAGATTGGCACTTTAGGGAAATCACTTTGGTGGCTGTGAGTAGTAAGGATTGAATTAGATTTGGGGTAAAAGACTGTTAAGGAAGCTATTTAAGAGGTGACTGAGGTCTTGAATAGAATGGTGGTCAAATAAGCAGGAAACAATGTTTCATAGAATAAGATACCCTAAGAATGAGAAGATAAGTGAAATAATGGGAGGGTAAAAGGGAAAGTGGATGGTGGGTAGAGCTAATCAATAACACAGATAAGAGACATATTTACATAAGGGTAAAGTGTAGATAAAGTAGCTGAGTGGTACTAGGACTGGAAGAAGGATGCTGAGTTCAAATGCAGCCTCAGACTCTAGCTGTGTAACCCTAAGCAAGTCACTTAAATGAGTTTGTCTCAGTTTCCTCATCTATAAAATGAGCTGGAGAAGAAATGGCAAAGTACTCCATTATCTTTACCAAGAAAACCCTAAATAAAGTTTCAAAGAGTCAGACATAACTAAAACAACTGTAGCAACAAAGAAGAGATATTATATGACTATAAAGATGTTGTAGGTAAGGAAATGAAGTTGAGAATGGTTTTCAAATTATTAGAAGTAATATTTGGTTGTCAAAAGTTTTAGCAGGATATTTAACATTATTCTCTTTGTTTAGTCCTTTCACAGTAAGCAACTAAGGTTAAATTTCAAGTAAGGAAGAGACTTCTAGACTCAAGACCCTAAACTCCATCTACTGTGCTACTTAGTTGTTTCTTGTGTAAAATAAGAACTCATTGGTCGCAGGTTAGTGATGTGCTTACTTTATCTCTCTCTCTCTCTCTCTCTCTCTCTCTCTCTCTCTCTCTCTCTCTCTCTCTAGTAAAGAACTTTAAACTCTGAATCCATGAACATATTTGCTTCTTTAAAGGATAGAGGTGGCTTAGCTCCCTTACACCTATTTCAGTAAAAACCTAAAATTCATTCTAGAATGAAGAATGCTTATGAAATAAAATGAGAAACTACACCAGATTACTTCAAACCCGGAATGCTACAAGATGTCATTCACAAACCACAGGACCATAGGAAAAGATGCCCACTAGAAATGTTCTTATTCTTATCTTTGAGCCCATCCTCTTTTAATCTGTCACCAGTGATGCCCCAGATGAAATGTCTTATTTTACCTCTCTTAACATTGCTTTGATAACACTGGAACTGACCATTGGTTTTCCTTGGTCTCTCAATGACATGGTAACTTTTATTCCACATTTTAATCTCTATCTTAAATGGTCATTTGGACTGGCTCCAGAAATTACAGATGGCATAGCCTTACTTGCCCTTTGATTTTAGCTGTTCTAATTTACAGTTCTAATGGTTTGAATTATGAAAAGATAAAATTGGAGGTAAAAAGGGACCTACAAATGTCTTTCTAGATCTTGAACTACTTTCTTTAGTTTTTGACTTTGGAAGGGGAATTATGTCTCATATCTTTTTTAAAAAAAATTTATTTAAGGCAATGAGGTTTGAGTGACTTGCCCAAGGTCACACAGCTAGGCAATTAATAGGTATCAGAGGTCAATTTTGAACTGAGGTCCTCTTGACTCCAGGGCTGGTGTTTTATCTACTGCAGTATCCAGTTGCCCCATCTTATATATATATATATTTTAATTTAACAGTTATGTGTTGTAAAACTTCAAATATTAAAGAAATTTAATTTTATTTTTATAGTTCATAAGTGCCTATTGCAATTTTAAAAAGGGAAGCCTGGAATCTTCTTGATTCCAGTTTGACCATAACAATGTCCATACATTTCTCTTATGCTCGCCTTTATACTACTTTTCCCATGCACAATTAATTTATCAACAAGTTCCTATTTTATGGTTTCATTGTATATTTTATTTAATTTATTTTTAAATTATAGAACAAAATAAGTATTTCCATAACATTGCACAATAAAAAAGACGATTGTTCATGAGACTGCAAATCTATTATATACATCTTGCTATTCCTTTGAAATATATCAAAAACATCTTGTAAATTTCTATTTTTTTTCCTCCCTTACTCCCCATCCTAGAGATGGCTACCAAAAAATAAGACCATCCTGAAGCAGTAGTTCTTAGACATATTTTTTGGTTCTATTTATTCTTGGCTGTGAGGAATCACATCATAGTGAATTTTTAAGCTGGCAACTGCATAGATGAATGAGGAGACTTATTCATCCCCATATGCCAGTAAAATTGCATACAGTTAGGAGCACACCTAGTAAAACTCAAGTAATAACAAACATTTTAAGAACTGCTGTCCAAGTACATCTAGAAAGGCAACCCTTGCCTGCAATGGCTAGGGCATTTTAGCAATGGATAAAGAAATACAAAAAAAAAACCCCAAACAAACAAAAAAACAACTTCGTTTGACTTTTGAAAGTTCTTTCAGTGAAAGATGAAACATTCAAAGAAGGAAAATACAAATATTCACCATCATTAAGCAGAGTTAATGTCTGGTCATATATTTGCCAACTTCCTGCCTTTCACTGTTACCATATTCCTCTATGGATAAAGGTATTTAACATAGGTAATGTTATTACTGAAAAGATTTCATAATTGAGTTGAACAATCATGCTGGCATTCTAAAGGAGCTTTTATTTTTAATTTAACATGAAAGATGAAATTTTTAGTGATGTTGGTGCTTGGAATTCTGTTTAAAGATCATAGAAAGCTTGGGGGAAGCTTGTAGAGGATCTTTTTCTCCAAAAGTAGTTTAAGTACTTCAGAAAAAAAATCTCACAAAGCATACACAAGACTAGTATTAATTCTCAAAGTGGCAAATCTGATTCTACCCTCTTAAAGCAAACAATAAAAATGAGAACCAGAAGGAGAATAAAACTAAAAAGTTATTTTGTACAATGCTTAAACCATATTGGCAAATATGAGAACATGTAAATGCTTTGATGTCTATTCAGAAAGTGAAAATTTAATCTTCTAATACCAAGATTATTTGGAAACCCTAGTAAATTATTAGAACTTCTTCAGTTAATAGGAATCATTCTGCTTAGTGCTATAAGAAAAGATCTGCCTAAGTAATACACTACTTACCAATGATAATCATTTTGGGGTTTATCTCATCATTTTTTCTAACAGATATTAATCCTTAAATTATTAAAAGAATTTTTAAAAAGCTCTGGTCTCAATAATTAGGTCTTTTTTTACAATTGCTTTAAATTTTAGAGTGAATTTAAACAATATGCTTCTAATTTGGGTCTTTATTCAAAAAGGATATGACTAATTGTGAATGTTTGTAAAATGGTGTAACAAATAGTAAATTTATCCATTGTCAATTATCATTTTGTCAGTGATCATTCCCAAAAGGTCTACATCCACACCCATATTTGTAAGTCCTGAAACATATAGTCTCTTCAGGCTATTTATGAAGTGACTCCATTTTATTGTACAGTGAATAGTTTTTCTAATTGTTTTAAAAGTTAATAAGCAATATATGTACAATCCTTGGGTACAATCCTTTCTAGGCATCTAGATTGCTCAGTGGATATAGGTCCCTGGCCTCAGAGTCAGGAAGACAGGAGTTCAAATCCAGCTTCAGACACTTAACACTTATTTACTGCATGACTTTGGGCAATTTGCTTTGCCCTAATTGCCTCACATTCAGGACCATAACCAGTTAATCTTGACACAATTCTGGCCACTAGACTCAGATCATATCCAGAGGATGGTGACTTAGCACAGCACCCCTCACTGAAATCCAATTCATATGCATTTCATGGCACCATATTCCTGATATCGTTGTCTTCTTTGAGAATAAAGAACAAACAACATATCATCACAATCCTTTCATAGATATGACAAATGCAAAAAGATGCCATGGTAAGGGCAATATCTTAACTCCTATCCTCATGCAGTTCGGGTTTTTTTTTCCCTTAGATGACTGAGATGACTCTACAGGCTAACTAAGACTTTTGGTGTTTCACCCTCATTCTTGAGTTCAGATCAGGCTTGACAACCTGGCAGATGAGAGCTTTTGAAGGTTTAAACTGGTTTATCATGATGGGTAATATCAGCAGGGTAGTTTTGTTCAGATGAATCAACTCTGTGTCCTCCTGTTGAGGCTAAGTAACTGTCCTGTTTGCTTGGTGAATGACTTAGAAGGTTTCCTTTTGTTCTATTATTGGAGAGCTGTCTTGCATCAAATCTAGCCCAGAATTCATGCCTTGCATCAAATCTAACCTGTTGGGTTTGCAAATAACCATTTTAGTTGTTTGGTTAAGTAGGATTGTTGAAATATAAAAAAATTAAACCTTTGGGGATGGGAAAAGTGTTTCTGAATGATCTATATTGTGGATACATATGGGAAAACAGATTGCAGTTTTCCCATGACCCATATATTCAGAATTGATGTTTATAGTCTTTAAAAAAATCATGGGCACATCATTATAACTGAACTGGGGCTTCCCCCCTTTACAGAAACACACACACACACACACACACACACACACACACACACACACACAAAAACACACAGACATATATATATATATATATATTTATTTATTTAATTGAGAAAGTAAATATTTTATTATGCCATAAGAAATAAGCAACCCATATTTGTGAACAATGAATATAATGAATCAATTTGGTAATCATGAAATAGCATGAGTTTACTATGGGGATTCTTTGTTGTGTTGATTTTGTTTCATTTTAAAATTAGGGTCCATAGCCACATTCATTAGTAACTAGGGTAGTACAGTGAAAAGAACCTTTGACTTGAAGCAATGACTTGCATTCAAATATGTTTACATATATATAATATATATATATGTATATATATATATATATATATATATATATATACATATATATATGTATTACATTACCCTTGTGACCACTGGAACATTACCCTTGTGACCATGGACAAGTCAACTAATTTCACTGTATTCATTCTGTTTCCCCATCTGTTATATTAAGATGATAGAAGAGATTATATCAAAGATCTCTTACAATCTTAGATCTAATTAACAGCTTTATAATTTAATACCTACAGCTATAAAAGAAAATGAATATTTTGCTACAGGAAAGTCTCACACAGATATCATGACATATTTTGGGGGAGTGGTTTATTAGAATTAATCAAATGATCTGCTTAATGGAGATAATATGATATATTACATTGAGAGACAAAAGGGAGTTTAGAGAAAATTTAGTCTAAAAAATTTAGCATTGTTATTTGTATGTGAGTATAAGGTCTATTTCTTGAATATAATGAACTTTTTTTTAAATTTATGCATCTTTCAGCCCCATAAAGAATAGTAGTCCTTTAATAAATGTTTGTGGAATCCAATTTAATTGAATTGAATAACTTAAAAAAAACTCATAGGTCTGAATTCTTTAGCTATTAATGATGAATATGACATGAATAAGTGGATGGTAAAATAGTTCATTTGTTCACAGTTCTCTCTGTACCACTGAAGCAGACCATTGCACAACCAATTGCCATTGATGTACAATCTAGGATTCAATAACTAAATGCACCTACCAACATTAGATAACATATCCAAGGCTGCTCTAGTTTCCATTTTAGTGAATAAGACTCTCCTAGCTAGCTGCTAAAGAATTTCCAGGGCTACTAACTCCCCCCAAAAATTTTAGTGTTATGATTACATTATGCAAAAGGCTTTCTTACCTGCCTGAAGTTCTGGAATTCAAATGAATCATCTTCAAAGATGCTTTCCATTTGTTTCTGTTATCTCTGATTCTCTTTTCTCCATGTATTATAAAGTCTAGGATTTACAAGGTAGGTTTACATTTACAAGAGGTCTATAGTACTTGGGAATTATCAGTGTCCTGGTTACCACATTTTTGATCATTTCTACAAATAATAATCAAAGCTCTCATCTAAACAGTACTTTCAAGTTTGGAAATTGCTTTCCCTGTGTTGATTTTTAAAATAGCCCTATGGGGTAAATGATCTTGTAAGTACAAGTTAAAAGATGTATATTCTGAGATTTTAGGTCATATAGATAAGTGACTTAGACAAGTTTCAAACTCAGGTCTCCCTAACTCAGAACCTAATGCCCTAACTATGCAGTCTCTGTCCTGTTCCCTTTTATCCAATTTCCAAATGTCAGCTTTGTATTGCAGCTATTACTGGTTCAAGTTACTTTGTTTTAACCACTGAGACTATTCTTTTACTTTTGGAAATAGTAATGTCATGCTATGCCTGTGATTAGAAATATGGACGTTATGTACATTTATAAAATTATTTAAATGAACACAAAACTAAGAAGCCTTCCAGTAAGTCACTGTGGTTTATGAAATAGTTGTGGGTTTACGGACTTCATATTGAACTATAACATGTATGAGCATTAGGATTTCTTCAATGTAGATTAGAAACTATTTTCTAAAGTATTATCCTATAGAATGTAGACTTCTTTATGTAGCATTTATTATTCCAAATTTAACAATTTTGTGTTTCAGAGTAAAAATTCAAAGCCAGACTTATCCTAACATAGGAAGGATACAAATAAAACTTGATATTCAAGCAGATGTAGAGAAAACCTGTTTTTTTTTCTCCTAAGGCACACATATGCACACACACACACACACACACACACAGAAATAGACACACAAAGACACTGAGCAGCAGCAGCAGCAGCAATGGCAGTTGCATTTGATTTATTTTTTAGAATATAAATATTGTCTGTTTTCTGAACGTGATTTAAGGCTATCCTCATAGGACCTTCCTTTGCCTCATCTCCTATCATGTAGACCTCCTATTCAGGTAAAGTGCTTGGAGCAGGGAGATTATACATTGTGAATGCAGGCTTTGGGAAGTACAAGCCCCATGGGATTTGATGGTCTTGGCAACATCTCTGCATACATTCCACAGCTTTTGAGTGCACAAGATGCAAAAATAAAACCTTTAATGATTCATGCCTTAAATTCTAAAGCTTCCCTTATAGTTCTCAAGGCAATCAGACACAGACAGCATTTCAAAACTAGTTTTGCATTTTTGATATCATGAAAAGCTGTAGGCAGCTGGAAATGAATAGCACATAAGGCCTGAATGATAATAACAATGCAAGCTGTTAATATGCAGATTCAATTCAGAATAGCAAATAATTTTAATCATTTTTTACCTAAATAAGAGGTTTTCTACTTCGAGAAAATTAATTTTCCATATTATGGTACCAGAATCCTTTTTATGG
This sequence comes from Macrotis lagotis, assembly GCF_037893015.1. Classification (NCBI taxonomy): domain Eukaryota; kingdom Metazoa; phylum Chordata; class Mammalia; order Peramelemorphia; family Peramelidae; genus Macrotis; species Macrotis lagotis. Next base: position 133,824,731 of record NC_133660.1, on the reverse strand, counting down.
TATGATAAAGGATGTAGGAATCAGTATTCTATCAAATGATATACTTGAGGGCACAAAACCTAAATTATGAAAGGAATTCTAACTGCATTTGGACAATGTATAGTTGTACTATCACAGATCCCAAATGATATGAATATAATTTTGGTCTGATATCAATTGATCTGAGTAGAGGTCACATCCAAATCAGTAAATCTAAGAACTAGTCAAATTGTTCTTGTTCCCTGCATATATTAAATAGACTCTCTCAGGTCATGTTGTTCAACACACAGCTAAAAGAGGCATTTTCTCTAAAACAAGTAGTCATTCTGATACTATTTTTTAGAACTTTCATTCACTACTCTCTCTGATTCATATTTTTTCCTCTAAATTCTAAACTCTTCCATGTGAATTTAGTTGGTTCCTTATATAGCTTCTTTCTTTTTTAAAAAGTAAAATTTCATGTAATGACAATGTCAGAATATATTGTTCTTTAAACCCTACAGTACTAGTCTGTATGAGACAACCTCCCTTTTAGAATGTGGGATATGGGAATTTTTTATATCTCTTGTCAGAAGACTTTAAGATAGACTTTTACAAATTTAGTATAGTCTAAACTTTGCCCAGAATCTTTCTCATTATCTTTTAAAAAAACAAAACCAGTCAAAGGATATGAGAAGACAGTTTTCAAATGAAGAAATTAAAACTATATATAATCATTTGAAAAAATGTTCCAAATCAATATTGATTATAGAAATGTAAATTAAAACAGCTCTGAGGTATCACCCCACACCTATCAGATTGACTAAGATGAAAAAATGGAAAATGATCAATGCTAGAGAGGTTATGGGAGGATTGGGGCATTAATGCATTGTTGGTGGAGTTGTGAACTGATTCAAACATTTTGGAGAGCAATATGGAACTATGCCCAAAGAGCCAGAAAGTTGTTCATTCTCTTTGACCCAGCAATTTCAATTCTAGCCCTATACCCAGAAGAAATCATAAAAAATTTGACAAGTTCCACATGTACCAAAATAGTCATAGCAGCTCCTTTTGAAGTGGCAAAGAACTGGAAATTGAGAGGATGCCCATCAATTGTGGAATGCTTAAACAAGTTATGGTACATGAATACTATGGAGTATTATTGTTCTATAAGAAACCATAAATGGTCAGACTCTAGAGAAGCATGGAATAAATTACAGGATCTGAGGCTGAGGGAAAGGAGCAGAACCAAGAGAACAATGTACACATTAACATTGACACTGTGAGATGATCAACTCTGGTGGATGCAACTGCTCCCAGCAGTTCAGAGAGCTAGGACATCCCTATTAGACTGGCTATGGATACTATTATCCCCATCCAGAGGAAGAAAAACAAAACAAAACAAAATCCTTCAGAATTTAAGGAAAGCTGCCTTCATATTTTTTTTTAAAATTATATATTTATGTACCTTAATCCTAATTTCTCATAGCAAAAAATTGGTTGAGCTGTAAACATGCTTAGCACAAATGTATGTAAAATATTAACCTGATTGTTCACCACTGAGGGGAGGGGGTGGGAAGGGAGGATGGAAGGAAATTTTGTAACTTAGAAATACACATAGGCATATGAATAAATGTTAAAAAAAAAACTTTGATAACATATTTGGAAAAGTAAAACCAATAAAAATAAAATTAAAAAAAACACCAACCAAGAACTACCACCATAAATAATATGTCTCCTGCACAATACCTTAATTTTACTTTGATAATGATTTCTTCCTACTTATGAGAATCAGATTCAGAATGATAATCCCTGTATCCCTTCTTTTGCCTTCTAATTTAAATTATCAAGATGGCAAGGCAAAATCTGAATTTAGTACCAAAAAATAGCTTCAGAAGATGATCATGCCACTGACTAAAATAATAATTTCTTGCTTTGCAATTTCCTTATGCATAGAACTCAGTATCTATTTCCTTACATCTATTTAGACAGTATGTGGCATATTGTCAGATAGGTAATGATTTTTTTTCCCCTTCTTTTTTGTTCTTGTTCAGTCAGTTTTCAGTTGTGTCCAACTCTTCTTGACTCCATTTGAGGTTCTCTTGGCAAATACAGTAGAGTAGTTTGTTATTTCTTTCTCCAGTTAATTTTACAGATAAGGAACTGAGGGAAACCGGATTTTTCCAGTTTGCGACCCTGAGGAAGTCAGGGTCACACCACTAGTGTCTGAGGACTGGTAAATCTCCTTGAAATCAGAGCAGGCTCATCCATTGCACCACAGATTTTCCATACTTTGCTTCATCTAATTCTTTGTGTTCATGGTACAGGCTTCTCTTACCATACCTTAGTCATGAATCATGTGTCACCAAGTCCCAGTAATATTTCTAAGATCATATTTACCTCCCTGTGTTAAGAGAAATTAAATTTAAAAATATTGTTGTTGAAGCAAGTGCTCTAAACAACTTGCTACTACCTCCTAAATTTCTTTGTTGTTGCATGAGCAATGATCAGAGAGAGAGAGAGAGAGAGAGGAGAGCTGATATTTATAGATAATTCAGTGCCAGCCATGGGAAAATGCTAACTCACCCCAATAAAATAATTCTCTGGTTGCCTATAGGTTTTCCTTCCTCTGAATTTTTAAGTTACATGACTCCAATGTAGTTTCCATTTTTATTGGCCTTATCCAATTATTACACAGGCTGTCTTATTGCAATATATTCAAATGGAAATGCTTGTTTATTTTTGTAGGAAATAAACAAAACTGAACTGCTGCACTGACATATTTGTTTATACTTCACGAATAACAGAAAAGAGAATTTTATCTATCCATTGGGATATATTCTCATGCAAGATATGTTCTTCTCATTCCATAAGAGATTTATCACAAAGGGACCATTAGAGTAATGACAAACCTTACCTAACAGGAGCAAATATAATTCTATTAGTAAACAAATATTTCAAACAGTGATCAACAATTAATCTCACATAACTATATAGAAAATGTATTTTCCTATGCCCACTATTAATTTTTCTAATAGCTTATCTTGTTTATGGAACATTCTTCCTCAGCACAGAAGCTTTATCTAGCATATGTGAGTTTATATATTCTTCAGCCTCAAAATCTCTTCCCTACATTTATTGGGAAATTTAATACAAGCATTTGTTTTAGTCAAATTGACTAATTACTTAACATATACTGGACCAGGGAGACAATGAAACAGAAACCAATAGACTTTGGACTTCCTTGAATAATCTAGATTTTTTTTAACTATACAAGGATGCTTTTAATAGTTTTTTTTTTATATTTCTTGTAAACAAAAGAAAAAAAGACAGCATCAAAGATCTATTTTAAAGTATGAAAGGCCTGAATTCAAATTCTACCTTTTATATGGCTAGTTAATTATCCCTATTCCAAGTCATTTAATCTGTTAGTCTCTCAGGAAACTCTCTAAGATAAAAGCCAGGAGAATTGTAATTGTGAAATGATGGAATTTTCCAAATTGAGATTTTGCAACACTGATAAAATTATTCATACAGGTAAAGAGGGGAAAAATCATCACAATGAAGAACTTAGTAATGATGGCTCTTTCCCATTTAATTTTTCAGTTTGTAATAATTGTTCATCTAGAGAAATCAGATGTCACATTAAACAGCACTTGCTCTTGTAATTATTTCCCTTATTGCCTGCTAAAGTGAATAGAGTGCTAGATATGATGTAAGGATACTGGAAGATGGAATCCTAACTTGGGTATTTATTAGCTGTGTGACCTTGGTCAGATTGCATAACTTCTCTGAGCTTTAGTATCCTCAACTTTAAAATTGGGCAATTGGACTTGAACTCAAGTTCCCTGCTAGCTCCAAATCTGTGATTCTATTTTCTTAAATATTTGATTATAAAGCTAAAACTAGAACTGAATTCTCTGACTTGCTTTGATGTTTTCAAGGCAGGAAATCGTATCATTTTTTTTAGATCAGGTAAAAAATGTTACAACTTGTTGGAATGCTAATTAAATGCAATGATAATTTAGATAACCTGCTGAGATACTAAAGTGGCTAATAGCAATCACTAGGTCTTCCCAAGATAAAAATTTTGTTTTATGCACATGCCTAATTTAACAAGTTCACTATTTTATCTATCTGCATAATATTATCATTAGCATGGAATAATCACAGAAATTAATTTATCTGACTCTTACTGAAGTATCCTACATTAAAATGGAATAAACACCCACCAAATAAAATTGGGATCCAAATGGAGAAATTTTAAAAAGCCTTATGGAGCAAAAACTATTTCAGTTAACCTGACATCCTAATAAGAAGCCAGTTCTAAACTCAATTTTTTTTCATTTTTGAGAGTTCCAAAACAGCCATGTCAGTTGAGCAGTGGAAGAAGAAAGCTAGGCATTGCTTCCAGTTCTACTTGCAGACCTACGTTAAAATGAGAAAATCCTAAATTTCTGTTTTGGTGATCTAAATTACACTGCAAATTGTGGAAATGATTACTCTTGCAGGAGGAAAAAAGAGACAGAGACAACAGTCAAGACTTCTGAAGAAGAGCACAGCTGTGAAGGTTTTGTTTTCGATCATAGTTTTTCCTGTCATTTTTTCCCTATTAGTAATGATCATGGTAGGGGAACTCTTCCGTGCTAAGAATGGTCCAAGCTTGGTCTTATTTCCAGGGAATGTTTCAGAAGCATTTATTAATGATTGCTTTATTTCTCTAGGTAAGTAAGGGCTGATTTCCAAGCCATTTTCATTCTTGTTTAGTTGCTTATTTCAAAGCTAAGAGGACTGTAACACTCATCAGTCATAGAATGCTTACATCTTATTTACTTGGTTGAGAATTGTCCACATATGAGATCAGCTTGGATCTCTAGGGGAAGAAGCTGATCCAAGGACATTATGCAGCCACCCAAACCACTTCGTATTTTCTCCTTTAGAAAGAAAATAGCTAGGGGTGGCTAGTGGATAGAGCACTGTCCCTGGAGCCAGGAGTAAGGAGTTCAAATGTGACCTCAGACACTTAATAATTACCTAGCTGCATGGCCTTAGGCAAGCCACTTAACCCCATTTGCCTTGCAAAAGCCTAAAAAAAAAACAAAAAAGAAGATAGCTGCTCAGAAAAATGCAAACAGATGCCAATTTCACTAGATTACATGGGAGACTGATGTTTTCAGATCCCAATGTGGATTCTATCTGGAGGGAATTATAAAATCATCTCTATATTCGAGAAGGCTCACTGATTGTTCAACAGAAACTGACACAACTTTAACAAATTTAACAAATGTTCATTTCTCAAGAATTAATTAAAATGTGTTCATTTAACAGGATATCTTCTGATAGTTTGAGATGCATTCAGTTGTTCTGAAAGAACCTAATGTCAAAGACAATCAGTCAGATTCCTCTTAGAATGCAAAAGGGATCTTGACACAAGAATATTATTCAACTTCATGAAGAGTTATTGTGATCTTCTTTTGCCCATAAAAGTAGAATGTGTTTGCTGAGTTAATGCTGAAAACTGCCTCATTATCCAGACACTTTAGTAATCAGAGAAGAAGGATGTCTTTTCACCATTACTCATAGAGTGTTATGTAAATAGCTTGAGTACCATTATTATGAATCAAACTTGATTTTCATTGAGAATATGAGGCATCTTTTGTTCCGAAATGTATGTAATTAGGTTCATGGATGATATGTTTATTGATACAGAGTGTCAAAGTCACAAAAGCCACAAAAGATCCTTTAGTTTAGTTTTTTTTTTTTTTTAATCTTTTTCCTCATGATGGATCCCTTTGGCAATCAATTTGGTTAACCCTATTGACACCTTTACAGAATGATGCTTTAACACATAACATAAAAAGAATAGGATTTCAGAGGAAATCATTAAAATTGACAAGTAATTAAGAATTTAAAAATAACAATAAGTTCATAGACTCAGTTTAAGAACCACCATTTGAACTCAAACCCCAGAGAGTAGTAACTTATTTAATAAAAAGGAAGAAGGATGACCAGCCATACAAATCAAACCACTATCATCACCACATTGACTGTCATCTTCCCTCAAATTCTGATAAAGACAGTTCCAAGATCCCAAACACTCAAAGTGCTGGATATAGCAATAACCTCTAAACCACACAATCTGCCTTCAGAGCAGTCACCACAATCATTACTGATAGGAAAAAAAATCACTGTGGTAAAGGGAGTCACCTTCTTTATCACCACTGGCAACAATAAGTGCTGACCAATTGCTTCACATGAGGTGTATAGACTCAGTATCCCTGGGAGTCATAGTACCCTACTTGTAATCCCCTAGATAACAAATGGTGCATACAGCCTAGTCCCTACAATCAGCATTTAAAGAGTTGAACTGTATTGAAAATGTACCAGTCATCTCCCAAAAATGCTAGGGGGCAGGAAATCCATCCTAGCTGAACTTGTCACTTTAAAGTTGAAACAAGAACAGCATGTGCTAAATTAGGTCAAACTAACTCAACTATCTTGACCACTATCTTCCTTGAGATCCTAAAGGAGATAATCCAAACCCCCGAATCCAGGAGCCTTTGGAATAGCAATGCTTTCAACTTATTTTCTATAATCATTATCTTTGGAAATAACTCCTGTGAAAATGCAACCTGGCAACTGTTCTTACATATGCTAAAGTCACATCTATTGAAGACCCCCAAAATAAAATTTTTGTTACTAACATCCATGACACTGTCAAATGACTTAACATTGGAACTCACCACCCCCACCTACTACTATGTCACCTGGAAAGAAGCATGGAGTGACTAGATCTGGACCTATCTGAAGGTGATTCATCTCCAAATCCAGGAGACAGATGGACTTGCTAGGTGATTGACAGAAACTGACAACAATCAGTAGTAATGTGATCAAGAGAGACAGTGATATAGCAGTGGTTTTTCAGAATAGATCAGCAGCGTTCAAAACCAACTAAACAATCCAGAATTCTAAATCGAGGTGACAAGGTGGTTCTCTCACAGACACAATGAAAAGAATGAAATCAGGCAATATCGGGATCTAATTTAAGTGAATTCTGAGAAATCAATGTATATAATGCTTCTGATAGCATTTCCCAGAGCTCTGAATGTCTAGATTTTTTTCCCTTTTGCTCTTAGGTTAGCCATAATCCACTTTGAATGGCTATAGTCCAGTCTTATGTCTTAGGTTCTCTTCTCTTCTCTCTAATTTCCATCAATGTTCTCATCTCCTTCTTTGGATTCAATTACCTTTTTTCTGAAGACTTCTAATAATTTTAGTCCTTATCTCTCCTGACCTTGAATCCCACATGGCAAACCACTTATTATACATCTTCATCTGTCCCATAGGTAACTCTATCTTAATAGAGTTATATTTTCCTTGTATCAACCCCATCTCTTCATCTTTTCTCTAAATTTCTACTTATATAAAATACAACTATCTTTCAAATCATCTCAATTTTTACCTCCTTAATCTCGTTTCCTATTTCCCCCATATTCAATTAGTCCTTTCCTTCAAATTGATAGGAAGATAAGAAGAATTCCTTGAAATCAGTTCCTATTTTCTTGTCTTCCCCCACCTCTGTTTAGCATAGTGTTTTTGCACATGCCATGGACTCCATACTTATTGAATTTAATCAAATAGAAAGAGCATCCCAGTGTTGTCATGGGTAATCTTTGTCTTCAAGAGCCACTATCTTCCATAGGAACCTTAAAAATCAGCCAAAATGTTTTTCCACTTTTGTATCTCAGTCAACTTCTGATCTCCAAGGTAGAAGAATTTATTTGGGACATTTAAACTTCTTTGTCTTCTAAACCTTTGTTATCTAATTTGTTGTCCAGCTGTCATCATTGGGGAACTTAGTTCCTGACTCCATTTTTCCTCTCACCCCAACAAGTGCCTCCTTGTGTGTATTCCTGCCTTATTAGGGTACATATACCTAGAACACTTACATTATGTTATGATCATGTCTGAATCCAGAGTCGATTCCTCTTGCTAATGTCTAATTTCTTCTTGTTTTTATTCTGATAAAGTGAATTTGAAGTCAGGATGATCGATGTTCGACTCATGTTTGTTATTTGTAGTGATAATGGTCAGTACATTTAATCTTTATAAATCCTCAATTTTTTTCACCTGTAAATAGGGTATAATAATACCTGCCTCTCCAATGTCACAGGAAAACTGTGAGAATAATATTGGATAATAATTTAACAAATATTAAAGACTACAAAAGACTATATAAATGTCAATTCTTTTTATTTTCTTTATTATTTTTCTTGTAAGATAGTAATATATTTTATCTAGTCAAGGACAGCATAAAATATTTTCCTTGTATCAAAATGTTTGATGAACTTGAAGTTAACGTGCTGAAGTTGGGGGAAAAAACCAAACCAAACCCAGATTTGTTTAGAGTGAGAAAACCTGAATTTAAATTCCAGCTTTGAAGCCTTAAGTAACTTGCAAATGTAATATAAAGATATTAGATTATGTGAACTCTAAGAACCTTTCCAATGTGAAATCAATGATTCTGAATCATGATCTGGGACAGAGTAGGCTAGCATTTTCCTAACTGAAAATGATTTGCTTGATATGGTATTTCCATTCAAATTATCTACCTTTTCTGAAATCAGAGAAATTCAGACTATTTACAATAAAACACACATGTGAATTCAGGCCATCTAATCTTTGCAAAGTGTATGTCAGTATTAAGGAAAAATCATATTACAGAATTATGAATATGTAGAATTTTAGAGCAAAACCTAATACAAATTTCTAACTTTGAATTAAGACCTAGCATGACTGCAATATCTGAGTTCTTATTTCAGAATGGCTACAGAATCCAGGAAAACACAAGTAAAACAAAACTTGATTGTTTAAAAATAGTAGTTGAAATGATCATATGCCAGAGATATACATGGGGGGGGAGAAATTAGGGCCAATCAGTTAAGAGTGGGTAACCCGTATGCTTTCTTGGTTATACACATTATCCACATATATAGTTCAAGATCCCCTAGAATTTTCACTATGATCCCTACAGAGAATTTGTGCATTATAAACAAATGTTGCCCCAAATGGGCTAAAATATGCCATTAATGGAGGTACTAATCACATCAGTTAGATCATGAATCTATCAACACACTAATGAAATGAATCAAGAGTCAGATTCTTAGCACAAGCATAAAGTAAACCATATGTTAAAAATTAATGGAAATAATAAACATCTGTTAAAAGTTCAATCATCTCTATATATTTTTCTTCATTTTCTAAATCATAAGTCACTCCATTTTTACCTCATCAGTCTCCAGAGAAGCAACAGGGGCACATTTTTAAAACAAATAATGGACTTAAAAATTAAATACTAGTTATCAGTCACAGTTAAATATAAATATCCAGATAAGTGTAACTAATGTATAAGTCTCAATAATAGAAAATGGAAATAGCACAGAGCTGAAATGTGTTAATTAGTCAAGTGTCAAAAAACTTGAACAGTGCTCTGAGATGAAGACTAAAGTGGGAAAATTGACAGAGCATTAGCAAAAAGAAAAGTAAACTTAGAAAAAAGTATTTGCTGATTCTATATTTCTGTGAAGAGTGGCATTTTATCTAACAATGATTAAGTTAAATAGTCCTATTTTTAAATTACCACATAGAACACAGTTAATTCACTTCTTGGAATTTTTGTTCATGACAGTATTACCCTAATTCTTAGCAAAGTACTGATTTGCCCCTTTAGTTTCCAAAGCCACACCATATGGCTACTTATTATATCACATTATTCCTAATGCAAAGGCTTTGATTACTGTCAATCCAACAATGAACAGACATTTGTTAGTGGATACTGAGTGACAATCAACTGTCTTAGGCAGATGCAAAGGCAAAGACAAGGATAGTTGCTGCCCTCTAGGAACTTACATGCTGTAAGGGGAAACAATATGCACACACACACACACACACACACACACACAGAAAAGTATAAACATTAAAAAAGTAAATACACAATGATTTGTGAAGGTGGGGAAGGACTAATACATGAGGGAAATCAGGTAAAGGTAAAAGCCTTGTGTAGGAGGTAATATTTAGCCAAGTGAAAGGCAAGTTCATTCTAAGAATGGAGCCTGGACTTTGCTTGTGCAAAGTCACAGAAATGAAAAATGGAATGTCCCGTTATTGAATTGTTGGAGGAACATTTTATCTATATACAAAGAGACTCATTATTAAAAGGTCGACACTAGGTGATGACGATTTTTACTATGGCAAACCATGAAGCATACAGTCATTATAAAATACACTTCACTCCAATACAACCTTTTTCTAATTTCTCAGAAATGGTGGTACCAGAGTGGTAGACAAGGAAACAGGTGAAGGTAAAAATTCTACTGATTTGTTTTTTGTCTAGAAACAATAATTTAACTTGTGGTAGTTTAAATAGGAGCTTTTTGTTAGAAGAATTGAAATAATCACATTTTGGCTTTAAGTAGAACAAAAAAAAGGTATAAGGATATTGCAGTAAAATATTGGTTATCCTTGGATGGCAGCAAGAAGAATTGATTTTATCATGTATCCAAAGGTGCTAAGAAACATTCCACAGTTCTCAGCATCATGATTGTCAGTCTCAATCCACTAATTTATTTAGGTATCTTATGAGGAAGTTGCCTAAATAACTTCACATTCCACTGGCAAATATTAAGGACCTTTAATAGCTGCACATATAGTATGTATGGGTAATGTTCATAGAACATTGGAAAAGCATTACACCTCAGTGTTTCACATGGCTATAATCACTCATTTTAAGACAGTGGATTTTTGTGTGAAAATATGGTTTTTCAAATGGTCTCCAGTTGAGAATTTCTGTGCAACCATTCTTGAACTCTGATCTTCCTGTCTTGAGATGCAGTCATTGTTCTGGAAGTAAGTACTTGGAAGTTTTCCTGATGTCCATGACGACACCTTATGAGTCCTTTCAAATATTGCCTTTTTATCAATTTGTTGACACCTTTTATACTCTGTGTCTTTAGTTGATTAATCACCTGAATAAATTCTGAGTGATAGACCAAAGTTAATCAAGGAAAATTGGATTATATCTTAGTGAAAACATGACAGAATTATGAATAAGCATAAAATGTCACAATAATCTTATCCCATTGATAAAGCTGTGCATAATTATACACTGGCCAACATCTATTATATAGAGGCTAAGAGTATAGAGAAATTCTGAATATAACTTGCTGAGAAACTTTAAATCAGAATGAATAAATGAATAAACAAGAGTGAGCAAAATGATGTCTTCTTCCCAAGAGTACCTTCTATTATTAGTATACATGCTTTGTATGTACACTATTATGCAGATGTTATCTCCTCAATTAGATTATAAGTCCTTTGAGGGCAGGGATTGTGCTTTTTGTTTTTCTTTGTATCCCCAGGAATTAGTTAGATCATAGTAAGGTCTTAATAACTGGAAATTGACTGAACATTGGATGACTAGATATCAATAGGATATTCATTTTAAAATTCATTCTCTATATAAAATAAATTTATCAGAGATTTAAAATAAAGTTCAAAATAAAAATCCAATTAGATGAGTATGTATAAATATATTTATATCTATATCTATATAGATATAAATATAAAATATCACCATCCTTGTGAATTCAAACAAATTATTGACACAGGAGGGAGGGAAATTAAATAAAAAATAAGTATATTGACCTTGTCCACATTTCTAATAGAAGTTTTGCCAGAGTTGAGCAGTTACTATAATGAGGAGACCAAAAAAATAGAACAACTGTCTTATGTAATAAAGACTCAATCTTCTTGTCAAACAGAAATGACTGTCAAGGTCAGCATAAGTCATATCAATTTAAAATGGAGGCTAGTTTAAAATATTTTTTGGAAGAGAATAATGGAATATTATGAATGGTATCATGTCATAAAACATTGAAAAATATCATAGAGGAAAATAAAGTATTATTATGTTTGACATAAGACTCATCCAAATCAGATTATGGGGGAAACAAACATTGGTGAAATTGGAAGGAGGGAAATAGGCAAAATGGGAATGTTTCAATAGAATGTTTGCTAGTTATTCTCACCATTAGTAACAATGAAACCACATTTAGCCTTTATAATACTCGATAGGATATATTAAGAAAGAGAAGTGATGTGTAACAAATAGAATTTGGCAATACTAACTTGATCAAACAAAATATGCTCAGATATTTGGAAATAATGATTTCCATGCTATCACAAAAAAAGGTCAGAAGATAAAGGGGAAAATAAAGTTAGAATTATTATGAAAAAATCAATTGAGATAACACCAAGTCTTTAAAAGTTTTATAAAGATAATGGTGGAGGAGGTGTGGAGTCAAGATGCTGGCAGGAAAAGAGCCTCTCTTACATGCTCTATCCAAAATATTTCAAAAACCTTAAAATTATCACTCTAAATTTTTGATTGACAGAACTGACAGGGAAGATCCAATGAAAAAATTCTCTAGCCTACAGTAACCTAGAAAATAGTGGAAAAAATTCTTTTCTACAGGGTTAGAAGGGTGGCCTGACCAGAGCGAAGGAACTTCAGTCTCCTGAGAACAGCCCCAGGGTGCCTGGGAGTGCTGGCTCCCAGCAGCAGAAGCAGTTTCCTGACCTACACCACAGGGAGCACCAAATATAACTTGGAAGATCAGCAAGGACACCTCTGCTGGAGCGAGCACGAAGCCCAGGCCCTCAACACAGCCATGGTACTCTGCAAAGCCCAGGCTCTCAGTGTGGTCACAGCACTCTGCAAAGCCCAGGCCCTCAGCATCATGACACGTTGAGGCAGTCCAAATCCAGGCAATGAAAGCAGGCCCTTGGAGTCGGCAAGAAGGAACCTCTAGGTAGCTGCACGCTGAGTGCTCAGTCGAGCAATGGTAAGGGAATGGAGGGAGACTTCCAAGTCTGTCCTCTCTCCATGGAACAGGACTCTGGCGTTCTGACCACATTCATATCCTGATTGCAGTCTAGGCCCCCATAGAGCAGGGACCCCCCACCCCAGCCCCATGACAGAGGGGTGACCTTGTGATCATTCACAGATCAGGAGAGCAGTTAGAGCCTCACACTCTGAGTCTTTGTGGCGTGTCCCAATGAACCTCAAAAGCTCAGGAAGTACCCCCAAAACCAGGCACAGGCTAGAGAAATGAATAAACAGGAAAAAAAGGAATGGGACCATTGACAATTATTTTGTCTGTGATCCCATGGAGGATCAAAATATTCAATCTGAAGATGAGAAAGTCCAAGCTTCTGCATCTAAAGACTCCAAGAAATGTAGAAGTTTGGTTCAGGCTATGGCAGAGCTCAAAAAAGATTTGAAAATCAAGTAAGGGAGATAGAAGAAAAATTGGGAAAAGAAATGAGAGAGATGCAGGAAAAAAATCAGCTAGAAGGACACAATTCAAATAATGTGGAGCTGCAGTCAGGATCACACAGGACTTAGCAGCAACTACATTAAAGGCTCATAGGGCTTAGAATATAGTACTTCAGAAGGGAAAAGAGCTTGGATTGCAGCTGAGAATCAACTACCCAGCAAAACTGAGTAGCCTTTTCCAGGGGAAAAGATGGACTTTCAATGAAACAGGGGGATTTCAAATGTTTTTGTTGAAATGACCAGAGCTGAACAGAAAGTTTGATCTTCAAGTACAGGACTCAGGTGAAGCATAGAGAGTGGAGTAGAAGGGTAAATTATGAGGGACTTAATGATGATGAACTGCATGTATTCTTGCATAGAAAAATGATACTGATAATACTCATATGAACCTTCTCATTTAATAGAGCAGGTAGAAGGAACTTTTATAAATGAAGCACAGGAGAGAGCTGAATTTGAAGATTATAATATATTGCAAAAATGGAGTCAATGGCTAAAAGGGAAATGTACTTGGAGTAATAAAAAGGAGAGGTGGAATAGGCTAAGATATTTCATATAAAATTTTTTTTGTAGTGGTATGGAAGGGGGGAAAGATAAGGGGAAATGAGGGAACATTCACTCTCCTCAGAAAAGGCTCAGAGAGGAAACAGCATATACACTCAATAGGGTATAGACATCTAGAGAAAAAAGGAAAGAAGGGGGATGGGGGAAGGGGGGATGGGGGTGATAGAGGAGAAGGTAGATCATAGGACAGAATAATCAGATAAAATATATTTTACTTTTTACTTTTTGCAATGTGCTGAGATTGAGTGGCCTGTCCAGGACAATGGCACTGGGTGGTTGCTGGGTCTCTGGGGTGGTATGTGGGCTTGGGGCCTCATCTCCAGGGCCAGTGCTTTGTCTGTTGTGCCACTCAGCTACCCTACATTACATTTTAGAAGGGGGACAGAGTGAAAGGAGAGAGAACAAATAATAGTTTGTAGTGGGGAGGAATGTATGGAGGAAATTACAATCAGCAACAGCAACTGTGGAAAAATATGAAAATAAGGAAGATAGAAGAAAAACTTGGAAAAGAAATGAGAGAGATGCAGGAAAACATTAAAATGAAATCAGCAGCTTAGTCAAGGAGATCCAAAAGAATGCTGAAAAAATGTTAAAAACCAGCTTAGGTCAAATGGATAAAAGAGTTTAAAAAGTTATTGAGTAGAAGAGTGTTTTAAAAAGTGTTTTTTTAAAAAAATATGAAAAAATAACTTCTGTGGTGGACTCATGATAAAGAATGTGATTCACCTGAGATAAAGCTGATGGTATCAGAACACAGACTGAAGCACATTATGTTTTCTCTTATTTTATTTCTCCTGAGGTTTTATGTTTTTTGGGTTGAGTGGGGTATTACGTTTATTCTTAAACAAGAATATTTTCGTAATGTGTAAATAAAAAAATAAAGAAAAAAAAGTTGATCCACACCACTATTAAGAATATCCCTATGAAAAGTTTTGCTTTTGCAAATGATTATTTACAGCAAGTTATATCTTCCTAAGCACTCAATTAAGAGAAAGGTGTAGGGGTGGCTAGGTGGCGTAATGGATAGAGCACCGGCCCTGGAGTCAGGAGTACCTGGGTTCAAATCCGGCCTCAGACACTTAATAATTACCTAGCTGTGTGGCCTTGGGCAAGCCACTTAATCCCATTTGCCATGCAAAAACCTAAAAAAAAAAAAAAACAAACAAGAGAAAGGTGTAGTGAAAAGAACAGTTTTGCTGGGTTCATTTTTTCATTGACTATAAAAATATTAATAATACCTATAGCAATAATAATAATAATAATAATAATAATAATAATAATTTAGTTGGTAGCACCAAATATAGTCTCTTACTTTATCCAATAAGTTGCTTCCTATGCATATATTAAAACAACAATATTCAAATAAGTGACAACTGTAATGTTTATTTCACTTAACCTCCTGATAATCAGACAGTGGCTAGATTAGTGAACCTACTATCAGGAAGACCTGTGTTAAAAAAGAAACAAACAAACAAAAAAGCAAAGTTTAAATCCTTAACTAAGAATTGAAGACCTGCCACACACAAGCACACAGCTTTATAATCGCTAGAGTAGCAATGATAGGTCCTACCCTTTTTCTATACCAGAGTTCTTATTTTAAAAAGTTTACCATTTGCTATCATGACCCACTTTCATTGTCTGATGAAACTTATATACATATATAATATATATATATATATATATTTTCAAAAGCATAAAGTCAAATATATACTATTACAAAGGAAATTAATGCAATACCACATTTATTGAAATACAGTTGTCAAAATACTTAATAAATAAGTTTCTAGAACTCAGGTAAAGTGTTTTTTCCTTGGTAGAGGGAATATTGTTCTCTAAGCTCTTGTAGAATATCCCTTTTATTTTGTCAACCCTGAAAGTACCTACTAAGTCATAGTCAGACAGAAAAATGAATACATAACAATAACAATAGCTAGCATTAATATATTATTTTAAATCCTATAAAGTGCATTACACATATCTCATTTCATTAAATTCCAGAATGAAGTAGTCAGGATAGAGTACAGTCAAATATTAGTTTTTTTCTGTTCTTAACAACAAATTTGAATGACACAGTGGCTCTTAGGTTGCAGAATGAAATCATTTCAAATAAAAAAAAAACATGACTAAGCACCTACTTTGTCCGGAGCACTTCATTAGATTTTAGAGATGCTAAGAAAAATCAAATAACGCTTGAGTTCAAGACGCTTATTGATATGAGTTCAGAGAGGGGGATACAAAATATACACAAATAAATGAATGGAAAATAATTTCCAAAAAAAAGAACATATAATGTTTCCTGAAAGAGGAAACTGTATCTTGAAAGAATGGATAGAGAAGAAAATGAATGTTATTTTGTTATATAGATCACAGACTGTTCAAAGACCTAGATTCAGCAGATGGATGGCTGAGTTCTAAGAATAACAAGGAACATAAATTATCTAGAAAGACTAGTTAGAGCCAAATTTTAATAGGCCTTAAAAACTGTAAGAATAATTTGGGATGCAGTCATAGGTGAGGGACAAAATGGACAGATATATTGAGATGACTATATAAGTTTGATTTCATTTCATATCTGACAATGAACTAGGAATTATTCTTGAGAATTGTGACAGAACCATAAAAATCTGTTAATTTTCCAATAAAATATAACTCAGCAAAATTTTCATATTTTCTACCTCTACTTTTTCACATGTTTCTGTAGATCATGTGTAGATCATATATAGCTTTACAAAGATTTTAAAAAGTAGCAAGTTTACATTGTTTTACCTTAAATTAAGTTAGTAGTGATTTTGGGGGGGGCGGGTAGAGGAGAGTGGACAGTGACACACACAAATAGGAACCAGTAGTACTTCTGCTCCCCCTGCCCCAAACACCAGAATATCTTTTTTTCCATTTTTACTTTATGAAAACTAAAATGAGACAATGACTGTTATTTCCTCTTTCAGAAGCTCTAGAAATGTGATCTACTCATCAGGGAACATAAACAATTTAATCTTCAAATGATCTCAGAATGAATTACTCAAGTATCTAGGAGTTCTGGGAGTATAAAATATATCATAAGAATTACAGATATAAATATTAAATTGCAGAATGAAATATTGAAATTGAACTACTAGCAAAACATGTATAGGATGTTGATGCTTTGGGCTTTTTATCTAGAAACATCTTATTTCCCTAAGGCATTAATAATGCTTTCACTATTTGCCTATAGGTGTACTTTCCTTTGACCTTGATTTTTTGATTTTTTAAGATGGATGAGAAGTTGGTATTAATTTCATTATTTTCCTTTTTGCAAAAGAGTTCCTGTACCTCTTCTATACCTTCTTATTTCAGAGATGTATAAATAGTTATATGCCTGTGATTACCTTATCTGTTTTAATCCCCCACTATATTAAAGGCACTGTGCTACAAATTCAGAGACAAAAGTAAAACAGAACTTGAATCCAAAGAGTTTTACATTATAGTTTTTATAAATAATTGTAGGATTCAAAGTTTTCAATTCAACTGCCTCATTTTATAAGTGAGAAAAGTAAAACTTAGAGAGAAGTGATTTGCATATACTTGCATAACAGAGACTTGACTTATGAATCCAAATAAATTGACTTTTCCATTACCAATACTTAGTTAAAGAAGGGGAATACTCATTTCAGAACTCACATCCTACATTCTCTAAACATTAGTGTTCTTCTAATTTTATTGCTTCCATGCATAGCTGCAAATATTCAACTCATTTGGAATCCCAGGTCCCTTGTTTTACAGCTGAGGAACTGAGGCATTATTCATCTCACAAAGGATATAATGATTGATAAACATTGTTATGAAATGAATTTTCTGAAGTGTAAAATACAGGAAAAGTGAAAGGTTTGTGAGTTGATCAGCATAATCTTCCCTTAGTTAGAATAACTAAGATGGTGGAACCTACACGAAAATCTATTGATTTTAACCTGCCTTGGAGTACTAATAGTTAAAGGGACTTGCCCTGAGACACATGGTTATTAGATGGCAGAAGTGAGACTTGTGACAGGTATTTAAGACTCTTTAGGTGATAATCTATCCACTATGAAACAATAAATTGTGGAAAGACATTCCCTCTAATAAGAGTTTGATTTCTATACTTATCATTTTGTTTCCTTTTCAATGATTTAGTATGTCTTTAAAGTGTATTCTGTTGAATCTTGGTTCTTCCTTTTGTACATCTAATTTCTGGTTGGGGTTACAATAGATATAGTGTCATCCACTGTAACCCCAACTAGAAGCAAAGACCCTGGGTAAAGTCACTTTGATCTGTTTGCCTCAGTTTCTTCATCTGTAAAATGTGGTGGAGAAGGAAATGAAAAATCATTGAAGTACCGTTGACAAGAAAATCCTAATTGGGGGCTGTGAAAATTGGGACACAAATGAAATGACTAAACAACAATATCTCCCCTTTTTTCCATTTATCAAATTCACATGTTTGTGTAGATCATTAAACCATTTTGTCACTCATCGCATAAATTAAGCATAATTATATTAGACTTATGGAGAAGGAAATGGCAAATCATTTCAAAATCTTTGCCTATAAAAGCTCAAATGAGGTCATCAAAACTCAGATGCAACTGAAATTACTGAACAACAAAGTATTAGATCTGTGATTCTCTTTTGACTTGTTGCT
This sequence comes from Macrotis lagotis, assembly GCF_037893015.1. Lineage (NCBI taxonomy): Eukaryota > Metazoa > Chordata > Mammalia > Peramelemorphia > Peramelidae > Macrotis > Macrotis lagotis. The sequence goes on along the minus strand of NC_133660.1, from coordinate 133,806,165 downwards.
AAAATATGTTAACTTATTCAATTTAATTTTCAATTTGTACACTTAAATGAAATAATTAGACAAGTTTCAGACTAAAAGTATAGTGGCTGAAAAGATTTTCAGAAGGTCAGAAGACTGGTCATTTCTCTTTTCCTTTGAAAAGATAGGAAGTTTCGAACTATGAAAAGATAATGAGGTAATGAGTAGCAATGCCTTTGAGCTTTGATGATATATAGAAAGGCTCACCTGCTTGTCAGCATACAGAGGAGCAATAAACATTGATTTTCTTTTTGTAAGACAATTGGGATTAAGTGACTTGGTCAGGGTCACACACCACAGTCCAGTGTCTGAGACTGGATTTGAACTAAGATCCTCCTGATTCCAGGGACAGTGCACCATTCATTGCACCATCTAGTAGCCCTTTAAACATTTTCAAGAGATCACTCTACTGCAAAGGGACTTGAACTTACCTATCCTAAGGAGAATTGTGTTTAACCAGGAGATGGTTAATTGATAAAAAGAATACAGTGAATGATTATGGCTAAAAAAGTAAGTATACAGAATATTCAATGTTATATATGTTTCATAATATCTAATATTTTTATATCTGATGGAATATATCTATATATTAATATAATGCTATGTACAGTGCATATACATATGTAAAATACATTTCTTTATACACATACATATAGATATATTCCTACTATTTGATTACAACTCTTCTGAGCCCTGCAATTCCATTTTCTTCTATGTATCCCCATAATCTGGCTGACTACATTTCTAAATAAATATCTGTTAAAATAAAATATCCAATAACTTTTTTGAGATACAGAAAACAAAACATCCCTGTAAGTATAGTAATATATTATAATATGATTATATAAAATAATTCTCTTATTGGGAAGCTTTTGGCTTTCCTCCTATTTATAATAATATTGACCATCAAATCCTGAAGAAATAATCAAAATCATTTTTGTTATAGCTATTGCAAAGCATTTTACATAAATTTTCTCATTTGATCCTCACAAAAACTTTAGGTATTTTTATTATATTTCTTTATAGATGAGGGGAGAGGTTTAGAAAGTTCAGAAAACTTGTTCAGGGTTGTTTAATTTCTCAGTATCTGAGGAAAGGATTTGAACTCAGGCTTCTTGAGTCCAGGATCACCACTCTGTCCTCTGTGCCAACTATCTCCCCAACTCCTACCCACAAAACCTGCCAACATGCATTCAGCTCACCCTTCCACCGTAGGAAAGATCCTCAAAGGAAGGCTTTAAATTAAAAAAAAAAACACCATCACTACAAAAGGCAGTTAAACATACTCTGACTTGCTCTTTGCTGGCTTTTTCATATTACATAATAAACATCGTGAATAGATAAAGCATCTACTCTGAAGTCAGGAAAATCTGGGATTTAGTGATACTTCTGATCCCAGATGTATGTGATCAAGTATAAATCACTATCCCTATACAACTTTTTATGGATGTAAGTTACAGATGGGAGTTTCTACACTGAAAATTTCTTCCTCACTCCTGGTAATATCACTATGCAGACCAAATAAAAAAATATGAATAAAAAATTAAACAAATCCTTCTGTGTTAAATTGCATGTTCCCCAAGGCCGAAGTCCCAGCCAGAAAAAATGAGATACTTAGGGATGCATGTTAGTAGGGTAGTCATTGACTGTACAATTGGGAGTGACAGAAAGCTCAGGAAGAAAGTTTTATTTATTTTGCTCTTGATACATTTTTTTCCCACATCAACTTAAACTCATTACAAATAAAATGAGAAATGTTTCTCCTTTACTTTATATTTAATTCAACAATACTCGATATGTAATGATTATCTTAATTTTGAATGTTTTTCCAGCTATGTCTCCAATTTTAAAATGCAATTAGGAAAAAAAAGTCACAGCTATTTGAATTTTGTGCACCAAACCAGCCTGCTTTTATTACTGCCTCATCAGTTGGCACAAATCACATCTCTAACTCCCTAAGTAGATTTCCCTCAATCCCTCTCTGTGAACTTCTGAGTTATCATTTAGCACACAGCACTCAAATATATCTCTTCCTGAGCAAACCCTCCAATGATGCAATAAGTATCCAATTTCCTCCACCTATTTCCTGAACGATATCTACATCGAACATTTGAACCAAGACTTTTTTATACTTTTCCTGAAGTAATAGCCTCTCTTGAATACATTTTCCTCATTTTAAAGACATCTCCCAGACCGACGAAATTCTTTACACTATTCCTAACATTTTCATTTTGACAGGGCTTACTCAACTTCTCTGTCCCTCTATTATTAATACTAAAACAAATTCTTTTTCTTTGATCATGACTGTTTTGTTTTTGTCTACTTGATTTACTCATTCTTTTCCTTTCTCTAAACTGTCTGTTTTTATTGATATTAGAAACAGTTGTTATGTTGTGTTAATATCAGCTGTTAGTAACAATAGCTGGCATTTATAGAGTGCGCTTTTGATTCTCAAAACAATCCTGAGAGGTAAGAATTATTATCATATTCTTTTGATAAATGAGGAAATTGAGAAAGAGGGGAAAAAACCACTTGCCCAGGGTCACACAATATATGTATGAAGCTGGATTTGAACTTAGATCATCTGTTTTCCAAGCCCCATGATATATATACTGTATCTTGTATCTGCCACAACTATTGTTGTTGCATTTCTAAATTAATAGGATTCGATTTTTGTTTACTTTTTCCTATTCCTTTTGGTGGTAGGCCAGGGATCACTCTCCCCTTTGACCCTCCATCAAACTACATCATTCTTTTTGACAATTCTTCATTGAAGCTTGACATCCATTCCTTATCATAAAACATCAGACATCTATATGTTAAATGTCTATATTCTTGTCCAATATTGAACCCCTATGTCATGGGATTTTAACAATTATAACCCTTAGTGACAGGAAGAATTAAAATATAAAGAGTATGTAGAAAAATAATTATGTTCTACAATACCTCACAGAATTGGTTATTTCTTTGTTTTTAAGAAAAAGGGTCAATCCAAGACCTGTAGAAAGGTTTTAGAGTGAGATATATATATATATATATATATATATATATATATATTTAGTATATGTGTACATATATGCTTCCACATATAAACATATGTATGTTTATATAGATACATATGCGTGTTGATGTATTTGCTTGGGTATACCTATCTAGCTATCTTATCTGTATATCTATCTATCTATCTATCTATCTGTCTATCTATATCTATCTATTATCTGTTCTTGCTTTGTTACAGAGCTTTAGAATTGACCCTACACAGAACCAGAAGGGATGTTAGAGACTATCCAGGCCAGCATTCTAATTTTACTGATGAAGAAATTTGTTCTGTGGCACGTTTCTTTTCTCTTTAAAGATCATCTAAAACACATTTTCCAGCTTTCACTGAAGAGATTGGAGCTTATGCCAGTGGAATGTTGCATATGGCTGTCAGATAAAGTTGCTTAACTAGTTTATTCTGTTATGTTAGAAAGTTTGCTGGGGATATAAAGAGGGTAAATCTTGGAATGATTGTCATATCAAAACAAAAGATTTTGAACAAACCTGGGTGGGGAAAAAAGTTCTCTACCTCCAGATTTAGATTCCTAATTCAAGTCTTACACAGTGAATAACATAAAACAGACTGCAGACTGACAACCTACTTTTAGATAGATGGCACCATAGAGTTCTGGGCTGATGTCAGAATGCCCTGAGTTTAAATGTGATCTCAGAGATTTACTACTTGTGTCACCTTGGGCATATCACTTAACCTGTCTGCCTCACTTTCCTCAACTATAAAAAATCAATAAGGGGCGTCTAGGTGGCATAGTAGATAAAGCCCCGGCCTTGGAGTCAGGAGTACCTGGCTTTAAATCTGGTCTCAGACACTTAATAATTACCTAGCTGTGTGGCATTGGGCAAGCCACTTAACCACATTTGCCTTGCAAAAAAAAAGTCAATATATATGCACCAAACTTTGGAGATGGAGGGTTATATTAATTCTAGTCTTGGTCAAGAACCTAAATTTATTTACTATTGTAATTGCATAACATTTTGGAAGTTGCTTAAATATATATTTTACTATTCATCAGGCAGCTGGTGAGCATTTAATTTATTAAGTACTTATTATATGTCAAGGGCTTTCAGATCTGAAAGGCATGGGCCATATTATGTGGTAGTACTCAAACTATGCTGTCTAGTATTAATGTATATTTATGAAAAGATGAAAAAATATTTGATGCTTTTAGTTGGTAGGCTCTCAATATTATAATATCATAATTTTGTATTAAATTGTCAAATCCCTGAAGAAAGGAGTCAAGAATTATCCATTTCTGTTTCCACATCACTCCTAAGCAAAAGATCTCACTCAAGAGTCATTGAATGAAGAAATGATGAATGGATGGTTGGATACATTCTTGAATTCATGACAGGGATCTAGGAAGGGAATGAGTCTTCATCTTACCTGTGACCCATCATTTTTTTTCAAAAACTCTGGACAATAGATTCTTTTCAAATTCTATTGTTGTCTTATTAATACAGTTAATAACTCTTACAGAATAAGTTGTCTTCATTATATAGGGGAGCTCTTTATTGGGTATTCTATGCTCCAATGAACTCATAAGTCTTATTAAACAATAATATTTAAATAATAAGAAAATTGCAAATCATTCATTTCAAGATGTAATATTTTGAATGTTTCCTGATTTTGTTAGCATGAATATTCTCTCTACCAACAAATTTTTTAATTACATTTCACTTAGCTAGGATTGTCTGTAGGGTTTTTAATCATAATTATTTTATATATGGAGAAATAAGTCAATAGACATTTATTAATATTCTACCATCTGTCAACATTGGGCTAAGTTCTGGGTTACAAATATGAAATAAAAAGAGTGCTACCTTCAGGGAGTTTAAGACATAATTTGGAAAAGAACACACAGAAATATGCAGAAATGTGGGGAGGAAAAAAATGTTGAAATTCAAAGGAGTGCAGTCAAGAGGAGAATGAGAAGAAGCTTGCCGAGGAGCCTTCCTTAAATGGAAACTTTGGAAAAAAGGAGCTTTGTTCTGTTCTTCAATCAGACTGGTCTGAGGACAGAGTAATAATTACACAAGAGTATCTAGATAATACTGTCTTGAAGGTTGATGAGGTTTCTGTTGATGAATTACATAGAGGCTTATAGGAGATATTGAAAGGAGTATAACCAAGTGAGAAATGAAGACATTTGGTTAACTGGCTTTATGACAGCACTTCAGAGAAGTATTCAATCAGTCTTTAGTCAAAGATATCCAGTGAAAAGAAACCTCCAGAGATCAAATTTTAAATGGTTCTTTGGTTATGAAGTTTTGTTCACATTTAATCAAAATATGCTTTTTCTGCCACTTCCACAGTAAATCTTTCCTTTTTGGGTCAAGTTGGACAGGTCTAACCCTTTATCCACATGAAAAATACTTGAACAAAACACTTTTATGTCTGTAAATCTTTCTTTCTCTAAGTTACCAAGAAAAATTCTTTCAAAATTATCTTTGTGGAAGACTTTTTCCCTTTCTTATTAGCAGACAGGACCAGGAATATGTACAATAATAAGAGACAGACCAAAACAAAGAAACCCCTCAAGGAAAAGGCACAAAGTAAAAATGGCATAAAGCTCCAAATTCCCATTCAATTTATTTGAGGAGTATAAGGTTGCTATCTAGTAAATACTGATAACTAAAACTGGAGATCAGGGGACAATTATAATATATATTAATATATATACATACATACATACATACATATAATATATATATATATATACATATATAATATATATATACATATAATATATATATATATATATATATATATATATATATAAAACCTTACCAAGTTGTGGTTAGATCAACAGAAGTGCTGATTTTTTTTAATAAAAAAGGATATTTAGTTAATACAAGAAATATAAGGTTGATTAAGACCATATCTGGGAGGGATAAGACCAGAACTTTTAAACTGGACAGAGAGGAGTTCTAAGAATGATCTCAAAAGTGACCTTAGAGCTTGCACTGCCATCTGCTGCTCTCAACAGTGAATTGCAGTTATGTAAATATATTTAATATAGTTACATATATATATATATATATATAATACATATACATATAACCTAAATTAGATTACTCATTGCCAAGAGGAGGGAGAGGGAAAAGAGGGGAGGGGGAAGAAAAAGGTAGAATTCAAAATTTTACAATAATGAATATTGTAAAATTATTTTTGGAAGTATTTGGAAAAATAAAGAAGTAATTTTTTTTTAAAGAGTGAATTTGTCGTGGGAAGACTTGAGTGAAGACAAAACTCTGGTACTAGTAAGAGTTCATTAGAAGTAAACTTTTGTTGATATGAGGGGAACAGTTTTGCACATATATTGCCTTAAAGGTGAAAAATGAGAATTCCAGCCAAGGAGGCAAATTTAGAAGAACTCTGGAGTCCTAGAGTGAGGTTCAATGTTCCTGAAAGAGTTTAATATTGTCTTGGACATCCAGAGAAGAATGTATAGGAGACAGGATAGAAGTAGAACTACTTCTTTCTCAATTGGAGAAATTTAGAAGAGAAGTGGTACCATCTATCAGTGAATTATTTCATATATATATACATACATACATATATATATATATATATATATAGGCTCAAATAATTCAATTTTTTTAAAAAAATAAATAAGAGGGGTGGCTAGGTGGAGAAGTGGATAGAGTTCTGGCTCTGAAATCAGGAGTACCTGAGTTCAAATCTGACCTCAGGACTTAATAATTACCTAGCTGTGTGGCCTTGGGCAAGCCACTTAACCCTATTACCTTATAAAAAAATAAAAAAATAAGAATCATAAAGAAAAAATGATAAAAGAAATTAGTGATATAAAAATATGATAACTGTGCTAGATAAACAGAAAAATAACACCTTAAAGAAAATAACACCATAAAAACAGAAAAATGCAGTCAAGCAAACACAAAAAAATCCAATGAAGAGGCAAATTCCTTTAGAAAAAAATACTCAAGAAAACCAGATTTGTCCATATGGTAAAAGATAAAGAAAACTTCACAGAAGAGAAGAAAAGTGTAATTGACCACATGGAAAAAAGGTGTTCAAAAATTAACTGAATAAAAGAACTCCTTACAAAGCAGAATTGATCAAATAAAACAATAGGAAAAACTCACTGAATAAAATAATTCCTTAAAAATATTTCACTGCACAAGTGAGAGCTAATGATTCCATGAGATCAAGGAAAAAAGTGAAAAAGGATGAAAAAATAGAAGAAAATATGAAATATCTCATTGGAAAAGCAATTGACATAAGAGATAATTTAAGAAATATTGAATAGCCTAAAATGATCAATAAAAGGATCTTATTATTAGGGGAAACCTAGCCTGATATTCTAGAATCAGAGGTTATTGAAGAAAATGAAAGAATATATTGGTCACTTTCTGAAAGAGTTTTCCAGATGAAAACATCCAGGAATATTATAGTCATATTCCAGAGCTTCCAGGTCAAGGAAGAAATATTGCAAGAAGCCAGAAAGAACCAATTCAAATATCTTGAAACCATAATCATGATAGTACAAGATTTAGAAACTTCTAAAGTAAAGAATCAGGAAACTTGGAATAGGCTATTCCAGAGGGAAAAGGTGCTAGGATTAAAATCAAGAATCACCTAGCCAGAAAAAACTGAGTATAATTCTTCAGGGTAAAAATATATTTTTAATCAAATAGAACATTTTCAAGCATTCTGATAAGAAGAATGGAGCTGAATAGAATATTTGAATTTCAAATACAAGACTCAAGAATAAAAAGATTACAGAAAAAAATCATAAGATATTCTGAAAGCCTGAACAATTTCATAAGAACTTTGTCATTATTAGGGCTGTTGGGAGTATGCATACATAGAGAGCACAAGAGGAAGTTGAGTACATTGCGATAATATCCTCCTTTCCCCGAAAAAGTGAAGGAATGAGAAAGAGGAATACACTTAGAGAAGGTTAAAGAGAGAGGAAGACTGTGGAAATTTATCTCATATAAAAGAACCTTTACATAGAGAAGAATATGGGGTCCCTACTCTCATCAGAATTGATTCAAAGTGGGACTAAATATTATTAAGAATAGAAATGTCTTACCATACAAGAAAACAGGAGGAGAAGGATTGATAAGAGGAGTAAGAGGAAGCTGATAAAGAAGAGGATGGATTGGGGGAGATGGTAGTCAGAAGCAAAATATTTTTGAGTCTGAACAGTGTGAAAGGAGAGTGACAATAGGGTATACAGGTGAAAAATTGGAGGGAAATATACAGAAATCATAATTAAAAGAATTTTATAATATGTTTCTTTGAGAAAGACCTCATTTCTCAAATACAGAGATAACTGGGTGAATCTATAAGAGTCATCCCCCAATTGATAAATAGTCAAAGGATTTTCAGATGAAGTAATCAGTTATCTATAGTCATATGAAAAAGAATGCTTTAAATCACTATTGAATAGAGAAATAGATATGAAAACTACTTTGAGATAGCCTCAAATAATTATCAGATTGACATATAACAGAAAAGGAAAATGACAAATTTAGAAGGCACATGGGAAAAATGAGATACTAATGCACTGATGGTGGAGTTGTGCACTGAAGTAACCATTCTTAGAGTTATTTGGAATCCATGCTTGTCCTTGAATTCAGCACTATTAGGTCTGTTCCCAAAAGAAAAACAAGGAAAAGGAAAAAGAAAGGAAGCTATATATTAAAAATATTTATAAGCAGGTCATTTTGTGGTAGCAAGGAATTGGAAATTGAATATGCCCAATTAATTGGGGAATGATTGAACAAATTCTGGTATATGATTGTGATGGAATACTATTGAATGAGAAGAAATGATTAACAGGGATGCTTTCAGAAAAACTTGAAAGGACTGAAGCAAGGAGGATACTGTACTTAGTAACAGCAACATTCTGCAATTTTCAGCCAAAGAATGATCTAAAACAATTCTGAGGGACTTAGGATGAAAAGTGCTCTTCATCTGTAGAGAGAGAAATGATGGAGTCTGAATTCTAATGGAAACAGTTTTCTGAAATGATTTCTTTAGTTTTTAGGAAAATGTTTTATTGGATTATATATATATATATATATATATATATATATATATATATATACATATATGATCAATATCAAGTTTTATGTCATCTTAATGAGGGACTGGGTAGAATGAGGAAAAGAATTTGGAAACCAAAATTAAAAAAGCAACAACTTTTGAAAATTGATTTTACATATCATTCTATTCTGTTCTATAATCAAGGTTAGACTTGGGAAAAAATAGGCTATTTCTTAGTAGCCAACTTGACAAAATTGTATTTTCATAATGAAAATTCATCTTAAAATTAATCAATGCCAAACCATGCAAAACAATTAAATGAATATAATTGCTTATTAAATATTTTTCATAAGATATAAAATTGTAAACTTTATCATATGTTATCACAAAGACTGGCATGCCCCTTTTTCCTAAAATTCCAGAGGTAATACTTTCTGTAGGGCTCTCCATGAGGTTGTATATTTCTAGACTCTCTACAAATGGCTCCAGATCCAACTGATGTACCAAGAATTTTAGTATGATTTGTTCTGTATTTTGGTTCCATTTAGACTCCAATAATCAGATTAGTTCTTACAAAGAAATATTCAGAGGCATTGTCTTAATTATGCAAACTTCTTCCCATTATGATAGACATAATTCTCCTACCTTTGTACTTTCTCAATCTCTTGGGAAGAGAAGGGATATTGTTTCAAAACTAAAGAAGATAGTTATAATTGTAAGTCCAAAAGTCTACCCGGGCTTGAGTCCTAGGAACTCTTATTCCTTTGGACTTCCCTGTCTGAATGCATGGGTGTCTGCCTGACTGTAACATACTGCCTGCAACTTTGACTGCAAGGATACTATGGCTCAAAATCCCAAGACTGGAGGTGGTCATCACTGGTACTTAAAAATGAGAAAAGTAAATGAAACAAACCAGAAACTAGCACCCACAATCCCATTTCATGAACCTGGAGTAAAAGATGGAGCAGAAGAAGAAAGTCCTTTCTATCTCACAAATTCATTTCATGGCATCTATGCTTTACATGAATTGGGATCTTCATTCTCTGGCTAAGCAAGTAAAAAAATAGTGCAGCAAGAGTGTTGGAAAAAGAACAGCAGACACTATCGGAAAATGAATAACTAGCTCACTCTCTCCAGTTTTAAAAACTCAGTCAATTCAAAAGGTTACTTGCACCCCCATTTACATGGAAGAAGACACAGATGCCTCAGTGTTAAGCAATCTGTACATAATCAAAAGATCCCTCCAAAAGTCCTCCACATTATACAAAAAATTGCATACCAGGGGGAGGGGCACAAATAGTTCAAGAAATGATATGACTTTGGTTGATACTTTGGCTCATGAGGAGGATTGTGTGTACTTGGAGAATACTTGGAAAGGATATAAGGTAAAAAAGTGATTATAAGTATAATATGATGTAATTTGAGACAATGCTGCTTATCAAACAATCAATTTGTGATGATACCTTGATAACAGTATTAGCTTATCAAGCAATTGTATAATCAAACTTTGATTGATGATACCTGATTAATATTACTAGAGCAATGAATAACACCAAGGGACGAGGCACAAAGATTTATAATTTGAGAGGAAAAGGAGGGAGAATGTGAATCCTGAGTAAATTCTATTCCTTAAATTTAGCCCAGAGAGGGAATAAGAAGTCCCACTTGGGTTTAAAAATCTACCTTAATCTCCAGGGAACAGGGACACTGGGAAAGGGAAAGATAAGGGAAGAATTGACTGATAAAAGGGAAGACTAATGTATAAATGAAAATAAATTGAAAGTTGAATTTTCGAAAGAAATGTCAAAGAGGAAAGGCATAGAAGTTTGGTGAGGAGGAAGAAGAGGAAAGGAAAGAGTAAAATATAAATGGAGGAAGATAGAATGAGGGAAAATACAGAATTAGTAATCTTAACTGTAAATGTGAATGGGATGAAGTGACCCATAAAATGGAAGTGGATAGCAGGTTGGATTAAAAACCAGAACCCTACAATATATTGTTTACAAGAAGCACATTTGAAGCAGAGAGAGAGAGAGAGAGAGAGAGAGAGAGAGAGAGAGAGAGAGAGAGAGAGAGAGAGAGAGACAGGGTAATGGTAAAAGGTTAGCAAAAATATATTATGCCTTAGTTGAAATAAAAAAAAAATCACGGATAGCTATCTTAATCTCTGATAAAGTAAAAGCAAAATCCAATCTCATTAAAAGGGATAAGGAAGGAAACTATATCTTCTTAAAAGGTAACATTTGTAATGAAGCTATATCATTACTAAACATGCATGCACCTAGTGGTATAGCATCCAAAATCCTCGAGGAAAAAGTGAATGAATTACAAGAGTGAATAACAAGCAGACATAGATAAATCTAAGCTCAAAATAACCAAATAGAAGTTAAAAATATGAAGCAAATCTTAGAAAACATAGATATGATATACCTCTGGAAAAAATTTATTGGGGATCAAAAGGAATATACCCTTTTCTCAGCAGTACTTGAAACCTGTACCAAAATTGACCATGTACTAGTGTACTTATAATCAAATGCAGAAGGGCAGAAATAATATATATACACACTTCTCAGATGAGGATGCAATAAAAATTGCATTTAATAAAGCATCATGGAAAGATAAACTAAGAACTAATTGGAAATTAAATAACTATATCTTAAATTATGGATGGATCAGCCAGCAAATAATAGAACTAATCAATAATAATATCCAAAAATGATAATAATAAGGAGACATCATACCAAAATATTTGAAATGCAGTCAAAGAAGTTTTGAGGGGAATTTTATATCTCCAAATCACTATAAAATAGATAAAAAGGAGATCAGTGAATTGGGTATGAAACTTAGAAAAAAAACAGAAAAAGAACAAATTAAAGATCCCAAATTAAATACCAAATTAGAAATTCTGAAAATCAAGGGAGAGATTAATAAAAATTAAAACAAGAAAACCATTGATCACATAAATAAAACTGAAGTGATTTTATGAAAAAGCCAACAAAATAGAAAAACCTTTGATTAATCTGATTTAAAAAAAAGAAGATAACCAAATTACCAGTATCAAAAATGAAAAGGGTTCGCCAACCACCAAGGTTGGAAATTAAAGAGATGAGTCAGAGTTACTTTGCTGACTGTATGCCAATAAACTGGATAACCTGACTGAAATGGTTGAATTTTACAAAAATACAAACTGCCTAGATTGACAGAAGAGGAAACAAATTACTTAAATAACCTAATTTCAGAAAAAAAAAAGAAATTGAAGAAACCATCAATAAATTCCCTAAGAAAAAGACCCCTGGTCCAGATGAATTTGCAAGTGAACTCTGCCAACCATTTAAGGAACAATTAATTCCTATTCTACATAAAATATTTAAAAAATTGGATGAAAAAGGAGTTCTGCCAAACTCCTTTAATGACTATACCAGAAAGAACCAAAACAGACAAAGAAATGAAAATAATGAAAATAAGGGTTAAAAGATTACAAACTGCAAAATGAATGATTTTGACAATATTAAATTAAAAATTTTTGCACTAATAAAATCAATGCTGCCAGAAATAGAAGGAAAACAGAAAGTTGAGAAACAATCTTCATAACTAGGATTTCTGATACAATTCTCAATTCTAAAATATATAGAGAGAATTGCATCAAATTTATAAGATCACAAGTCATTCCCCAATTTATCAAAGGATATGGAGAGTTTTCAAATGAATAAATTAAATCTATAAATTATCATATGAAAAACTGCTCTAAATCATTATTGATTAGAGAAATGCAGATTAAAACATTGATGAAGTATCACCTAATACCTATTAGATTGGCCAAGATGAGAAAAAGGGGGAATGATCAATGTTGGAGAGGTTATGGGAGGACTGGATCATTGATGCATTACTATTGGAAAAATATTCTTTCTGGATTCAACCATTTTGGAGAGCAATATGGAGCTATGTCCAAAGAATAGTAAAACTTTTCATACCCTTTGACTCAGTGATTCCAATTCTAGGTCTATATCCAGAAAAAATTATAAGAAAGGGACAAGTCCTACATGTTCCAAAATATTCATAGCAGATCTTTTTGTAGTGGCATAGAATTGGAAATTGAGGGGATACCAATGAATTGGGGAATGGCTAAGCAAGTTATTGTACATGAATGCTATGGAACTTTATTGTTTTTTTTCTTTTTTTAAATTTTTTTATTCTCATTTTGTACAAATGTGTTTTTTTACATTAATAAAATATTCTTGTTTAAGAGTAAATGAAATAACCCCTCCTCCATAAATATAGACTTGCTTGAGCGATAAAGTAAAGAGGAGAAAAAAATTAAAATAAAAAAATAATAGTAATAATTGTAGGTATGGCCAGGTGGCGCAATGGATGAAGCACCAGCCCTGAAGCCACGAGTACCCGAGCCCCCATCAAGCCCCGTAGACCCAACAATCACCCAGCTGTGTGACATCCAAGCCACCTGATCCCCACTGCCCTGAAAAAACCAATAAGAAGAAAAAAAAGACCCAAAATAAAATAAAATAGTAATCATAGTAGGAGTGGCTGGGTGGCAGACAGCTCATTGGCCCTTGAGCCAAGAGCACCCGGGGCCAAATCCGGCCTCAGACACCCAAAGATCACCCTGCTATGTGGCCCCAGGCAGGCCACCCAGCCCCATTTGCCCTGCACCCTCCCCCAAATAATAATAATAATAAATGTGCTTCAGTTTTTGTTCCAACACCAACAACTCTGTCATGGGTGGATTACATTCTTTATGGTAAATCCATGGCAAAAGTTACTTCCATATTTTTCCAACATTGCCATTGCTGATCGCAATTCCCTCCTTTCTTATTTCTCCACTACCATGTACTATATTTTCTCTCTCCTTTCACTCTGACTTTGCTGTACGGTAGCTGAGTGATGCAGCAGACAGATCCCTGGTCCTGGGGCCAAGAGACCCTGAGCCCCCTTACCACCACTTAGGCCTAGCATCCTCCTGGCCCTATGGTCCTGGACAGGCCATCCAATCCCAGCCCCTTGCAAGAAGTAAAAAAGAAAATGTGTTAATATCTGACCACTCTCCCCCCATGGTCCATCCTCTCCTCCTTTATTCACATCCCCACCCCTTCCCTCTGCCCCCCTCCTTCTTACTCCAGATGTCTATACCCTATTGAGTATATATGCTGTTTCCTCTTCTAGCCACCTCTGATGACAGCAAAGGTTCCCTCATTCCCCCTTGCCTCTCCCCTTCCATATCATTGCAATAGCTCATTGTAATAAAGAAAAATCTTATTATATGAAATATCTTGGCCTATTTCCCCTCTCCTTTTTCTTTTTCCCATTACATTTCCCTTTTTGCTATTGACTCCATTTTTACACCATATTTTATCTTTGAATTCAGCTTTCTCCTGTGCTTCAACTAGAAAAGTTCCCTCTAACTGCTCTATTAACTGAGAAGGTTCATATGAGTATTATCAGTGTCATTTTTCTATGCAAGAATACTTGCAGTTCATCATCATCATTAAGTCCCTCATATTTTCCCCTTCTCCTCCACTTCTATGCTTCACATGAGTCCTGTATCTGAAGATCAAACCTTCTGTTCAGCTCTGGCCATTCCAATAGGAACATTTGAAATTCCCCTGGTTCATTGAAAGTCCATTGTTTTCCCTGGAAGAGGACATTCAGCCTTGCTGGGTAGTTCATTCTTGGCTGCATTCTAAGCTCTTTTGCCTTCTGGTATATTCTATTCCAAGTCCTACAAGCTTCCAATGTAGTTGCTGCTAAATCCTGTGTGATCCTGACTGTAGCTCCATGATATCTGAACTGTGTCCTTCTGGCTACTTGTAATATTTTCTCTTTGACTTGGGAGTTCTGGAACTTGGCTATAATATTCCTAGGGGCTGTTTTTTTGGGATCTCTTTCTTGGGAGGATCAGTGGATTCTCTCCATTTCTATTTTGCCCTCTGCTTCTAGAATATCAGGGCAATATTCCCATAGAAATTCTTTGAAAATGATGTCAAGGCTCTTTTCCTGATCATGACTTTCAGGTATTCCAATAATTTTTAAATTATCTTTCCTATGTCTGTTTTCCATATCAGTTGTTTTTTCAATGAGATATTTCATATTTTCTTCTAATTTTTCATTTTTTTTTTGGTTTTATAGTATTGATTCCTTATTTCTGGTAAATTCATCAATCTCCCTGAATTCTATTCTTTGTCTGAAGGATTTGTTCTCCTCAGAGAGTTTTCTTATCTCTTTTTTCCATCTGGCCAATTTTGCATTTTAAAGCATGCTTCTCTTCAGTAACTTTTTGAACTGTTTTATCTATTTGACCTAAAGTGGTTTTTAGCATGCTATTTCCTTCAGCATTTTTTTGGATTTCCTTGACTAAGCTGCTGATTTCATTTTCATGTTTTTCCTGCATCTCTCTCCTTTCTTTTCCCAGTTTGTCTTCTAACTCCCTCATTTGATTTTCAAAGTCTTTTTTGAGCTCTGTCATAGCCTGAGCCCAATTTCTGTTTTTCTTGGAGTCTTTAGATGCAGGAGCTTGTGCTTCCTCATCTTCAGACGGAGTATTTTGATCCTTCTTGGGCTCATCTGCAAAATATTTCTCAATGGTGCTCCTCTTATTTCTCTGCTTGCTCATTTTCCCATCCTGGGCCTGGTTTTGGGGGTGCTTCCTGAGCTTTTGGGACACTCCCACAGGGGTCTCAGTGTGTGAGGTTCTGTCCTCCCTCCTGGTCTGTGAATGACCATATGTGCCCCCCTGCCTTGGGGCTGAGGTGGGGGGGGGGGGACCCTGCTGTTCTATTGGGGGGCCTAGACTGCAATCAGGATCTGAATGTGGTCAGAGCCCCAGAATCCTGTTCCAGGGGCAGAGGACAGAGCTCTGCAGTCTCTCTTCACTCCCCTCCCTCAGCTCAATGGGCTCATGCCCTGGGCCTCCTGCTTACTGGCTCTGCCTACTTTTGTTTCAGGATCTGGGCAGCTGAAAGACCAGGCTGCTTGCTGTGTGCCCTGAGGGCTGGGCTCCATGTGCTCACTCTGGCATAGGTCCCCTGCTGTTCCCCAACTTTGTGTCTGGTGCTCCCCGGGGTATAGCTCAGGAGACTCCCTGGCTGCTGTGAGCTGAGGCTCCCAGTGCCCTGGGGCTGCCTCCGGGAGGCTGAAGTTCCTTTGCTCTGGCGTGCCACCCCTCTGGTGGGCCACCCCTCCAACCCCGGGGAGCAGAGCCTTTCTTCTCTTTTCCAGGTTACCTTGAGTAGGAGAACTGCCTCACTGGGTCCCTTTGTGGGTTCTGTCTCTCAAAAGTTTAATTAGAGTCCTTAGTTTCAAAGTTTTATCAGAGAGTGCCTAAGCCTTGATCCTTTATTGTCACCATCTTGGCTCTGCCCCTATGGAACTTTATTGTTAAGCAATCATAAATAACTGGACTCTAGAGAAGTGTGGAAAAACACTATAGGATCTGATGCTGAGTAAAGGGAAAAGAACCAAGAAAACAATATACACATTAACAACAACATTGTGAGATGAACAACCTTGGTGGAAGCAACTCATCCAAGCAGTTCAGGACAACCCTATTAAACAGATTATGGACTAAGTTATCCCCAGCCAGAGGAAGAAAAGCAAAACAAAACAAAACACACACATACACACACACACACACACACACACACACACACACACACACACACAGAGAGAGAGAGAGAGAGAGAGAGAGAGAGAGAGAGAGAGAGAAAGCCCAATACTTCAGAATCTGAGGAGCACCTTATAAATTATCTCTGCTGTATCTCTTTCCCTTAATCCTAGTTCTTCATACCAAAAGTAACTAATCTGTTAACATGTTTATCAAAAATATGTTATGTACAATGCTAACTTGACTGTGTGCCACTGAGGGGAGGGGGGTGGGAAGAGAGGGAAGGAAATTTTGTAACTTAAAAATATACATGTACATATGGCTGAAAATAAATAAATAATTAAGTGATCAAATCAATCAATAAATAAATGAGTGAATAGATAAATAAGAAAAAAGAAAGAAAAGGAACATTAAAAAATGACATACCCAGACAAGTCCAGGTTACACAATAGATTTGATTGTTTTTCATAGTCCAAGTTAATTTGCACACTATAATTTTGCATCCCACTAAATAGAAAATGGGCATTTGCATTTCTGTTAAAAAAAAACAACTGGTAATTCTTTTTAATTGCTATAACAAATATCCTTAAAATAAAATTTGGTTCAGTGCAACTTAGTAAACAGTTTTAAGTACCTATTTTATGAAGTAAGTTACGTTAGGCCCTGGGAAGGTACAAAATTTAGATTAGACATTGTCCCTGCCCTTGGGGAACTTCCAATGAAATGAATAGATACGAAACATATAGTTGTAATATAAAAGGAACATATAATAATCATCCATATTTACAGTATTCTGTGTTAGATTTAAGAAGAGAAATTCATTACAATGGGGAACAAATTTATGAGAAAAGTAAGCAGCTTTTTTTAACCATTACCAAAGTATTAACAATTGTGATAAGTAGAAGTTTGGTCCCATTTCTTGAAAACAGAAATGGAAAATTGACAAGGTATATGGAGAGCAGAAGGAACAAACTGGAGTTTCAAAATTTTAAAGTGTAATTTGAAAAAGTTATTTTATGCTGGTTAAACAACATCATAATGGAAATGGCAAGGACTAGTATCCATTGCCATCAGTGCAAATGGCTTGAGACTTACTTGTTAACAGAGTATCCATGGGAGCAATTTAAGTTTTGAAAACATGTCTCTAAGGTCATAATGCTCTATGCACTGACAAATGAATTTCCCCCTCACAATCTGGTCTTCAGAGTTTAGGCCAGAAAAACAGGCCTCATGAAATGCTTCATGAAATTGACTCAGCTTGGGAGGCATGTAAGTAATCATTTTCTTTTTTTCCTTCCTTTTTTCTCCTCCTTCCCCCCCTTATGTAACTTTACTTCCTAAATATCTCAGAATTCTAATATATTGTAGGATCTGCCTATAATGGACCTCAAAGTGCTTCTTTGTTTCTTATTATCCTTAGCTCAGCTTCCAACAGTGGTAACTTCTAAAATGAGATCAAATGTTTGTCTTTTAGCTCAAGTACACATTAAAATAAAATCAATTTTAAAATGGGGCTCTCATCCCCCTTTCCATTCTTTTTTTTAATTTAAAAACATAATAGATGAAGAATTACTGGTTCTGTACCTCAGTTTATGACTTAGCATAGCATCTTTATATATGATTAGCTTGTTTAATATTGTTCTAGAAGAGGACCGATATGATATGACTATGGTAGAGTCAAGTTACAATGCACCTGACTATAACTGTACAGACCAATATGATTTCAGAACATTCTACAACAGGTCAGGCACAAAAAATAGACCATGTGAAAATTTGAGTGAATTCTCTAACTTTATACATCTTGCTTTTCTATTGAGCTAATTCAATATTCTGCTTTGCTTATAGAGCACAGCACCTTTTCTGGTGAGGGCATGTCATGCCGGACTAGTGTCTCCCATATTGCAAAATCAGTTCTAAAGTTCTTAAGGGAGACCTTGAGAGTCCTTGCATTATTTTTTCTAGTCACCATTTGAGTGCTTGCCCTATGTGAGTTCTCCATAAAATAGTCTTTTTGGCAACCTTTCATTTGGCACTTGAACAAGGTGACCAGCCCATCAGCATTGCAGTCTCTGCAGGAGAGTTTGAATGCTTGGCAGTTTTGTTCCAGAGAGGACTTCTGTATCTGGTATTTTTATCCTACTAGGTGATAACCAGTATGGTTATCAATTTGGAAATGAAAGGCCATGTTCTGCTTGTTTGGAAAAAAAACTTTTCACCCTTCCTAGCCATCAAATCAGTTAATATTCAGTCTGACTCAAAGGGATGACTCATGTAACTCTCCACTTTTGGAATCAATGAATATCAAATATGTGTGCCTCTCTATTGCAACTTGGGGATAAGTTAGGTTGTAGTAGATTCATAATTTTACCTACTGATTGGACCTACTGAATTGCCATCATGACAAATAAATTGACATCCTAGCTCACCAGTTATCCTCTTGTGAGTTAATGTATGTGAAAAAGTTCCCTAGGGCTTGATTAAAAACCCTAGATAAACCAAATCAAGATTTTATGAGTGTTCCATGCTAAAGACCAGTTGCTAGAATGTAGTGACCCAACCCTAAGAAACAATTCCTCAAATGGCTAACTGCCTTTTTAACCCATCTTAATGACAACCAACACAAATGACTGATGAATTTCATTAGTATACTGGTCTGAATTCGTTCCTTACACATGCCATTCTTATTTAGAGACCCAGTGCTAGTCACTCAAACATTGTGAGTCTATAAAAAAATAATCCCATATGTGGTGTCAAGTTTAGAAAGGTCCTTTTCTGTCTAATAAAAAAGTGTCTCAGCACAACAAACAGGACATATGGCTGAGTTCAGAAAGGGAAGTCCAATTTTGAGAGTAAGTAGGAACGTGTACAAAATAAAAGTTACAAAATATATATTATGGCCTTTTAAAGGAATCTATTTATATTGAATGATTTTCTGAGTCTCCTTAGAACATACAACGAGAGTTTGGAGGACGCTAAAGATGATTAAGGAAAGGAAAATTCATGATTTTTTTTCATAATATGGTTAAATTGGAATTCCATGGACTTTGGAATTTGGAATAGTGATTTTTTCTTTGTTTTCTCAACAATTCAACATATTTTGAATGCATCTGCTATTCATAAAGCTTTTTACTAGATGTTGGCCCACAACAATGAATTAAAACAGCTTCTCAAATCAAATAATTTCTATTTTGCTTTAGGGATAGACCTTTTATACAGATAATCCCAGGAACATGAATTTAGAAATGAAAGGAGTCTTAATGTGTAGCTAGAGCAAGTTTTTTTTTTTTATTTTGCATATAAGTAAATTAAGATCCAGTTGTAGGAAATGAAACAACCAGGAAAA
Source organism: Macrotis lagotis (assembly GCF_037893015.1). NCBI lineage: Eukaryota > Metazoa > Chordata > Mammalia > Peramelemorphia > Peramelidae > Macrotis > Macrotis lagotis. The sequence continues at coordinate 133,786,113 of NC_133660.1, read as the reverse complement.
CTGAAAAAGAGAGCGGGGGCAATATTTGCTAAACAAGTCAAATGACCAACACCACTATCAACTTGACCCATAGATTCTGATGGAGGCAGCCTAAGTCTCTGGATCAAAAGTAGGCTTTTTAGTCAGGGTAAAAAGTTTTAACATCAGAAAATGATATAATTTCATCATTGGAAATGGCATTGAAAAGCATGAATCTCTGCTACACCTAACAATCATTTTACATTATCATCTAAATTGAATATGAAATATCTCATATTTGTTGTCATGACATAATTTGAGATTAGAGACTGCCTTACTTGTCTATTTTTATTCCCAGGGTAAAACAAGTACTTCATTCATTTGTTCAAGACCAAATAGTTAACAAGTGACAGTATAAGGATTTTTATTAGAATCCTCTGACTCCAAACATAATGTTTTTTCCATTATACTCTGCTGTACTATGTACTAGTTTGAGATGCACTATTTCCTATACCCAGAATAATTATCATTGAATTTTTGTTGTTTTTCTGGACTTTTGAAAAGATATAACATTTCTGTTTATACCATCATAGATTAAAAACTCATCTTTAACTTTCAATTTCTATAAGTTCTCTGGACAACAAGTGAACTATTTAGTATCAAGTCACTTGTATAACACAGTCATGACTCGAAGGTCTAGGGATCATCCCAATTCTGAAAACTTCCCTCTCTCTATTCCCATGTAGCCTCATCAAACAAGATAACTTGAGGAGAAATGGAAGGACAACCAGAGAAGGCTTCATGAAGATGTCTCAACTGATTTGAGCCTTGAAGGAAGTTAAGACTTCTGAAAAGCAGAGGTGAGGAAGGAAGATGCCCCAGGCTTGGGGTGAGACAGTATGTGTGAATGCTGATGGAACTCCACATATGAGGAAAAATTTTTTAGTTTCTTTTGCCTAAATTTAGAGTATACAAAGGGAAGTAATATGAGACTAGTCTCAAAAGGCAAGAAAGATGTACTTTGGAAAGGTTTGCATATCAGATCAAGGAACATCTATTTTACCCCAAATTGAATAGGAAGAAATGAAAGAATTTGCAATTATTTGTTTTTTGTTAGCTGGATTCTTTTGGCAGTAATTTTGTAGTAACTATAACACATCAGTTAAACTAGGGCTTCTTAACCTCTTTTGTGTCCTCAGACAGTCTTGTGAAGCCTGGTTTCCTTTTTAGAATATTGCTTTTAAATGCATAAATAAAATACATAAGGTCCCAAAGGAAACCAATTATATTGAAATTCCTTTATCAAAATATTTTTGAAAAACAACTCACAGACAACAAATTAAGAATTCCAGAATAAACCTCTGTAGCAAAAGTGACGCTAGTGTCAACATTAATATCTTTATCTATTTCTCATATTTCAGAAGCAGAGAAACCTTGTCACATCTGTGAAGTGGGGGAATGGAAAAGATATGAACTAGGATGATGCCAGTGGGAGAAGAGAACAGAGAATAGATATAAGAGACTGTGGAAATAGAACTGACACAATCTACAAACTGAGAATGATGGAGAGAAAATAAGAGTTTAACATAATTCTAAGGCTAGAAACTGGAGCAACTGGAAGGATGGCAGATAACCAGGGAAATGCAATCAACAGTTGGTTGTTGGTGATAAACTGAAGTTCAGGAGAAAAAAATTAGATATGACACATAGATTTGTTAATATATGTATGTATGTTGGACATGTTTTTGAATTGAGGTATATATGCAAAACTTAGTGGGTTTATTTGAGCATTCTCTGATCTTACTTCATCTTCTACCATTTGGGTAGGAGTAGCCTGATAGCTCTTTTCCTTTTCTCCATTAAGAGCTTTGTCTTGCTTGACTTGATTGGGCACTCTTTCCACACTCTTTTTCCTGTTGTCCAGAGGGTAAAGTTCACAGTTCAGCCACAAAATGTCTGTCATAAGTAGAACTAGAAAAAGGACTCCTTTCTGTAGTTTCCCTTCTAATTTGGGTTACAAGAAATGGGCTGGACTGTTTGTCTTATTCTATATTGTTTATCCTTCTCAGTTTTAATTGTTGGCAGAAATCTCCAGGAGAATTCTGAAAGGCATTCAAGTTCTGGAGACAGCTAGGACTGGTAAGCAGGATGTTTCCACCTGCTCTACCATGTTAACAGGGTAGAGAGACTCAGAGGATTTGGAGCCCATTGATACCCCTGGATTTGGAACTAGAACTGCGCTCCTTAGAAACACAATGAAATTGTGAATCAAATCCCCTTTCTCTCCCTAGAAGCTAAGGTGATGTAAAGGGTAGGGGAGGATTATGCCTCTCACAAATTGGGGGAATAAATTTGTATATTTGTGATTATATTTCTTAAAATAAATATTCCTTTATAAAAATCTAATTGTCACAAGGATGCCCATTAGCATTATTACTATTCAATATAATATTAGAAATGCTAGCAGTAGCAATGAGAGAAGAAAAAGAAATTGAAGAAGTCAGAACTGGCAATGAGGAAGCAAAACTTTTGCTCTCTGCAGATGATATGATGGTATGCTTAGAGAACCCAAGAAAATCATCTTAAAAATCTCTTTGAACCAAGTAACAAATTCAGCAAAGTAGCAGGATATGAAATAAACCCACAAAAATCATTATGCATATATATGTATATATATATGAACAACAACGCCTAAGAGCAAGAGATAGAAAGAGAAATTCCATTTAAATTAGCTATAGACAACATTAAATACTTGCAAACTACTTTCCAAGACAAACCCAGAAGCTCTATGAATACAATTACAAAGTACTTCTTATCCAAATAAAGTCAGATCTATATAATTTGAAAAATGTCAAATGCTCATGGTTAGGTCATGCTAATAAATTAAAAATGACAATTCTATTCAAATTAAATTACTTATTTGGTGCCATACCAATCTACCTATGCTAGCTCTTTTTTTTTTCCTTCTACTTCAATGACTTCCAAAATGGTAATAGAATAATCCTTGAAATTTGTATTTCTGTTCTTTTATTGTGTTCCATCTTCCTATTGGTTTCAGGGGACCATTCAGGAATGGTTCAGGGAACACCATTCAGGGAACACCAGTGCATTCATAATATCTTGGAGAAAATTTGGGAGTAAAAAAGTGGAAACAAATGACAGCTTGTCACCTGATTGTTTGACACTTTTTCTCTTTACATTTTATGTTTGTTTACTGGAGTAACAAAAATGAGGAAATTAAAATGCAGTATTTTTGAAAAATATAGTTTTAAGAAATGAATAAATATTACAAGCATAATTCCATCTTTTTTTTCTTCTTATGGCCTGAATGAACATTACTATTGGCGCTTAGGAAATAATGTTATGCAGAGCAACATTAAAAAAGAATCAGGAATGTAAATTTGTGACTTCCACATTGGGCAGCTACTCAGGTACCCATATTAGAGAGAACTCTGATTACAAGTGTGATTGTTAACTACCAGTTTGTGGAAGTCAGCAATGTGAACTAATTGAATCCCATCACTGATGGGAATGACTCTTTACTCCAAATGTCTTAGCTAGAGGAATACAAGCTCTGGTAAGTTGCACAAAGTAGAAAGGATTTTAATATAATCCTATTAACAACTGAACTTTCTCCAAGGAACTACAGAAAGAGTCATATGGCCATCAGATTGTCAATAGGTGAAAATCCCTTGGTTGTGGCAAAGAATGTAAAAAGATATCATGTATCTTCTTTATAACCTATCCAAAGGATTGTAGTAACAAATATTAAGAATTATCAAGTATTTACACTGTTTATAAGCATTAACTGTTTGAACTTTAAAATTGAGATATGTGGCCATTGGTGAACAAGTTGACCAATTAAAACTTATATACTAACATTTTGTGAATAGTGAAGAAATTCTACATAGAATTTTGCAAAATTCTATAACAAAAAAGTCAACATCTTTTTTTTAAATTTTATTTTATTTTTACTCACTAATGATGACATAGATGAAGGATGACATGGAAAACTGGGTTACTTTTTTTTGAAAAGTAGGTTCAAATTGTAGTTATGATAAAATGCTCATTATTGATTAGAGAAATGCTAATTAAAACAACCTTGAGTTATCATTTTACACCTATAAGATTGGCTAAAACAGCTAAAGAGGAAAGCAGCAAATTTTGAAGAGGTTGTAGAAAAATTGACTTTTTGGTGGAACTTCAACTTGATCCAATCAATTAATTGCCACTGAAAGGAGAACATAGTAGACCAGAAATCAACTTAGTTATCAAACATTTGACTTACTTGCCAAATAGATAGAGTTGACTTTCAAAGACAACAGTGGGAAAAATATAAACTTATCTGTAAAATCTTAAGAAAATGGATGTGAACAGTGATAAATACCATTGTCTTATAAAATAAACAGTAGTAGTTGAAGATAGAACATGTTTAGATAAATTGGTAAGATGCCAACCAAACAAGCCATTTCAAGATCATTCAAGGATAACAATAGAAAAGTATTACAAATAGAAGAAAAATTTCAGGAGATTTATATAAACAAAATCTGAGTTTTTTGTATATTTTTAATGATTTATTTTCTTTCAGGGATAGTAGACTCTCCATACTTGGAGTCTAATATAAGTCCCTGCTTTGCATACAGAGGAAGTTGAAGTGATACTAAAGCAAATAAAGACAGTGAAAGAAGGTGAATTTGATTAAACAGAAGATTATAAAAAAAAAGTAATGCAATTGTGAATTTACTGAGGGACTAATAGATGAAGTATTTCTTTGAAGGCATGGAAAAACTCTGTAACCTGGTTAATATCCTAAAACAAGTGCAGAAAGAATATTGGTGACTACCAAACCTTATGTCTACTCTCCTATTTATACAATTTTAAGGAGTATCTACACATGAATAAAGGATATCCTTGGTCAAAGTATAAATAGAGAAGAGGCAGGAAAAAGACAAGAGAAAGAAACCAGTTCGATAGTTCTAGTATAATAAATGTCAGGTGAGACATGAAAGATAAGCATTCCTGAACACCTAAGTATTTGTCACTATGATAGAGGAGACACAGGCAGTCTTTCAAAGACTTATTCTCTGAGGATTGTGAGAACGTTTTCTTTGTATATATGTCTGTACCCAAATGAAATTGTATTGAATTTATCAAGCCCCTAGACACTGAAGAACTTCCTTGAAGAGATTCATAACAACTCAAAGGACTGTGGCTACGCCATACTACTAGGAAATACCAAATAGGTGAAGAATGTCTGTTTTCCAGATTTTATTATACATCTCAATGAATATCCTATTGTTCCTGAACTTAAAATGCTTAATTTTTAATATGATTAGTTTCAGTTAAAATGTTGTAAATTTTTTGGTTATGATCTAAAGGATTATTCTGAAAGTGAGTTCTGTGACATTTAAAAAGGTTCAAGAGATGATTTCTGGGCAATTCAATCATTGTATCAATAAGACTAACAGGTCATTAATAAAAGGATAGTCAATTGATCATCTCTTTGGGGTCACAGGTTATATGTTCTTCAAATGTTCTTGAGGAGTGACAATTAACTTGGCTTGGTTAACACAAAGACAGGCATGGGCTATATTAAAATGAAAGTAATGGGGTATGTGACATATGTACCTCAATGCTTGGTCAAAGAGTCATCAATTTCTCTATTACCTGTATTGATAATAGGAAGAATTAACCTTTCCCCTAACCTGTCTGAGCAAACACAATGAGCAGAAATACACCTATTAATCTAAACTTGGAATTTATTTTAGTGTCTGATTAGATTGTTGCTAGGGTAAATCTTTAAGAGAGATCTCCCTCACTGACTAGTTTCTATTTGAGGAAGTAGAAAGAAGGAAAAACATTGGTCCTAATGCAATAATTAGTTATTAAATACAAGAGAGCAACAGTCATTTTTCACAGTTCATTTTTTCACCAGAATACCAAAGTCCTTGGAATACAAACAGGTAAAGATCCCTTGAAGATCAGAACACCATACTAATAGACAATAAGCCTAGCCCAGAATTAAAAAGGAGGAGAACGAGCTGATTTAATTGTTTTCAGGAAATTACAAAGCATGTTTATTGACCCTAAACTTCCCATAACTGCAAAACTTCATCTTTTAAATATTAAATGTTGTTGGAATTACCATGAGGCAAAAAAGCACTGAGATACTGCTATAGATGACCATCACATTGAAAAAAATTTAACGTCACATAGTGGATATGAACAGAATGCAATATATAATTATCATGGAACTGTAAAGAATGGGAATAAAGTATATATTTAAAAATTGACAGAAAGAGAATATGGGCTAATTGCATGGTAACCTTCTGTACAACAGTTGTACATTGTTATTGGTATGCCAATGACAGGGGATGGACTCCCTGTGTTAAACATACATGAGGAATGTGGATGAGACTGAAACAGGATCAGAAAGCATAGACAATTGTAATGTGCATTGTTGGAAGAAACTCTTCACATCTTGAAATCATATTCAGAATGCAGGAAATAGTTCTTGAACAAAAATATAAAGTAGACAAAGTTTGGATTGGGTGCCCTTTACTCCATGAAAGTCAATAATATCTTGGTAATTGTTATTGGCTGCTCACATGCTGTAGTGCAGGGGTGGGACATTTTTTTCTTCCAAGGGTCATTTGAATGCTTATATCATCATTCACAGGCTATATATGTTCCAACATTTTATTAATTCACCCCCAAAAAGCTCCTGGATTTATTGAAATTTGAGTTCCACCTGCAGTTGCCTTGGTAATGTCACACCAATAGAGCCAAAGATTACTTGCCCTTGGTATAGAGGAACCAGACCTGGATTTGAATTAAATAGGCCTGGACTTGGATTATGCAATTATTATTTATTAACTTTCTGTGTAACCTTAAACACATCTATTCAAGTTTTTTTTGCAATCTTGGAATTTATTTCATGAAGAATCATGTGTAAGGAAATAGATCTTTGCTATGTGTGGTTACTTTCCCAAAATAAAAGAATAAGATTTACTTTATGACACCCAAGGATTAGAAAAAGAATTTCCTTCCAATTCTGAAATTATCAAGTGTCACTGAATTTAAAGCCCCTTAAAGTGATGTTCATGGTGGAATTTATGGACCATGTATTAGGGAAGGAGAATATGATGGTAAACTTGTTAAGAAAACATCTTTAGACAAGTCAAGCTTCAATTCTCCATTTAACTATTCAAACTACTAGACCTAAAAATTGAGACAGTATTCCAGAACCTCTTTGTGAATGAATACTTTATAGGGCAGAAGGCAATAAGAGCAAAGTTTTAAGCAGGATTACAAATAAAAATTAAGGATAAGAAAGACATGCTTTGCTCTTACTTTTCAAGCTTTCTTAGTTCTCTGTATGCCTCGGGGTCTTGGAAAGTTTAGCATGAAGATGACAGTTTCACTCAAAAAATATCCTCTGAATTCGCCTTGCAATATTTTGGATGTCCAAAGACATGAACTTTCACTCAAAAATTTAATGAAGCAAGACTGCTGTATCATTGTGAAATTTTATATACTATTCTGTTTTCTTACTTTGAATGCAATAATAGTATTTGCCTCTGGAAAGAAGACAATATGGAAAAAGGACAAAAATAACTGTCTGATTTACAAATTGCAGCATATTATGCTTTTTGAGTTTAATAATGACTATGGTGAGGCTTTTTAGGAAACTTCCCCTTGGCCCAATAAATACTTCTTGCTTGATGAATGACTTCAGAAAAGTCATTCTCCACTCATTTTCCCCCATTAGCAAATGTATCAGTTTTCTGTAACCTCCTTTAAAAGGGAACTAACTAAAAAAATCTTAACAGTCCTCAGTATGTATTCTTTGTATTTCCACTTCACTGACTATTTTGCTATAGCTTTGTAACACTGACCAATGAGGAGCTCAGTAGTGCTGGCTCAACAGTAAAGAATCCACATATAGACCACATATATGCACAAAGTACTGTCATTCCTGCTACTCAACTTGATCCATTGTGAAGATTTAGTTCGCAGCTCTGTAAGAAGGATATGGGTGCAATAGCATTATAGGACAAGATCAGAATTACCAAGCAATTTGCCAGATGAGTGCCAAGGGATCATTTAATCCATGAGGGACAAAAGGGAGTTTTCAAAGCAGCAGTAGTAAAGCTAATGTCTTTTTATGTGTGGATTGATGTTCTGTGTGGATTTTTTTATGTGTGGATTGATGATGGTCTATTTTTAAAGTTGTATCTCCCTTAATGTAAGATTTACAATCCTTAGGAGATTAGTGGAAATTTATTTTTCAGATGTTAGGATTACAAGTTAAACTACATGTAAAACAATTATTTCCAAATATAGGTTAGAGAAATGTGGTTAGACTAGGAATATCTAATCCCACCACCTTGCGAAATGTAAAAAAGAAAATGTGTTATATCTGACTATCTTCTCCTATGATCTACCCTCCCCTCTATCACCTTTCTTCACAATGGATCAAGCTGAATAGCAGGAATGACAGTCCTTTGTGCATCATGTGGTCTATATGTGGATTCTTTACTGTTGAGCCAGCACTACTGAGCTCCTCATTGGTCAATGTTACAAAGCTATAGCAAAATAGTCAGTGAAGTGGAAATACAAAGAAAAACGAGGACTGTTAAGATTTTTATAGTTAGTTACCTTTTAAAGGACATTACACCTCCCCTGTCCCCTTTCTCTCCTTTTTCTTCTAAATTTCTAAATCCTATTGAGTGTGTATGCTGGTTCTTCTCTGAGCCATTTCCAATGAGAATGAAGGCCCCTCAATCCCCCTCACCTTCCCCCTTTCCATACCATTGCAAAAGCTATATCTTGTTTCTTTTCCATGAAAATATATTAGCCTATTCTATCTCTCTTTTCACTTTCTCCCAACACATTTCCCTTTCACCCATTGATTCCATTTTTACAATATATTATACCTTCAAATTCAGCTCCCCCCTTTGTCTTGTCTATATAAATTCCTTCCAACTGCTCTAATAAATTAGAAGGTCCATATGAGTATTATCAGTATCATCTTTCCATGCAGGAATACCCAGAGCTCATCATCATTAAATCCCTCATAATTTTTTCGTATAATCCACCGTCTTTATGCTTCACCTGAGTCCTGTATTTGAAGATCAGACTTTCTGTTCAGCTGTGGTTGTTTCAACAGGAACATTTGAAATTCCCCTGTTTCACTGAAAGACCATCTTTTCCCCTGGAAGACAGGTTCAGTTTTACTGTATAGTTGATTCTGTTGCATTCCAAGCTCTTTTGCCTTCTAGAATATTATATTCCAAGTTCTACAAACCCTAAATGTGGATGCTGCTGAGTCCTGTGTAATCCTGACTATAGTTCCACTATATTTGAAATGCTTCCTTCTGTATACTTGTAATATTTTCTCTTTGATTTGGAAGTTCTGGAACTTGGCTATAATATTCCTGAGGTTTATTTGTTTTTTGGATCTCTTTTCAGGAGGAGATTGATTGGTGGATTCTCTCAATTTCTATTTTGCCCTCTGATTCTAGGATATCAGGGCATTTTTCCTGTAGAATTTTTTTTAAAAAAATTAAGTCAAGGCTCTCTTCCTGATCATGACTTTAAATAATTAAATAAATAAAATAATTTTTAAATTTTCTCTTTTGGATCTGTTTTACAGATCAGTTGTTTTTTCAAGGAGATATTTCACATTTTCTTCTAGTTTTTTCATTCTTTTTGTGTCGAATTATTGTGTCTTTATTCCTCACAAAGTCATTGGCTTCCTTTAGCACCATTCAATGTTTGAAGGATTTGTTTTCCTCAGAGAGCTTTCTTATCTCCTTTTTCCATCTGGTCAATTCTGCTTTTTAAGGCAGAATTTGTTTTTGCAAGGCAATGGGTTTAAGTGGCTTGCACAAGGCCACAGTTAGGTAATTATTAAGTGTCTGAGGCTGGATTTGAACTCAGGTACTCCTGACTCCAGGGCCACTGTGCCACCCAGCCACCCCTTTTTAAGGGATTCTTCTCCTGATTAACTTTTTTGGATTGTTCTATCCATTTGACCTAAACTATTTTTTGGATCTCCTTGACTAAGCTGCTGACTTTGTTTTCATGTTTTTCCTGCATCTTTCTCATTTCTCTTCCCAATTGTTCTTCTACTTCCCTTACTTGATTTTCAAAATCTTTTATGAGCTCTATCATAGCCTGAGCCCAAATTCTACATTTCTTGGAGTCTTTAGATGCAGAAGTCTGGACTTTTTCATCTTCTGAATGTGTGTTTTGATTCTCTATGTGTCCAAAGTAATTGTCTACAGTCAGGTTCCTTTTTTTTCTGATTATTCATTTCCCCAACTTCCTGAGTTTTTGAGTACTGTTGTGGGACACCCCTACAATGACCTCAGTGGCTTTAATGTGTTATTGGAGGCTATTCCTGTCCCAGAAACAGAGGAAAGACCTCCACAGTCTCCCCCATCACTCACTTACCTTCCGTGGGCTGAGCACTCTGAAAGCAGCTACCAGGCTGCTCCTTCTGGGTGGTTCTGAGAGTCTGCTTCCATTTCCTGGGATCTGGGCTGGGCTGAGGGCCCTGGCTGGGCTGAGGAGAGCCACGTTGGCCTAGGCTTCATGCTCGCTCTGGTTTCCTGGGTTGGGAGGTCAGAAAACTACTTCTGCTGCCAGGAGAACAGTCCTTCCGGCTGTTTCCAGAAGGCTGGAGCTCCTTCTCTCTGGTGTCCCCTCCACCCAAGTGGAACAGAGTCTTACTATGGTTTTCCAGGTTACTTAGGGCTGGAAAATTGTTTTACATGATCTTTCTGTGGGTTCTGTCTCTTGAAAATTTAGTCAGACTCATAATTTTGGGGATTTTTGAAATATTTTGGAGAGAGCTCCTAGGAAAGGCTATTCTTCCCCTGCCATCTTGGCTCTGCCCCGCTACATTCTTTCTACAATATGACTTTTTGATGTTTTCATTCTAAGGTATAAATAATCTACACAATTATTTTTAACTTTAAAAGACTGACCCATTTTCACATAATTCCAATATTTTTTCTCATCTCCTAGTTAACATAAACAATCATTTATTCACATCTAAATAGATAAATAAAAATAAACTAAACAATTAGAATTCAGAATCCAAAGTGGTGTTCCTGGATAAATTTTGAAATCATAACTACTCTCACCTAGCCTTTTGAACTTGGTTTTCCCCAGGCACACTGAAAAGATCACACTAGTAGAGCATCCTCCTATTCAATATGCTTCCAACTGCCATTGTCCCCCAATCTCCCCAACATCTTTCCTGAAGTAGAGGATGGAATGAGATACCCATCTCAGTTCATCACATTCTTTTTAATGGACCTGGTTGCTCCTCTTAATAAACACTATGTGGTGGTTTCCTCATTACTTTCTTAATGGTTCTTCAAACCTTCTATCTCAATATTGCCAAGGAGAATGGTGAGGAAGAAGGAATCCAAGACAAAAGGAAAAAAATGATCACCTTGACCTTTCAAGCTTACTATCTTCACTTTCTTCTCTTGCTGATGTCTTTTTTTCTCCAGTGATTTTTTTTCCCACAAAATATGGTGATTCTTTTAACTAAGGCTTGAGCTGAAGTATTCCATTTATGCTACATGTGTCAAAGACATCTAATCTTCCATTTGTTATTCTTTATTTTATCTTAAAGATTAAGCAGATCTGGGGGAGGGGGAAATAACAACTACAGAAGTTGTTTCAGACTGAATTTATATGAGGCAATATATTTAGTATTGTAAAGTATCTTAGACCTCATCCAAGGTCTTAGAACTAATTAGCAGTCAGGATATTAACCTAGGACCTTTGAGTTCAAATTCAGTGTTCTTTAATATTATCCTCCTTAGTGAGGTTTAACAAGGTTGAACTTGCATGAATATTTAGGCATCAACAAAATGTCCATGTCTAGGTATATGGATGCAGCCAATATGATCTTACAAATTCTTACATTATTTTTAAACTGAATTCTGTGTGGCCAAATGTTACTTCTGAGTTTTTTAATTATGGACATAACAATAATGTGAGAGATTCCTGGGAACTTAACTGAGCTACATGGATTTATAAGAAGGAAAAAAAGGTCACTTGACACCCAGAATATATTAATTTAAAAAATGAATGCATTTCCATAGAATTTCATTATGAAAACTTAATTTTAACTACTATTTCCCTAATTAACATTTCTTCTACTTAACTTGCTTTTTATTTGATTAGTAGTGCTATAAATATTTCCCTGTAGAATTATAGGGGAATGAAAATAATAATAGGTTTTATATAGGATTTCAGATCTTGCAAAATTGGCATGCATGCATTGATCTCATTCAACTGTTAAAACAGACAACAGAGAAAGATGTTACAATATAATTGTTTTCATTTTATAGATAACAAAATGGAACCTCATAGAATTTAAAATGACATGCTCATGGACTCATGACTATTAATATTTGCTCCTAAATATTCCAGCATTTTATTCATTATGGCATCTTACCTACTGTATATATTATATAATTTATTTTGCACATATTTTTCCAGTAGGATTTTGTTTTGATTTTTGCTTCACTCTGCAGAAGAAAAAAAGTTATAAAGGCAGCAACTATCAGATATCAATTAAACAAATAAAATATCAGTTTGGGAACAAAATAGTCAAGTTCATGTTTTCTTTTCTGTAAGACTGAATGAATGTCAGACTAGTTCTGACAGGACACTGTGCTGAAATTTCGTTGCTAAACAAAGATTGGACATTTTAATCTTTAGATATGTTTCATATTTTAAAAATGTTATTCTCTGTTTCTGACTGAAAATATCTAGAAAGAGACTAATTTAAATTATTGAGAATAATGCAAAGAGGGCAAAAATTACCTGGGAAATAAAGATAGATGTAATAAGAATAGTTTGAGGCCAGGAAAAGACTCTGGAAAGTAGCTAAAGCTGTGAGTTCCTCAAGAGTCTTGTTGCAATTACTACTTATATAACTATCGTCCGATCAGTTAATCTCTCTGAACCTCCTTTTTTTTTCTTAACTGTAAAATGAGGGGTTCTACTAAATGATCTTTAATGTCCATCAAAAGCTTCAATCTATAATCCTACAACCCTTACTTCCTCTTTAGGATCAATAAGTTTGGGACAAACAATCATAGTACTAGATTCATCAAGGTAGTTAAAATTATGTGGGGTCAGGGAAGGGATGTCTAGGCTTCTTTTTACTAACTTTAAAATTTAGTGTTTTCAATTATGATTTTTGATAGTTGTTCTGAACTGCAGACTTCACTAGACAATCAATAGGGACCATAAAACAGAAAAAGGTAAGGTATTATAGTTTAGTTATTTTTATTTGTATATTTTCTTTGAGTAATAAATCTGGAATACAGAATAATATTCTTCCTATTTTGAGCAATACTGTTAATAGTTTTGAAAAGTAACTGTCTATCTTTTAGTTTTTCTTCATAAATACAAGACAAATATCTTTCATGATGGGGACTTTAAAAATTAGGATTAATTTGACATAAATTAATTGTACAGCAATGTTTGTTGGAATATATTTGCAGTTGCCTTGACTTTTTGTTTGCCTCTAGATTTCAATAACTCTGGAAAGGAGACTGAGGTTGATTACTGCCTGTAACTCTGCTTCACTTAAATCTAATTCACATGCAAGTAAAGACATTACCCCATGATAATACTGGTACTCTTTGAAAATGAAGAATAAACAACAGCAATTTATCTGAAGGTTTATGAAGATATATATATATATATATATATATACATATATGTATATATGTATATATATATATTCCAATTTAAATAAGTTGTCACAAAAAATCACTCATAAATGTTTACTAAACAAAATCAAATTTTGAAAGAAACTCAGAAGTATTTCATCTGTTATATCCTCTCTGGATCTCAACCTTATATTATTCAACCCATTTTTCTTTGCAGGGATTGCAAGACTATTCAAGGGAGATGACATGAGTATTAAACCAAGAAACTGCACTAAGCATAGAAATCCTGTTTATTCCTTCATATCTTGCTCAAATACCATTTTCTCCATGGAGTCTTTTGAAATTCACAAGAGATCATACATCCTTTTCCTGAATACATAAGTTGTGTCAAAATGTGCCAGTTAATTTACCTATTTATTGCTAGTTTATTCTTTCTTATTGATGCTTCCTTTTTTCAAGTAGGGTAAGAAATATCTTTTTTCATTTTTCATATTTCCATCCTCAACTCTGAACTCCTATTATGGTTCAGATCACATACTAAGTTCTTGTTGGATATTTCCTACAAAACTTTTTGATACTGTTGCAATACCAGTAAGTCAATCATAAAAAAAAATCCATCATACATTTTCTTTATCATTAATTATTGAAGTTAATTTTTGTGTTTTCATTTTATATGTTATTTATTTTCTCATCTTTATATACAACTCAAAGTTTGAACTGCTAGTTAAGAATATACATCTCATGGAGGAATGTTTAAAGTATTTTTGGTTTTGGTTATTTAAGAATAAAAGATCTTCTTAAGCATTACAAAAAGACTGCAAAAAATATTAAATACAAGAAAGGAATATGTAGAGACCAAGGATAAAAACGTTGTAGATAGGTAGAAAAGATATTAAATAACAATCAAGTCAGAAAAAGGAGGAAAAAAAGCATTCTCAGTATTGAAAAGCACACATAGTGGAAGAGGTGACCCCTGTGTTTCTTTTCCACTTAGAATTTCTATGATCCTAAGATCATTTTTAGACACTATTTCCTTAGTCTTATTTTTGTTGAAAATAACACATAATGATGGGCATAGATTTTATATACATATTTTTAGTTTTATTGATGCTTTTAGTTTTATTTCTTTTCTGGCATGAAATACTCTCCAGTACTCTGCCAACTCACTGAATCTATCATACAACAATAGCAAAAGCATAAAAATACAAGTAGGTAAGTGAAGTATTTGAAAAAATGACCATGTATGAGAAGAAATGCAACATACCACCCCTGTAGTGCTTTATTCTTTCTACTGAGTAGATTGCCATAGGTTTTATGATACTGTGCAAGTAAATAAAGCAACATACTTTAAAAACTTTTTATCCCTAAGTTAGAAACATACACACATGCTCACACACACACACACACACACACACACACACACACACAAATATATCCACACCACAAACATACAAAGTATACAAATGAAATGACACAGGAGGATCATCATTTCAGACCACTGTGATATTTATTTAGGAAACTTTAAATGATAAAGATTCATTACTAAAATCATCCAACATAAAAACATAAGCAATTGTTGCATGTTGTGTGAAGGTTATCAAAAATACCTTGTATTTCCTGCCCTTGCTGTTATATATTTGAAGTTTTAGTATAGAGCTTTCAAAGTGTAGTTCTCCACAATATCTTGTGGGAAAAACACACTCTCGCTCACATTATTTTATTATCTTCACACTTCACATCATGTTTCTAACAAAAATAAAGCTAAACTTCTATCCACTGAAGGGGGAAATAGAATTCTCTATGAATCAAACAGGATGAAAAAATGACAAGTTTATAAAATAGAAACCTCTCCAGCTACAGGTGTGTTCACTCAGATACAATGATAAAAATATTATATAAATGGAAGTGTCAGGAAACCAATGACACATCAACAAAACAATGCAGGAAGTCCTTACAAGGGTACCTTAGAAGATTAGAACTCCCATAGGAATTAGGAGAAATTGTTCAATCACGTTTCTCAGCTTATGGACTTCATTATTTCAGTTTTACTGCCACAAAAGAGTGAAGCACCAGTTGGCAGAAATGTCAAAAGTCGATGAATCTTGTCTTCACAGGTAGCCTTATTAATAATGAACTCTTATTCAAGATGTTTTGAGGTAGCACCTTAGTTTAGGTGAATATTTCCTGTGAACATTTTAGATAATCTACTAAATCATATTTAACATTCTTTTAATGTCATAATGCTTAGAAAAACTTATTCTATGATTTATTAGTTTACATGTAGAACCATATTAATGCTTTAAAAATTAAGTTATATAAAGTGTATTTCTCACATAGACTTTCTGTCCACAACTGATACATATTAAGCATATAGCTTATAGGTATAATATTTGTCAACTCTCACATACAACATTATAAATGAAAATTTGATACAGATGTAGTTATTATTTATATGACGCAGTTGGCTATGCATTTTACTAATGAGAATGATTGACTATAAAATAAATATTGTCATGGAAGTTGATTATTCAAATTACTGTGTATTGTATCTATGACTTAGCCATATACTAGATTTTTAAAAAATCCTCTTATTTAGTTTTTAGGCACATGATTACAAAATGTATTCAGTGGAAAACCAGTCATCTTGGAACAGAAGAGGAATTCAATAGAGGTATGTCAGTAGATTCATATCAATAACTGCAATGAACCAGGCTCCTCAGAGTATGCAATCTTAGTAACAATAAGGTGAACATCTTTTGAGCAAAATCTTTATCTTGGATAGAAACAAATCTGGAAATAGATGAGTTTGCTAATTAAGGAGAATAATGTGAGTTTTCAATTTTCAAATTTATTTCCTATTAATATTGAAAGTGGCATTCTTAATGTTTGTTTTATTGGTTTTTAATCATCACTCATATCCCTGAATCAGAGACCATGATGTGAGAGGATCCCACTCAATCAACCCCAATCTCAAAAGCATTCAATTCAATTCAGAGGTAAAGTCTTATTCACCTGAATAGGTTGGAAACTTATTTGTAAATGCTTCTCTGCTCTTGTGTACCTGGTAATAGAGACCACAAGTCAGAATTGATTGTAGATGATTGTATTATTCATGTGGCCAAGGAGGCCTTGCATTTTATTAATGGGATTGTTGAGTTAAAAAAAGTTCATTGACTTCTATGAAGGAGATAATAGTACAAAAAGAAAAATTAAATAGACTTCAACTAATGTTTGAAACTTCATACTCTAATGTACCTGTGATCCCAATGATGTCAGTATTCTCTCTAGTGATGCAGATTTTAACTTATCTTAAAGGAACAATACTACAGTAGAAAAAACATTGGGTCTAAAAACAGAAATATTTCATCGTAAATCCAGTCTCTAATGTTTAATAATTTTGTAATCTTGGGAAAGTCACTTACCTTCTACTTAGCTCAGTTATCTTATTTCTAAAATGGGTATAGTAATAGCACCTACTGTCAGGGTTATAGTCAGGATCAAATAAGATAATACTTGTAAACTGATTAGCACAATTTTTTTGAGAAGGGTAGGTAGTTAATAAAAGTTTCTTCCTCTCTTTTTCTTCTGCATACATGTGCTTGCCCAATTTCTGTGACTGTCCCATTTCCCTTTATATTTTTTTATTTTTTATATTTTTTTAGGGTTTTTTTTGCAAGGCACATGGGGTTAAGTGGCTTGCCCAAGGCCACATGGCTAGGTAATTATTAAGTGTCTGAGACCAGATTTGAACCCAGGTACTCCTGACTCCAGGGCCCATGCTTTATCCACTGTGCCACCTAGACGCCCTTTCCTTTATAAATTAACCACAACCCAGCATGATAGGAGTCTTCCCCATCTTTTCTTGATAACACTAGATTATCAATGAAGCAAATTGGCTGCTCATTGATTATCCCTTGCTTTTGCCTCATGATGGTGAGTCCATCTTTCTTCAATTACAATTTAAATCATATTATTTACTCCATTGCTTCTTTGTAGTTCTTTATTATATCTCATAGACTACTCATATCTTTCTAGAGCCTCTCGATTCTTTCTAAAGAATACTCATTTAAATACATGTATATGTATTAGATGTACATACATATATATGCGTATTTATACTTGTAAACTATAGTCAGGGCTCACAACCTTATAACCAAAATAACAGAACATTAAAAAGAAAAAAAGGGCCTTTATTTCAGGAGGAAATAACACCAACAAAACAGATTTGCAATTTCCCATTGTCCATCTAACTGTATGCCATAATCTGGAAATTAAATATTCTTTCAGTTTTTGATGTGTTTATTTTTTTGTTTGTGTGTTTATTAAGGACAAATTCTTTTGAGTGGTTATAACTCTTAGACAGGATGTTTTACATGATGATGCAATTATCACAATACTATTTATTTAAAAAGAGTCTTTCAACCATAAAGGATCCTTAATAAAACTGGCCTCCTATACCAGAGCCTTACTTGACTTTGACAGATAACATTGACAAGCATCCCTTTTCCTGTTTTATGCCTCACCTGATATTAATGATGAGATGGTCTTTGAACAAGGTTATCTATGATGTTCTATCTTTCAGGAAATCTTGTCTAATAATTATAGATCAGTGATACCTCATAGGAAGAGTGTCTTTAAGGATGCATTTCACTTTAGAAAATAAAATACTACTTAACTAGCTAATGTGAAACTGTTTCCTTGATAATACTGTGTTAAATTATGACCAAATATCCCTAGTCTGTCCAGTCGTAGTGGTTTCTCTACTTATAATGAATTAATGGTGATCTCAATCCACAGATGCTGTGAAGTTCAGGAATCATCCAGTACATGACAGAGGAAGAAACTAGTAGCTATGAATGGAAACTTCCTTCTAAAAGCTACAAAGGCAGCTATTTGTAAACTTGTGAACAATATCACAAAAGTCTTCTGTCTTTCCTAGGAATGTTTTTAGGATGAGAGAGTGAACCACCTCATAATTATCAAATTTGATGATGATTCCCAATGATTGTGATAAAAATAATTGAAAATTGAAGAAGGAACATCAAAAGACAATGTTCAAATTTTGAAAATCTTGAAAAAATACAACTGAATAACTTTTGGATAAAAGTGGTTATTTCAGCATGACTATTGATAAACAGAGGGAAGCCAACAACTTTAAAAGGTAGACTTTAAAAAAGTAAATAGTTAATCAAGGAGATGGTATCTGAGACAGATATTTGAATTTTTGAGCTAAAAGTTAAAATATAGATATGTTAGAATCTTGTGTGAGATACATTATACATAACAAAGGCCAGAAAGAATAAATTACAATTTCATTTTTGTATATAAAATCAAGAGCTTTTAGTGGAAAACAAAGAAGGAAAAAACCAAATAAACAAAATATTAAATGTATATATGTTTATTTGTATAATGAAAAGAATAACCAATGATAATACCATTATTCTTATAAGTCTACAAAAAATTCAATAAGTTTGAATAATAAGCAATGTGAACTAGGGAGCTGAATTCAAGGAAATAGTTTGACCTTATAGGGATTAATGTGATTTGAATGCCTTGAACTCATGATTAGACTATAGTTCTGGACAGTGTAGGGAAAGATTGCTATACTGATAGACAAAAACCAGTTTAAATCTCATCCATGACAGTCGGAGCAGTTTTTTTTTTTTCCTCACAAGATTTCAGTAGTGGTAAACTGAGACAATTTATTAAGGTACTTTGCAAAAATATAAAGGCAATATATAATTTTAATGTATTTATAGATTCCTTTTTTTATGTTTCAATAGAATGATTTAATTGAAGTTAAAAAGCTGTAGATTCAATTCTTATCCATGATACTTCCTTTAGCTGTGTGAATATGGGTTAGGTAGTTACCTTACCTGTCCTGTGTCTCTGTTATCCTATCTGTAAAATGAAACTACTGATACCTGTGTAACTTAAGTCACAGAATTGTTGGATCAAATGAGATTATGTTTGTACAACACTTTACATATTTTTAATTGTTCAGTAAATATTAGTTTTGGTGGTATTAATAATAGTGTTGCTACTGAAGAATAGCGTAGATAAGGGAGCCAGAACCATATTGCAAATTAAGAGAAAATCATTGGAGGACAATTTAACAACCAGAGGGAGAATTATGATGAACAGTAATTAGGTCCACATTAATAAAATATGCTCAGAATTTGTTCTAGACCACCTAGACATAAACAGATCAAAAGTTTGGCACAAAGTCATAATATTATAAGTGACTGTCAAGGTACAAAGAACTATATAAATACTTTAATGTATTAATATATATCTTCAAATATCTAAAACTTAACCAAAAGTGGAGCAGCTAATAATGATTTGGCTCTATGAAAATTGTCTTTATTTAGAAGATCAAGGAACCAATAAGGTAAGGATATAAATTTAAGGACATGATTTTCAGTAAAATGAAAGAATGGATTGCTGATGTGAATATAATGGGAAATGGGGAGAATTGATCACTTCTTCTGAAAAATTGTGATTGAGGAGAGAAAAATCAGACATAGTTAAGTATTCATGCTTAAGAAGATTTCAACGGGTTCAAACATACAGTTGGGATTTTTGTGAATAAAATTCTACCAGGGAATTCCCAAGAGGAAAAGAAAACTCTCAAAAATATAATTCTGAAAATACAGAAAGAAGCAATTTCAGTGAGAATGAAAATGTTTGTGTGTGTGTGTGTGTGTGTGTGTGTGTGTGTGTGTGAGAGAGAGAGAGAGAGAGAGAGAGAGAGAGAGAGAGAGAGAGAGAGAGAGAAGGAAGACTAGTCTTAAAAAATCAATGTGGATATCACTTCATAAACCATTAAAACTTGTAAAAGACTTGGGCAGATTGTGCGTCTATTGAGTCTCATCTTTGAAGACCTCTGAAAATAGGAGACTTAACATAGGATGGGAGAAAAGAAAAGTGATTTTTTTTTAGTAAAAGGAAAAAGAATAAATTCCCTGACCTCAATTGCTAGAAAAATGATATGGCATAACTTTCTAAGAGGAAAAAATGATATGTTCTTTTGAAATCACTTCAATTGCTAAATATGTTTCTCTTCCTACTCCCTTGAACCACCCCTTATAATAAAGGATAGGGAAGAAAAAAGAAAACTAAGGTTAAATATTTTAACAAATACAACAATTGAATTTAAATATCTGAAAACTAGATAAATATGTAAGTCTCATAGTACACTAACATATAAATAACTAAGAATTTGAGGAGTTATTTTGATAATACATTTTGGTGTTATATAATCATTTATCAAAATTTCCCTTTCCCATCCCTTATTCAGATCCCCTCCTTTATAACAACAACAAGAAAGATTTTAAAATGGAGTCAAGCAAAAACTGATCCTATATTAATATTTAGTCCCTTTGTTAATTATTTCTTATGTTTCCTGTATATTGTGTACTTTATATGTTGTCTCTCCTATTAAATTCTAAGCTCCTTGAAGGCAAGGATTATCTTCTAGCTCTTTCTGCATCCTTAGATATTAGTATAGTATCTGACATATAGTTGGTTCTTAATAATGTTTACTGATTGAATAATTTTATATCCACAGGTCCCTACCTCTGTAAAGAAGGGAGATAGCTAAATTATCAAAGTATGTTTCAGAGTCAAGTTTGATCATTATAATTATATTGCATTCTTTTTCAATATATTGCTTGTTCCATTTATGTTTTTGTAATCAATAATAAATGTATTTGTTTTCCTAATTCTGCTTGTCTTACTTTGCACCAAATCACAGACTTTCCTAGGCTTCTCTATATTTTTTATTTCATTATTTCTAATGGTGAAGTATAAATCAGTTTTAGAGGGATGGTTAGTGCACTTCAAAAAGAAAGCCATGATAACAAAATGTCTGTACTCTTTAACAGGAATAGAGTGTATTCAACTAATCTAATTTATTTATTTATTTTTTAATTTTTGGAAATGAACATATATGGATGTTAGCTAGGTGACTCAGTGGATAGAATGCTGGGCCTAGAGTAAGGAAGGCACTGTGAGACTTTGAGTAAGTTATTCCTGCTTACTATATTTTCCTCATCTCAAAATGAGCTAGAGAAAGAAATGGTAAAGTACTTCCAGTAATCCTGCCCAAAAAAAACCTTAAAAGGAATCAGAAAGAGTTGAACATGGCAGAAAATGATTAAACAAATGACCATCATTATTGATAAAATTGAAGAATGCTATAAATATTATTTTCAGAGATTTTCCCAAAACATTTGCTATTCATGTGGACAATCTTGACACAATTTAGCTATTTTTTAAAATAAAATTTGGTGAATGCAAAATTAATTAATTAGCTGGGTTCAAAGAGTAGATTTAAATATTCAGTGTAAATGAAAATGATCTCTAGTGGAATATCTTAGAAATTTATACTTAGACTTACACTCATTAACTTTTTTTTAATCAATTCTTGGATGAAGGCATGTAAAGCATGTTCATCAAGTTTACATGCAATGTCTCCCTTGACCAATATCTACCCTCCTGAACATTAACACAAGACCTGAAACATCCTCTTAACAGACAACAGAATCATTTATTTAGCAAATGCATTTAATAAGAACATTCATTTTGAGAAAAATAACTCATTTGGACCTTCAATCTATTCCAATCAGTATCAATCAATCTTACAGCATTCCAGAGGGGTAGTGATTATGAGCTCTGTTTATGGGGTACCAGAGTTGTAAATGCAGATGGTAATATCACTTGTATAATTACAAGGAGCCTGCTAGAAATTCTACACCTTTATTTTTCCTTGTCTTGATGATACAGCCCAGTGTGGCAGAGGTGACTGTATACATAGAAAACCCTCCGATTTATTTTCTGTACTTTTGAACCATCTCCTCCTACCTAACCATAAGAAGGAGCCTATCCATTTTATGATCACTTAATCAGCAATGATCCTTCCTTCCTTACCCGCTTTGTGATCCTGCTGACATTTGGTTTTTCCTATTTTAGCTTATGTGTCATATTTCAACCAGTGGAATGATTCTGTATTATAGTTAGCTGTTCTTGAATGTCTAAGTACCAACTTGTCTAAAAGTAGGGCCCTGAAAGGAGAGTACATCTCAGATCTTTAGAAAAATGTGAGTCCTACTTCATGGGAACCATGGACACTTTAATAAATTACCATTGATTCAGAGCTTTGCCTCAGTCTCTGTTTTTGAAAAAGGGACAATTTTCAATGACCACAATTGTGAAGCATTATACCCCAAATCGTGGCATATTATTCCCATAGTAGTATTCAAATTGAGGAAAGGGGAAGTATGGTCATAGACTTAAAATTCATGAATTTTAGGGAACATATGCAGAGACAATTCACAATTCCAGAAGTGCAGGGTTTAGATGTTCTTTATTACTCTGGTGGATTTTCATTCATTTAGAACTGATCTGCTGTTTTTTTCTAGTTCATTTTTTAAATAAGGCAATGGACTTAAGTGACTTACCCAAGGTCACACAGCTAGGTCATTACCATTTTTCCCCATGTATAAAACATCCCCATGTATAAGATGCACCTTAATTTGGGGGCCTGAAATTTGAACAAAAATGAATTACATAAAGTTATTGAATTAATGTGTTAATTCATCATGAAATTCAAGGACCTTCTGCTCTCAGCTTTCAAGCATCTTTTGGGCAAGTCTGGTGCATGTGTGCATGCTTAGTCCATTCCATTTCATGAAGCAAAAATGTCCTCCATTGGAATCAATCACTTCTTTTTCTTCAGTAATTCCTCTTGCCTCCTGCTGAACCATCTTTGCGGACATGGGAATTCCAATGGCCCTTTGCTCTACAATCTTCAATTCCCTTTAACTTAGGCCATTTGGCTGATTTCATGGCCTTCTTCTGCCAGGGCATTTTCAGGAAGGTTTCTTCTTCCATTACCCAGTTTTGGATTGGTTTCTCAGTTGGAGGAGGACCAACCTTACTTTCAGCAGCATGATTTCCATTCACTTTTGCAAGATGGATCACTTTGAACTTGAATTCAATACTATATGAAAATCTTTTCTGAGCCATTTCTGGACAGACCATGTCAAAATATAACCTAATATACTGATAACAAATACAAAACAATGAGTTCATAGTGTGAAAAAATGGGAAAATGCAAGTGAAAAAAAAAATCCACAACCACTACATAAGAAGTTCCCAGTCTCTAGACTCTAATTTTTTTTTTAAAAGGTGAGTCTTATACACGGGGAAATATGGTATTAAAATCTCTGAGGCTGGATTTGAATTCTAGGGTCAGTGCTCTTTCCATCGCACTGCCTGGCTGCCCCTCTGCCCTGCTCTTTAGCAGGACTGACTCTTCCCTGGTCTTAGCTTGACATTTACATTTTTCTTTGGTATGGTGTCTCAGTCAGAAGAGACAGTTCACTGCTCTGTTGGGCTGAGCAGGTTACTCAGTGATTGTGCTGGCTTTGCACCAGATTTTTCTCTGTCTGATCTAGGCAGGGTCTGATGTCTCCCATGTATAGGTCAATCAGCTGTTTCCATAGACTTATTTTTCAAAGGGTATCTATAATCTCTTTCACATTCATTCAGTGGCTGAACTAGAAAAGAGCTCTAAGAATAAAACTAGAGTATAGCATAACTCTTATCAACTAGGACAACAGCTATCACATTAGGCTTGCTCATTAATTTAGGTGTCTTCCCACGAACTCTCTTAGAGTCTCAGGACAGAGACTGTCACCTCCAAACAGGATTTGAGAGAATCATTTGCCATTTATATATGTGAAAATTCTTGTTCGTTCAAAAATCCATTTCGGCAATAAGTCACTACTGTTTACGTTAGAATCATTATTTTCTGTCATTTTTGTCTGTAAAGTAATTTTCTATAGAGAGTACTCTTTTAGCTTTTTCTTCATCTTTGCTGTTGTAGCTCTGTTCCTGGAGTATAGGGAGTGTAAATCCAAGCTTTTATTTTGCTGGGGCTGGTCTGATCCTTTACTTGTTGTTAGCCAAGATCTTGCCTAAGCTGTCCAAGTCTTGCCTTTGCATAGTTTTATTTTTCCTCTTTTATGTCCAGGTTCTGATTTAGCAGTGGGTTTATTCCTGATCCAGTCCTCTCTTTTACTCTGGTGTTCTCAGGGTTCAGACTCTGGGGATGGAATCCTCCATGCTGGCTTGCTATCTAGCTGTTGGGAACCTCTGCTATTGTTCAGCTATTTGGACCTGGATTGCACTGTGGCTAAAAGCTCTCTCTGCTGGCTTTCCCTGCTCTCCCGCCTCCTGGACTTTAATTCCCATTTCACCCCAAAGAGACAGACCTTCACTGAAGATCCTTCATGATGTCTACAGTTGAAAACTTCTTTAAATCTTCTCTTTTTCTTGGTGGGAACTGTAGTGTGAATGTCAGAGAAGAAGATTCATTTATCTATGGTAGGGGAAAGCTCCAAGAGCAAGTTAACTTCAGGCAACCATCTTGGCTCTGCCCAGGTAGTCC
This sequence comes from Macrotis lagotis, assembly GCF_037893015.1. Classification (NCBI taxonomy): domain Eukaryota; kingdom Metazoa; phylum Chordata; class Mammalia; order Peramelemorphia; family Peramelidae; genus Macrotis; species Macrotis lagotis. The sequence continues at coordinate 133,760,985 of NC_133660.1, read as the reverse complement.
CAGAATTATTAGTTTCAATCCAGTCAGTTTTTCCTTCTCTAATCCTCTGGGAATCTAAGTGAGTGTCTAGAGGCAAAGGTATAAATGTATTCTACTCTCTGGGGACAAGTTCATTGTCTAGCAAGCTAGACCTTTCATAAGCAATGCAGTTCTTTAAGTAAACTTCTTACCTTTTATAGAGAGGAGACTACCTGATTTGAATCTGAAAGCTTTCACCTTTGTGTTTCAGTGTCTGTCTTTAGATCAACTTTTCTTGAAATCTCTGAAATCTCACTAGGCCATGTCCTCTTATGTACAAATAATAGCTAAGAAAGTTAGCAGCTGGAACAACATAGTCAGCATCTTTAAAGATCCTGACAAACTAGATAAAATAATATTTCAAACTTAAGACTTTATCTCTTATATAATAATGGCCTTGTGAAATTATCACTATGAGATATTCTTAGTGTGAAAATTCCCTTCACTAATGCAAGTTATCAACTTTTCTAGTTTTAGAAAGTTGCCCAAGGTACATATGTTTGAAGGGCTATCTTTTAGAAGAGAGTAGATTTGCCGTGCTGCTCAAAGAAGACAATGAAAATTATAGAGACAAGATTAGTTTAAGGAAAATCTATCTCAGCATTCAATCAGCTGCCTCAAACTTGGGCTAAAGGATCATTTCATGGATACAATACTAAGAAAACTCCTGATCATGTATAGATTTCTAAGATCCAAACCCCAGAACGAGAATAGGTTTTAATAGTTTCGTTCTTTTTTTTTCCAGATGAGAAAAAATGAGTCCTCAGAATTTCTCTAAGGTCACTCCATTTGGTGGCAGAGATAAAATTTGAACCCAATTCCTTTGATCCTGAATCCATTACACTTTTTTACTGTTCATGATGCTTGATGATAAATATATTGCATATAGGTCTTTTTTTTCTTCTAAGAGTGCTTTAAAAGGAGGTCTGTAAAATTAAAATTTAACATCTTATTTTGTCTCACTAAATTTCTGTTCCTTTAAAAAATAGTTTCAATATTGAAAATGACTATGAATGACTTATTTATTTGCCATGTGGCTAATTTCATCCAAGCGATTACATTTTTAACTGTGGCCTTAATATGTGTGCAGCAATTCTAGTGTTCATTTATAGTTATTGTAGATTATTGTTTATGAATAACAGGATGTTCTGCCATATAATTGTTCATTAGTACTGTATACATAATTAATATATAATGTAGATTTTAAAACTTATAAATCCTATAACTTTATGTGTAGTTTGAAAATATTTGTCTCAGAAAACAAATCCTGAAATTTGCCAAACTAAATTCAAAGTTAGGCCTTGGTAGAGATATTCTGTGCATTCTGCTTATAGAATTCTGGTGGGGATTTTGTTGCAACAAAGTAAATCTCTTGTAGGAGGGCATGCCACAATAATCAGCATGATGGAGATCTATATTCAGGTTTTTGCAACATTATGCCTACCCAAAGATAGTGATCTTTCGGGAACAAAGGTAAACCTACTAAACAATCAAATCTAGGAAATATGATGATATAAATTTAGTTGCTGGCTAAAGTCAGAGTGGTTAACAATGGATAATAAGATGATGCCACCAAGTCAAAACTGTTACTTTATTTAGAGGTAGTTACTCTTAGATGACAGTTCTTCCTCAAAATAAACCATAACCAGAATTGATGAATACTTGGTAAGCTATAGCATGTGCAATGCAATCTGTAAAACCTTTTATTGATGGTAGATTGCAAAAGAATAAGTATTGGATTTTGAGATAGACGACTTGATTTCATATCTTATTTCTTTTTTTCTTTTCTTTTTTTTTTGGATAAGGCAATGGGGTTAAGTGACTTGCCCAAGGTCACACAGTGAGGTACTTTTTAAGTGGCTGAGGTCATATTTGAACTCAGGTTCTCCTGACTTCAGGGCTGGTGCTCTATCCCTTGTACCAACTAGCTGCCCTCACATTCTATTTCTGATGCTACTACCATTGTAATTTACATGCAGTCATTTATTTTTCTTGAGTCGCAATTTCCTTATCAATAAAATTAAGGGATTGGACTAGAGGAACTATAAAATCCCTTTAAGGGCTGGTTCAGAGGGAAATGAATTTGTTCTTTGAATATTGAACAGGACAAAATTTAATCAAAATAAATTAAATTATTCATTATATAACTGTTGTGTACAAGTCACCCATGGTTTATGTTGAAGATATAGAGGAAAAATAATTTTAGCTCTAAACAAGTTCAAATTCTACTATAAAAGGGTTGTCTTTGATACCTCCAATTTCTGAAGATCACTGATTCAGTTCACCACCTTGGGTATAAAAGTGAGTTAGAGCAAAGGTATTTAGGACTCAAGTCAGGATTGCTTTTTTTCTTAATTGACTAGGAATAAGTTCTTTTAGGGAAAGTTGTATAACCAACATCTCACTGTTATTTTCTAATAACTGAACCAATTAATCTTTTGATTTAACTTGTTAAGATCAAGGCACCTGAAATTAGAATGATCATATCAACAGTCACTTATTTTATTGGTATCTTCTCCACTATACTCAATTCAGGCTGAGTCCAGTTCCTGGAATGGAGACTCAAATGTGAGATTCTGTCAACTTAGGGAAAGGTAGAGCAATGTAGATAATGGTTTGGGGAATGGAAAATAAATTTTTTTCTAACTGTTGTGTTGAATGAATTTGATCAACAAAACAGTAGCACGAATGGGGAGAATAGATGAAATTGATATGGACTAAATATGTCTCAGTGTTTCCCATCATATCTAGTTCTCAATGAATAGCTGCTTATTGATAGTCTTAATTACACCTGGGATGAAATAATATCTTGTTGGTTCTCACTGTCTCCTAGCTTTTGACAAGTCTATTTTTTATAAAATTTCTATGTCTACCACAAACTCATCCTACATTACTCAGGGGCATGGATATTCAATCTCAATAATCAAAGTGTTATGGCCCAAAGAGTAGTGGAATGAGACTTGATTATTCTGGACCTGGGAGGGGGAGGACTTCCATTGCCACTTCATCCATATTGGTAGATAAACTGTTCCATCACTCTCTTGTCAGGCAAGACTATCTTCTTTACCATATAATTCCTAGAAGATAACCTAGGAGAAGTCTGGTGGGTTTTAAAAATTTAGTAATGACTAAGGAAAATATTTTGATAACACTTATGGCTATATAAATGTAGAGAGGTTGATCATTAGACCTCTTTTTTTCCATCCCAAAAGTACATGCTTAAATCCTCTGAAAGTGGATCCACTAGTGTGAGAATATTCTAAACTATGACTTAACTTATAATATAGAAAAGTACCATCCTATCACATTGCATTTTCCCATTTAGTGTCAATGAATCGACAATTTCAGCTTTGAGAAATGTCTTTGACACCGTATTTTGCTCCTGGATAGACCTCTCCGCATTATCCAGGGAGGTTAGATGACAGAATCAAGTATAGTCTATTCTGATAGAAGACTCTGCTAACCTTATCTTACTTCCAGCAGTGAAGTATATCCATAATCACTAGTATTATCAGGTATTCCTCCATGTTCCTCAAAAATCGAGGAGGAGAAAGTGAAGAAGACTCTAAGGATCCTATCTGGATCCACAGCTGCTATCCCCAAACATTGTCCAACCCAGGAATTTATAACTTATTTCTGTTTCAAAGCACTTCACACAGGATATGACTTTGCCTTTGAAATTAAATTGACTCTCAGGCAATATTATTACATTCTCCTAAAACAGAACTGATTATTTTTTTAAAACAAATCCACTTGGCTGGGGTCAAACAGGCAGTATCTTACTTGAGAAGAGAACAAATGTAAACTGAATAAACTGAATAAAACAAAAAAAAATAGAGAGTACTGATGCCAGGGAAGTAGTAAGGTGGTAGCACTAGGCCACTGGGAAGAGAAAAGAAGATTTAATTAGATAAAATTCTGTTATATTTGGATTAAGACCTTTTCACAGAGGAAAAACTCTTCTGTTTGGTATTTTAAGCCCTTTACAATCTGACTCTAGTCTTTCTTTCCAGACTGATCACACAGTATTCCCCTCCCACACTCAACACCTCAGCCAAAGTGATATGATTACTCTTCCACATAGGTGACATTCTCCTTCCCACCTCACTGCAACTCTTAAACACTAAGTTACAAAGAGAGTGTGATGAGCGTTGGTGGAAGTGTTGGTGTGGCAGCATACCCATGCTAACAAAAATCTAGCTCTTTTGAGGATTTAAGAACATTTTTTTCATGATGCTATGTAGATATAATTCTTGGAATGATACAATGTTGGAAGCATCAAAATGAAAAATAACACAAAGGGCAATGGAAATGATGCTGTATAGGGGCAGCTAGGTAGCACAGCGGACAGAGCCCTGGCCCTGGAGTCAAGATGACCTGAGTTCAAATCTAACCTTAGACAATTAATAATTACCTAGCTGTGTGACCCTGAGCAAGTCACTTAACTCCATTGCCTTATAAAACCCAAAAAACAAACAAACAAGAAATGATACTGTATATTTTCAACTGTGATTTGTGCTATAACATGAAATGTTAAGAACTAAGGATAATCCCCAGGCAGTTTCAGTTCATTACTGGAATAAACTGAGTCACTTGTTAGCCATTCAACAGCAATAAAAACAAATTTGTTTAGCTGCAGTAGTAAGATATTCAACAATAATAAGTATTTATGACTCTTCAACATGATTCAATTGAGGAATTATTTGAATGAGAGGACCGTCATTTTCTACCAGGCAAATATCAGAGAAATGACTTGTGGGTCCTTGCAACTGCATTGTTATCAGGCATTGAAGAAGTGATATAAACAGTCCTGAGACTTTAGTATCCCCATGCCCTTGAGTCAACCAAGTTTGGTGAACGGTCTCAATAATTTTTAAGGAATGATTTACATGGAGTGGGATTAGAATAATTCTCCCACTTCCTATTGTGAAAAATAGGGGGGCGGAATATAATATGAGGAGATATGTGTAGAAAGAAAAGAAATTGGCTTTATTTATTAACAATACGAACTGACAAATAGGTATCCTAATTGCTATTTTGTTCTGCACAAAATATAAAAAAGAGTAAGTGCATTTCAATCTTCTAAAAAAGTTAAAGAAATGGAAGAGTTGCTGAAGATGAGAAGGCACAGATATCCTTTCAATAACTGCAATTATTCTCTACATTTAAGGCATACAATATCCTTTTAAAGATAATGAAGCTGATATTGGGCTAAATTTTGTTTACTCTATCAAAATAAAACTCATATAAAATAATCACTGTTTTAAAAAAATGACAGTAACATTAATAAATCAAGAGAAGGTGAAATTTAAACACACCTAAGTACAAAACCAAAATTAAATTAAGTTTACACATACACTAGGTAAAAAGCATTAATCCCTGCTCCTTCTCCACTCTCTGTGTTACATAATAATTATAATAACTGAAGACATTCATCAATATATGGATTTTAAATATATTGCAAGTATATGATCTTAGATCAGTGTCTGGCATATAGAAAGAATTTAATAAATGGTTATTGATAAATTGAACTTTAAGATTAGGAACCATGAAACCTTAGCAATGTGAAATGTGTACAAAGAGAAACTCTGATAGCCAAATATTCCAAAAACTTTTATTCCTTCTAAAATAAGGAAATTTTTAATGACACAGAAAATTTTCAAAATTAAAAAAGGATTTTCCATCTTTTTGGTGCAAATAATTGTAAAAAAAAAACAAAACAAAGTAAAAGATATGTATCTCCCTGATTTGTAAGCAACATGTAGTAGACAGTCTAACCATGTTTTAAATATTTCATATTCATCAGCATAAACACCATTTATTGAGATTTTTAGAGGGATTATGCTGGCATTATTGAGATTTTTAGGGCACTTTGCCTAAGTACTAAAGAGTACTAGGCAGCCAGCTGTGCCATTGAATTTTTGTTCTTGTCTTATATTTTATTTTTCCATTCTTCTTCTTCCCTTTGTATTGTGTCTACACACTGCTGTAGTTATTCTACTTATAGTAATCTTTATTTTTTTCTTTTTATTTGCTGATTCTAATCTTGTGTTGCCTTGAAATACAACCAAAATGCTAGAATGGTGGATAAAATAACTATAAATTGGTTTTGACTGAGGTCTTGAATGGTTCTTTGAGTAACAAAGATGGATTTAGTTTGTACACTTTTTCTGACATTTACTTTAGCTTCTAAAAGACTTGTAGAACTTACTTTCTGATTCTCTTGTATGTTCTGACTTAGTGAGGTAAACTCAGAGTTGAGTTTTAGATAACTAAAAATTTATTTTATTCTGTTTCCTTTTTTAGAGTATATTGATAAAATTAATGATAATGTACTTGTATGAATTTTTAAGGCTTATAAGGTTACACTAAACAATAACATTTTATTTTATACTGGAATTTTAGAAGCTATTTTAATGTAAGATAGTTAATATAATATTTAATAGCAAATATAAAAATATATTTTAATACTTTTCATTAACAAAAATGGATTCTCTTTTTCACCAAACCCCATGACAGAAAAGAATAGCAAAATCATTGTAACAAATATGTATAGCCAAGTAAAACATTCCCATATTGTCCATGTCTCAGTTTTCATCCTGGGTCCATCTTCTCTCTATCAGAATGTTGATATGCTGTTAGGGGACTTCTGGCATCATTACTGGTCATCATATTCATTGATAAGATTTTTCTCATCTTTCAAAATTGTTTTTATTTACAGTATTACTAATGTCTAAAATTAATCAGGTTCTGCTAACCTCGCTATGCAACAGTTTGTATAAATCATTCCATTTTCTGAAACTGCTCCCTCCTCTTTAAGGACCATTAGTATTGAAAAAAAAAATCATATTCTATCATTTCTTCAACCAATCCATAATTGATGGTCATCTTCTTAGTTTCTAGTTCTTTGCTCATACAAAACGAGTTGTTATAACTATTCTATTGCAAATGTCATTTTCTTCTCTCTTTGAGCTCTTTGGGGAAAGAAGAGCAGTTGTGTCACTACTGCATCACAGTATATACACAGTTTAGATGCTTTTAGTATGTAGTTCCAAAGTCTTCTGCAAAATTGCTAGAAAAACTCACAATTGCATTAACTATACAATAATTTATATTTTTTCCCTCCAGCACTTGTTATTTTCCTGTTTTGTGAACTTTGACAATCTGATGGATATGAGTTGGAAACTCCAAGTTGCTTTTTAATTTGCATTTCTCTAATTATTAGTGATTTACAACATTTTTTCCATATGGCTATTGACAGCCTGGATTTTTTCTCTCTGAAAACTGTTTATATCCTTTGACCAGTTATCAATTAAGGAAAATCTTTTATTATTGTGAATATAAATCATTTGATAATACATTTTGGAAATGAAATTCTTTGAGGGACTTAGGGAAAATATTTTCCTTAGTTATCTGATTCTCTTCTAATTTTAGCCACATTGCTTTTCTTTGTATTATATGTGTATATGTGAATTATACATAGTTTTAATTTTATATAATCAAAATTATCCACTTCACCTTCTTCCTCTTCCCCTATCTGATAGGGAATGTCTTCATTTATATTTCTTTGTTATCACCATTTCCTACAAAATTTTAAGCAAATGTTAAATAGTGAGTAGTCATGATAGGTGAAGATACCTAAAGAATCCAGGAAACCATCCTAGTTAACAAAAATTAATTATTGGAAGTGCAAAGCAAGATGAATACCAAGACAATATTAGTGTAGTGCACAGGTTTATTTAAAAAAACAGTATGGAGAAGGATTGAGGAATATTGGGAGCATTCACCTCATAAGTCATGAAAAACAACAGGAGTAGAAATATAGATGTGGGAAGTGTACCATGAAATACTTTGAAAGTATATTATTCCATGAACATTCATAGTCCAAGTTGATGGGGGAATAACAAATCAATGCAAAATGGAACAGGCTTTTCAATGTATCTCTAAGGATCTATTTTCACCATCAATGACAGTTGAAATAACATATTTGCAGTATAGATACTAGTTCTAGAAGTGTTTTATGAGTAAATAGAAATGAAATTTATGAAGATAAAGATGGGAAGTGTTGTTGGACTGAGGCATGCACATAAAGAAATTCATGATATAGTCTATGCAGTCATAGAAACAGTAGACTATGACTTAGAGAGGACAAGATAACAATAGAAAAATACTTGGGTAACATTATTACTTTAACAATGGACAAATCAAGGTGATGAAGAATTTATTATTAAAAACTACTGATTCATTTAAAATTTTCATCTCCATAAATTGTGAGTGAGAGATATGCATATATGTTTATTTGAGCTTTTCTTGAATAAAATATACAAAAAGAAAAGAAAATAGTCTTTCACAAATAATTTTGTTTACAGTAGGACTCCAATCTTTACAAGCATATAACTGATTATTCTCTCTTATTGTTTGGTGTTTTAAAAAATCAAAGGAGCAAAATTTAGCCTTAAAGCTTCATTTTTAATAAGATGCATGCCATTAATGCATTAGTGTCATATCAAATTACTTCATACATATAATACATTATGTTCACAATATGTCCAGGCTTCTATAATACATATTTCCCTCTTAAGAGACATAAAACAAGATACATGTTCAGCAAAGTTGTTTGATGCTTTTATGAAGAATGTTCTAAGCACAGCCCAAGGAAATAAGGTAATCCCTATAGATAGTAAAATCCCTCACATACTTCTGGTCTGTAGAAGCCATTGTACTTATTCCCTCAAGTCTCTAAAACATTTTTCTTCATGACCTCTATGACTACTTAAAAGAAATTCATCTAAAATTTGACACTCAAGAAAAACCAAGGATAATTAATGCATATTGTCATTAACAATAATGTATAATTGGATGTTCTTATTATACCAACACATTTATTTATGAAAGCACTGTCGATTTAAAAAAAATGAATTGGGACAATATTTGGATATGGAGAGATGATTGTACATCTCTATAATCCTGGCCAATTCATTTCATTTCTCAGGGTTTCAGTTTCTATAAAATGTTGAATTGGCCTCTGATTTCTTTTACCAGCTCTAAATGTATTAATCTATTCTTCAGAAATCCTATGTTAGCTAGTAAGCTAAAAAACAAAACAAAACTAATAAAATTGAACATGACATGATTATGTTTGGAGAGTGAAAAATTCTCTTAATTTTCTCCCCAATATTTCAATAGATCTGTTGTCTCATGGACTCGAGTATTCTCTCAAATGATACAAATGACAATCCATCCATAGCTATGATTCTTATCTCCATGTAAGTCTGCACCATATCTTCTCATATATCAACCTCAGGTTATTTATACAATGTACTGGAACTTTTCTCATGATTCTGGAGGGGGGGAAACAAAACAAACAAAAACAACAACAACAAAAAGCCAAAATGAGTGTCCTCTTCACAATGGCACTATCTGTCCGTGACCTTGAGTCCCTAAAAGCGTTTCCTCCTGTTTATATGATGAACATCATTTAGCCATCTTCTATGATGGTATCAAACTTGTTGTTTCCAGTCATTACCTTTGTGAGTGCAATGACATTGAAAGGTTGATTGTTAATGAAACTATCTACTTCTCAGTGGCATACTTAGAATGATTTGTTGAAGACTATAGACACTTTCTAATATAAAGAAAAGAAACAAGACCTGCCCTTTCCTGCCTCTTTAACTGTAAGTAACAATGAACAAGTTCATCCTTACCCTCAATAGATGTCATTTTCCAAAGCATGACATTACAAGAACATTTAGAGAAGAATTATTTAACATGCTCTGACACTACTACTACACAGAATAATTGTTCTCAGGCTCTTGCACCACTGTATGCACAACTTTTGGCTGTTCTATGGGTTTCTCTTACACAAGTTTAATTACATTGAACAAATTGAATACATACAACTAATTGATGTTTAACATTTAAGAAATGTAACACAGTTTTCTGTCTATATAGAACTTTCAAAAGTAATTCATGAAATGTAAAAAATATATATGCTACATAGAATCAATAGCCACATAGAGAGAATTGTCCTAAATCAAAATGCCACTTTTAATATGAAAGTCTTGGGGAGTAAAATAAACTTTCCATTCAAGTTCTTCACATTAGCAAATCAGAGAGAGCTGGTTGCACCTGGGGTACTGAGAATGTGTTCAGTATTGTAAAGTTAACTGCTTTGTACGTTTTACATTTTTGGTTAATGCCTCTGATTGAACTCAGGTCAGATTTGAATGTACCAGTCTAAACTGTTTCAAAGCAGAGAACTGAACAAATAGAAAGTGCAAATGTGTTCTTTAGCCCATTAGTCTATCCTGCTTCAATTTATTTATAGACAATTTTATTTAAATAAAGCCATTGGACTTTTAAAAATCAGAATGTGTTTTCCATACCCATTCAAGATACATATGCCATTATCAGAACATTGTTTGAAATATCAAAAGAAATTGATTTAGTAATCAACCATACCTCCAACTACAAATAGATAAAGATTTTACTTATCAGTCCCAAAACAACAATAAAAGACAATAATTTGCATTATATTCCCAGTCTTCATGGAAGATACCTTAAAAAGTTTTGCAGAATGTAAAGTTATACAGTACTAACAGTCCTATTCCATGTGAGCAATTAGTAAATGCAGTTTTCTTAATTATGAATACAGAAGCATACTACCCAGGACTAGGGATTCATAGTTCCTATTCAATTTTCTGTCCTGTTCAGTTAACCTCTTAAGTACTGTACTAATTATCAGCATTACATAGTAATAAAGACATTGATAAATTGGGGGAAAGCTACCTAGTTTGCAGAACAACTTGTGGTTTTGCTATATGAAGATAGCTTGAAAAAACTGGGAATTTATCCTAGAGAAACCAGAACAATTTGTGAAAGCTGTAAAAAGGAAATATTAAGAAGAAGATGAGAAAAACAGACAAATAAACTTTGAAAATAACCAAAAGAACACACTATTTTCTGCAAATATAGTCTCAGGTATTCAAACAAAGTCAATACAAAGCAAAAAATTGCAGGTATATCTCATCTTATTCAGGTATACATTGACCAAGCTGATTTTTCCAACTTGGAGCTACTGTAAACCATTTAAAAAGTAAAGTCAACCTTTCCAATAATTTATTACAGAATTTAAAGTATTATCATCATAATGTGATAGAAAACAATATTGGCTGTAGAGTTGGAAAAACTAGGTTTAAATTCTTCCTCTGATATTTATCATCTTTGTTACCTCCCTTGGACTGAGTTTTTACAGCTGTAAAATTAGGGGGTTTGATATGACCTCTGAAATTCCTTCAGGATCTAGAACTCTGACCCTATGAAAAATGCAATGCTGATTGTTAAAATAATGAAATTGTTTTTATATACATTCCTTACTTTCCATAAGGCACAAGAAATTATTTTACATAAATGATTGAATGCATAAAGCATTTTAAAGCCCTTATTTTACTGTGAGCAATGCATTGTAATAAGCACTAGATAGAGAAATGAAAGAATGAAACAGTTAACTATTTCAGAGTTCATATTCTCATAAGGAGAGGACACATAAAATGTTTCATCAACAAGTGCATTTGAATATTCCAGGGTTCTTAAACTTCAGTAGCAAAATAAAGGGAATGTCTCTCTAATTTCCATGTTGCTGATAAAATCACAGCAGTTTCTTATACTGATTGATTTGAAAGTCCCAAAGATTTTTATCTATGTAAATTTTCTTTTCTGGGTCTTAAATGAATGAGATTGCAGAATAGATCTATATAACAGGAGTTAGGAACAGGGCAGTTGCCCAGGAATATCTACCCTAAACTTTCTTCCAAGGCTAATGACTATGGCCACTAGACTTTGGAGTTCAAGATCCCAATCTATTTCCCTCAACTTCTGAGGAAAAATGGTGGTCAAGGTGGTGGAGCTGATTCATTTTGTGTGATTCTTCTCCCTCAGGTTGCCTTGTTTTGTCAGGTAGGGCAAACTTCTCTTCCTTCTTGAGTGCCAGTTCATTTGCAATTGGTAGTGATAGCTAGCCTCTTTTCTATAAGGAATTAATGACTGTGAGGGCTATGCTGTAACTATTATCTAAAGATGATAATCTTCTCAAGGTTCTTGTGCTTTTCTAGCTATTGGTGCCATTTTGATAAATTCTCCCAGTAGTCTATTCCATTTATTTTTATGAATGTGAAGAATAGCTTAATGTATTTGAAATTAAAAAAAGAAAAAGTCATGGATTTGTTTTCTAGATCTGTTACTTTCTAGCTAAGCTAATACAGACAAGTCCTTTAACTTCTCATGACTTTATATTTGCTACTTATAAAATAGGAAGAATGGTGATAAACTTGAGAAGATAAAATAGTTAATGAGCTAGTCTAGAATTAGGGAAGATGTGGAATCAAGTCCTATTACTGACACACATCAGCTATGTCACCTTGTACAACCTGTTTATTTTTGTCAGTATCTCAGACAAATCTCTAAGTCAGCAAACAAAAAAATAAATGGTCAGTCTTCATTGATAGAGGGTGTTTTCCCATTAAAAATTCCCTACATCAATGAAATCAAAATTTTTTAAAAATTACTTACCTTTCTATTTTTGCATTTCTAAAACTAAAAGTACCATTTATAATGATGTGATGCCATAAGATAAAAGGGATTGATTTACATTCAATCAATAAGTCAACAAGCATTCATTAAATGGAAATGCCTTCACTACATTAAGCAATCCAGAAGCCTAGGGTTTGAATTCCATCTCTGCCACATACCATCAATGTATAAATTATCAAACCCCTTTGAGTTTCAGTTTTCTTCATCTGTAAATTAGTCAAGATGACCTGTAAGATGCCATCCAGTTTTCTGTGATTCTACAATAAAAATTTAAAATAATCTATCTTCCTCAAACAACCTCATGTCTTATCATGAAATGGAGATTTTCCAAGGCTTTATGCCATCTGAGCAAATTGTCTCACAGGTCCTACAAGCCTGGAAAGACTGAACATGATCCATTGATGCACAGTATATCTGTCACCTAAAGACCAAGCAAACTAAGATTTTTTTTGAGGGGGAGGATTTGAGGGAGTGGGTGAATTATAGGCACAGGAATAATGTGACTCCTCATACTAGTGTAATCCATGAGCACTGAAATGCTGAAGGTAGAAACACAAATGCCTTATTGTAGAGAATAAGGTGCTTGGATGGTGTATCAGGTATCTAATATATGGAAGACTTATAGGAAAATTGAGAAAAAGCATAATTTATACATACATACATATATATATATGTGTATGTGTGCATGTATATACATATATACTATACATGCATTTTGGAGAACACTAGCAAAATATTACCTTTAACATATGAAAAAGACATTTCCTGATTGTCTGCTTCCAGATTCTCTCCCTTAGAAGGAAAAAAAAATTCACCCCCCAAATCTCAGAGGATTTGAAGAGAAATGATGCCAGGTAGACTGAGCAATGGAGCACTGAAATTGAAGTCAGAAAGGCTTGAGTTTGAACTCTGTCTCAGAAACTTAGTAGTTGTGTATCCCAGGGCAAGTTTCATAACTTTTTTTAGGTTCATATCATCATCATCATCATCATCATCATCATAATCATCATCATTATTGTTGTTATTACATGGTGGACACTTCGAATATTCTGCTATAAAATCCTCGTGGGAATATTAGGATAACAGCAGTCTTCAGCTTTCTCAGGGATTGATCTCAAGTTCTCCTTTCTATAATTGTATTCTCCACCTTCCCCTTTTGAGTGTAAACATTGAGGGCTAATTATTGAGTTAGTTTCATAGGAGACTCAACTTCATGGCATCCATTAACATTAATTATTTGAGGCTTTAAATATTCATTTTAATGCAGAGCATCTGAAATCTACCCTTTAGTGTTAATGAGGACAGTACTTAAAAATGCACATGAATAAAAATGGAACAGTGTTCCTGAATTGCTGCTGATCTCCAGCATGAAGGTAGAAATGTAAACCTTGGCATCCTGGAGCACTTCATCATTTTTTAAAAAAGTTTTAAAATCTAATTAGTTCTGGGTAAAAAACAAAACAAAACATGATGCTGAGAAAGAGTTCCAAGCATCTCATTTGTCCACCATGGGTGGAATTAGTTTTAGGTCAGAGTTTTTAACTATAAAGGTTTAATTATAATGACACAAATTTCATTGAGCAAAAGTGTTGCAAGTAACAAGACCAAAGAGCACCAGAGCAAGTCTATGGGAGGAAATAAGAACCGTACTCATGAAAAAAAATAGTTTATATTATGAAAAGCAATGGAACTGGATCTCCAATAGAATAAAAGAAACAAAGTAGGTTGATTTGTTCTGTTTTGTATTATTTCTGTATTTTAGCACAGTGCATTTCTATATCTCTAGGGCACAGTAGGTAAGACATGTTTACTAAATAGATGGATGATTGGGTTGTATTTGTTGAGTAAAGAAGATGCACTGAGTTTCATGATATAAGTTCTCAGTATGAATGTTCCAGAAGTCAGAACATCTAGGTATTATTTTAGGTTGAGAAATTGAGACTTTTTGGATAACCTAGTGCTTAGCTCTCATTTGTGATAATATAGATTGAGGTACATGTATCTTTCTTCACATCTCTCTGAAGTAACTAGTGTTTCTTTATTGATTGAAACGTCCATTTATAAAAAAAGAAATTTTGCCATAGAGATATGAGTTCACTTAAATTCTTCTAAGACTTCAGGGTTTCTTAATCTAAGGTCCATGTACTTAAAAAACAAAATGAAAGCAACACAATTGGTTCCATTTGTAATCCAATGTATTTATTTGGGTAATTGGAAAACATTATTCTGAGCAGTGCATAGGTTTCAAGTCTGCCAAAAAGTTATTGGCAAAAAAAAAAAGAGAACTGTCCTAGGTGATCTTACAAAAATCTAACTTGCTTTGGTACATTAGTTAATTGCTGGAAGATTCCATGATTTTTGGAAGAAGGAAAGTTTTCTCCATGGTTAAAAGCATGGCATTACAAAGGAGTACAAGAACTCCAGTGGGTTTAGACTAAGGAAGTCTTGAATAATTCTGAGGATGAAAATACATCAGGTTCTATATTTTTCTTTCCCTTAGCATTAAAAATCTCTTTAAAGTGAAATAGGTTTGTTTAATTATTGTTTCACACCTGACTAATATGTTGAATCACCAAAGTGAAAAGTCCTTTCACTGAACCCCAAAAGACCCAGTAAACGGGACAGCTACAATATAAGAAGTGTTCATGTCAGAAATTCTTATAAAGAGATATATTATCCTGCAGTACATTGGTTTTTGTTTCATGGCTGGCACTAGACTTTTTCTTTTTTATTTATTTAAGGCAATGGAGTGAAATGTCTTTCCCAAGGTCACACAGCTGGGCAATTATTAAGTGTCAGAGACTGAATTTGAACCCAGGCCCTCCTGAATCCAGGGCCAGTGCTCTATCCACAGTGCCACCTAGCTGTCCCCTGGCACTATACTTTTGTAAAAGTCTTTTGACATTCCAATAGTCTAATTATTTGACTATTTATCCCTGGCCTTCAATGGTAAATATTAGCAGATTTAAGGGTAGATCAAAACCAAAATTGATCTGTATAACAAATTTTCACCAAACACTGCTTAATTTGCTTTTTTTTTATTGCTTGTTTCAGTAATAGAAAACTAGCCTGATTTTAATCCTGTAATAATGTGATATAAATAGTAAAATATCTAGAGAAGTGTGACTCCATTAGTGTTAATGATAGCATGTGACTTCCATCTTCTTTCATGCACTGAGGACATACTGTTAGCTGCAGTTCTTCTGGGATATCTGTTCATTACTATACTTTATTATGCATAAAACAACACATATTAAAATTCTACTTTTTTAATTACAAGCCTATTTCACTTCAAAGAGATTTTTAATGCTAAGTATATATTATTAATGGGTCATAACAGTGTCTGTTTCATCTTTTAAAATATTTTGGGGAGAGTAGATATCTCATTTAAACTATTCTACATCTTTGAATTTTCCTTGTCAAAGGGGCATCTTGCTTCTGCTTATTCTCCTGACTGGGTCATTGGGGTGAATGCATTTCCTTTGCACCAAAATTGAATTCTGACTGCCTCATGTTTCAAGTGAGCCTCACTCTTCATCAAGCTTTATATTATCTTGCCAAACACCACAGGGAGAGTTATCATGGGGATATCACTGATTGCTAGGCTGCACTTACAGCTGATAAATATGTATATGTGCTGAATATTAAATGACTTTATTAGCAATCAACTTATTATGCCATTAGGGTTTTGTTTTTTATGTTTGATAAAGAAGAGGAAAAACTAATCTAATATGAAAAATCCCATTCAACTTCTATTAAAACATTTTTCATCTTTTGGAGCAAGTGAACAGAAGTTAAAAGAAATGGCCAATACATTGCGCCCCTACTGTTACCTTCTCTTGAAATAAATGTACTTCGTAATTTGACAGCCAAAGCAATTCCATGAAAGTCCATAAAAGAAAAAATGAATGAGATGACAAAACAGGACTTTCCAGGTCAATGCAAAATCAAGCAAAGTATAAGATCAAAAACACTCAAACTTCTAAAATCCCTACAGAGAGACAAAGTAGTAATTTTAGAACTAGTGCTCACACTCTGTCACCTAGATGGTACAGTAAATACTGCATCAGGTCTAAAGTGAGGAATATTAATCTTCCTGAATTCAAATCTAGGTTCAACCACTTAGCTGTGTGACTCAGAGAGAAAACAGTTATCCCTATTTTCCTCAGTTTCCTAATCTGTAAAATGATTTGGAGAAGGAAATTGCACACCACTCTGGGGCCTTTGCCAAGAAAACCCCAAAAGAAATAATGAAAAAAAATCAGATACAAGTAAAAAAGCAACTAAACATGAATACAAAGATCACATTCTAACTCCAGTCATTACTTAAGAGATAAAACTTTTAAAATAATGTCAATTCCTTCCCATGAATTTGACAAGATTAATCTAAACCATTCCTGTATGGATGTAAATTGTTTTTGTTGTCATTAGAAAACATAAATTTACCTTTTTTCATCTATTATTGTGTAATCATATTCCCTCTGTCTCTTTGAGGTCCCAGAACTTAACATAGTTCAAAATATACAGAAGGTGTGGTGGTGGGGGTGTGTGAAAGAATAAGCTTTGGAATTGATAGCAAACAATTAAGGTTTGAAACACATTCAACTTGGTTACTTATTGTCTGGGGGAAATTGGGCTTTTATCAAATGAGGATATGAGCTAAATTATTTCTATGGTGCCTTCCATCTCTAAAATCCTAAAGGTTTTCTATTTGATATAAATATAGGGGAGAGGTACAAGTTGGAGAAGAGTGTTGAATCATTCCATTTACCACCTCCCCATTGTCCCAGGAGCACCAAACTATCCATCCACAGCTGGTAACTTGCTGCCTAATCAAAAAGAATAATTAGGGGCAGCTAGGTGGTGCCGGAGTGGCTAGGTTGCACAGTGGATAGAGCAGTGGCCCTGGAGTCAGGAGTACCTGAGTTCAAATCCAGCCTCAGACACTTAATAATTACCTAGCTGTGTGGCCTTGGGGCAAGCCACTTAACTCCATTGCCTTGCAAAAAATCCCCCTAAAAAAAAGAATAATTAGTTAATGTAAAATTACTTGATATTCTGTAGGATTTGACATCTCCCTATCAGTGGTTTTTCCCTGCTTCCCTCCCCCCAAACCATGCCTTTTCTCTAAGGATCTCTGTCTCCTTATGTTTTCCCCGCTAGTGGTGCCTTTATACATTCTGTTTCAGATGAAAAAATTTCCAATTGTAAATTTTCTGGGTTTGAAATCTTATTGATTCACTTGCTATCTGTATTCAGCTTTCTCATATTCAAAATGGGAAAAATACTTTTACTACCTGTCGTGTCATATTGCCTTGTCATTAAAAGAAAAAAAAGTTTAGTAAACCTTAGAGCAATAAATCATTAATATAATTTTTCAGGAAATAAACAAATGCTTCTTTTCTGAAGTACTGGATCTCCAGGGTAGTAAAAAAAATAGTGATGCTTCTGGTCCAAGGGGAATCAGACTACTCAACTTTTCTTGAGGCAAGTGAGAATAGAAATCTTAAGAGACTAGGGACACATTGTGTCCCTATGTTAATTTTTTTCATTAATTATGAATCGGTATGGTCTCTTTTCATTTTGGATTAAACCTTAAGTTTTTAAGGGTTTCTTTAATTGTTATGTTTGAAAATAAGAAGAAAGGAGGACATGGGGGTAATGCATGAAAATAATGGCAATAACAAAGGAGTAGAGAGACACCAAACTGGTCTCAATTAATGCAGATGATAGAATCAGAAAATAACTTAAAATCATTTCCTCCATTTTACAGATGAGCAAATTACAAAGTAAAGTGACTTACAGTCATGTAGATGATAAGTAGCAAAGCAAGATTTCATAGTGATTTTTCCCCCCAACTCTAAATCCATTTTATCTCACCACATCCAAACTGACTTCTGAACCCAGGGAAGAGAGCCAGCTTGGAAGTCAAGAATGTCTAGACAGTTTGGTGCCTGAAAATCAGGTTCTAGAATTGAGAAAACAGAGGAAAAAAAATCAATGAATTAGGGTTGTCAAATCAAAAGCATAATCTCAGAACCAACTCCAGAGAAGGTGCTGACTTCTCAGCAAAATGATAGAAAATGAAGGGAAACAACTTTCACTTTTTCCAGATGAAAATTACAGCTCATTCCTCAAATTTCTCATGCCATTTATCCGTACTTTGGAATTATTGTCTTCTTTATCATAGGCATCAGTATTTATTTTACTCCTCTTCTATTCCTTTTCCCAAGTTATTTTATAAGCTCTCTAAAGGCATGATGTGTCTTTGATATATTTGTATAGATTTAGGGCTCCAGATTCAACTTGATAGAAAATTGTCCTACAGGAAGGTGTTGGCCTGGAAATTCTGAGAAAAAAATAGTAACATATATCAAACACTGTGTGAGAGAACTAGTAGTGAGAGCACTGTTTCAACCCTCAACACTAAACCTTAATATTCTCATCTCTCAAAAAACCAAATAGTACTAGAAGACCTTTAATATTTTCCCCAACAACAGTTAAAATATTCGTTGTCTTTATTTACGTAATGATGTGAGGTTTGAGTTTGGTGGCAGATCTAGAGACAGATATTGGCTATTCCTCTGCCCTGTCTCTCTGTGAAACACCAGAGGGCACAGGTGGGATTTGTCCTGGTTCAGCAGAACCAATACCTAATTTTTTGTGGAGTTTCACAAATAGGTTGTTAAAATGACAATTGTAATCAGGGTTCTCTCTAAGGTGAGCACCTGGGTAACCTCCCAATGTGGAAATTGCAAATTTACCTTCTTTATTCTTTTTTAACATTGATTTGAACAACAGTGTTTTCTTAATGCCTATAGTAATGTTCATTCTTTCCATAGGTGAATTGACCAAAATATGCTTGTAATATTTATATATTCATTTCTTAAAACTCTGTATACCATTGATGGAATATTATATTTTAATTCCTTTGTTTTTGTTATTTTTTTGCAAGGCAATGGGGTTAAGTGACTTGCCCAAGGTCACACAGCTAGGTAATTATTAAGTATCTGAGGTTGGATTTGAACTCAAGTTCTCCTAAATCCAGGGCCTATCCACTGTACCACCTAGCCATCCCCAATTTGGTTACTTCTGTAAACAAACATATAATGTAAAGAGGAAAAGTGTCAAACAAACAAGGAATGGCAAGTTGTCATTTGTTTCTGCTTTGTGTTATTCCACAAATTTCCTAATGGGAAACTGGGGCACAATGAACCAATAGAAATATAGATTTCAAAGGTTATCTTATCACCCATTTTGGAAGTCATAGAAGTAGAAGAAAAAAAGTTAGAATAGGTAGAATGAGTTTTGGGTCTGCATATGTTCCAACATTGGTTATTGTGCTTATGTGACTTCTTTCCTTCCAAAGAATGTATTTTCTTATTGTGAGCAAATAACATAAATTAAAGTTTTATGTTCCTCTTTTAATTGTTTTTTATTTGAGTTTTAAATGCATGAAATCTTGAACTACTTTTCAGGATATCTTTTTGTAAACTTAAATCCATCATTAGGACAGAGAACCAGTTGTTAATTTATTTGAATCCCACCACTGTCAGAGGGTATAGATATTCATTCAACTAGTCAATTAAGAATTTTCTGAGATCCTTTGACCACTGGACCTGAAGATAGGAAGAACATTTCATATAATTGTTAGATGCATGACCCCGTGAAGTCACAATCTCTGTCTCAAATTCCTCAAGACAGAGATCATAATAGCATAATAGTAAATCTATAATTATAAATAAAAATAATAATATATAATACACAAACTTGATGAAGCATATATTCTAAATTGGGAAATCAGTTGATATGGAAAGTGCTTGTCCAAGGTCAGATATGATATATAGTTGAGCTTGTTGAGATTCCAACCTTGTTTTCATCTCTGAAGTCACAATGATGATAAGTGGAAGACTAGAGCAATAAATTGATAGGCTCTTTTCCAGAAGCAATGTTGGTGGTGCTGATTTAATCACAGTTCTCCAATTAAAGAGTAGAAAGTATGGTTCAGGGGCATAAGCAGATTACACATGTGGGAGGGTCAAAAATCAAAAGGATGAAGAACCATGGTCCCATATAATTCAGAACAAAGTGGTTTAGCTCCTCTCAGAAAGGAATGTTGAATGACATAACTTCAAGGTCACATAGGCATAGAATTTGAACTCAGGTCCCTTTTGCTAGGGTTCCTTATACTATGACACCCTGCTTCTTTCTTTCTCAACAAGATTTGTCTGAACACTTTATTACATATTTGCTATAAAATGATCTACAAAATTGATGAGTCTCATTTTAGGCTACTTGTCCTACAGATGTTTGGGGTAACTTCTTCAGGTGACAGATTTGAAATGTATGGCTCTTCTTTTCATCTATAATCTTTTTTGTTTCATAAAATTAACAAATGTTATAGTACCAATTTTATGAAACAAAAAAACTTAGTCACCTATGAAATAGATTATTAATGAATTCTTAGACATTTGATTTAAAAGCTTTTTCTCCACGAAAGTGGCCCATGAATACTTCTGTCTTGTTAAGATTGCGATTGTTAATCTAGTCATTCAGAGTCTTTTATACATTATAATATGTGAGATGAGATGCTGAAATGATTGACGGGATGAGAGAGAGAGAGAGAGAGAGAGAGAGAGAGAGAGAGAGAGAGAGGTGTCATACTAGTGTTCTAAAAGTTTGGCAAACTAAACTAATCAAGTTTATTGCACTTCTAATATTAGGAAATAAATTAAAAGTAAAAGAGTCAGACAAACAGAAAAGAAGACTTTGTCTTTAGAAAATGTATCTGAGGAATCCATGATCGATTCTGATTAAGAATGCATGATTTTGAACAGCCCTTGATGCTATGATTAATTTATTAATAGATGAATATCGGAAGAGCACATAAAAAAGCAAACATAAATCTAAATATATAGGTGCATACATATTTTACATATATATATATATTATATTTAAATATATGCCAATGTTTGTGTTTGTGTTGTTATACATATATCATAGAAATATATTTTCTTATATACAAAAACACATATATACTAAAGAGAAGAAAAAAATCAGCTAATTTTTCTAACATCTGTAAAAACATGGGATTTTGATGTTGTGTAGATTATCATCAGAAGACCATGTTAAACTCTAAATTAATACCAGTCTTTCTACTACCTTTTGTTTTTATTTGTCAAATTCTCTAGGGAATTTTGTATATCGTTAGGATTCTTCCCTAGCATATACCAGACTTCTTAAAATTAATGTGAAAATTCTTTCAAAGAGATAAGACAAAGAATCACAGGGGTCTAAGCAACCAGAGAAATAGACTGGGAAGGCACGAAGACATGTTAGAAAGAATTCTGAGCTTGGGATCAGAAGATCTGAATTGAAATCTCAGCATAGCTACTTTCAATGTGACCTTCAAGAATTCACTCAACCCTTATGCATCTTAGTTTCATTATTTATGAAATGAGTCTAATTCTTTTACATCCTTACTCTTCTGTGAATTCTCAGAACTGAAAGGAACCTAAAGTGCCATGAAGCCTCATATTTACAATGGGCAGCTGGGTACACAGTGGATACAGCACTAGCCCTGGAGTCAAGGGGATGTTCAAATCTGACCTCAGACACTTAATTATTCCCTAGCTGTATGATCTTGGGCAAATAACTTAATCACATTGCCTTGCAAGCTCCAATTCTTCTCTAGTACCTTATTGACTTTGAATGAAAGTTATCTTTATTTTTTGCTTTGTGATGAGGAACTCTGTCATCTTAAGAAAGTCATTCAGTCATTCAATATGCCTTAATCATGTGCTTTCCATACTGCAAGTATTTTTCTAAGCACTAGAGATAGAAAAAAGGCAAAAGAAGAGTCCCTGATCTCAATTTGTTCACAATTGAATGAGAGAGATGACATGCAAACAATTATATACAAGCCAGGTATATAAAAGAGTAAATTAGAGAAATTAAACAGGAGGAAGCATTAATAAGAAGGGGGATCAGGAAAAGCTTATCCCAAAAGATGGGAAAACTAGGAGGCAGAGATGAGGAAGAAGAATATTCCATAATGTTGGAAGGAATACTGTAAAAATAGAAGGGAGACAGGTTATGAAAGACTTTGAATAACAAACAGAAAATTTTATATTTCATCCTGAAAGTGATAGTTAGTCACTGTAGTTGATTGAATAGGGAGATGAAATAGTCAGATTTGTGTTTGAGGATTAATTTGACAGTTGAGAGAGACATGGAACAGGCAGAGTTACTATCAAGCTATTTCACTAGCCCAAATGTAAGCTGGTGAGGGCCTGCACCAAAGGATGGCTCTGTTACAGGAAAGAAGTAGAGATGAGAGATAGCATGAAGAAAAAATTGGTAAAACTTGATAACAGATTAAATATGGGAGGGAATTAGTGGGAATGAGAAGTTGAGGAAGACAACTAAGTTATAATGATAGTAGCCTTGACAATAAAAGGGAAGATTGGATGGTGAAAGAATTTGGGGGAACAGATTTTGAAAAATGAGTTTAAGATGGTTACAGAGCATTCAGTTTGAGTTACCCAATAGGTAATTAGGTATGGGAGTCTGGTGGTTAGGAGAGAGTTTAGAGTTAGATAAATGATAGTCAAGATAAAAATATTAATTGAATTCATTGGAGCTGATGAAATTATCGAGTGAAATAGTATAGAGGGAGAAGGAAAGATTAGAGCTTTGAGGGACTCCCACTTTTAGAACACATGACCTGGATGAAGATTCAGTAAAGAGGAGGAAGAGGGAGTTGTCAGACAATAGAACCAAGAAAGAGTAGTGTTTAAACCTAGAGAAAAGATAGTATCAAGAAAAATTGAGTAATGAGCACTGTCAAAGACTGTAGCAAGATCAAGAAGACTGAGGATTGAAAATAAGACCAATAGATTTGTCAATTAAGAGATCATTTTCAAAAGAAAGATGACATTGGAAACTGCAGACAGTTTAGAAGAGAGTGAGAGGACAGAAAGTGGAGCAGGCATTAATTAAGACTGCCTCCTCAATGAATTCAACCACAAAAGGGAGAAAAGATATGAGATCATATATAGGGTGGATAAGCTAATAAAGTGTGGGGTTTTTAAGGATAGAGGGGACATGGGCTCTGATTTTTAGGAGCTCTTATCATATATATGACCCAAATCTATTTCTCTTTTAGATTCAACACACTGGTTATAATTCTGATTTCTTTGACTGAATAGAAAAACGTCAGCCTGTTTTCATAGGCCAGTCATTCATACTCTACCACAGAGGTGTCAAACAATTAGAAATGATTCTTGCAAAATACATGTTGACTAACTTTTAAAATCTAATGTTTTAAATATTTTATTGTGTTTTTACTTAATTTGTTAAATATGATAAAATTACATTTTAAACTGGTTAAGGAACACACTTGGGAGTGGGTTGAGTTGATACATCTGCTTTAGAAGATAGTATATCTTCAGGCCCCAAAGTCTTCCAACCCTCAATAATGTTTACCACTCTAGGCTAAAGATCTTAATATTTTAAAGTAAACATCACTAAGATTTGACTTTCTCTGGCTAATCTTTCATTCTAATATCCATTCTAGAGGAAGGTGCTCAGTACTAAAGATCTGGTTATAGATGTGGTCTAGCTCTAGCTTAATATAGCAAGATCCCATGAACTCCCTTTTTTCTGAACACTACCTATTTATTAATGAAATTTAAGGTTACATTAGAGCATGGGAAAGCAATATGAAATAAGAAGGAGGAAGTATTTCTTTTTTTCATAATTAGCTACAAGTGAATGGTAATTGATATCAGTCATTTCTGATGAATGAAATGGGAAGTTAGCTCTGTTAGATCAAAGAGTAAAATCAACTTCGAGTTAGAAGAAAAATGAATGATGAGGCAACATCATGGACAATTGCAGCTTTCACCTGATCTATTTCATCTTGGAAATAAAGGCAAAGTCATTAAGGTGAACTCTTACAATTTCCTGTAGAAATGTAATTGAAATAAAGTCATTACCAACAAGGAACTCAAAAGAACTTGAATGCCTTAAACAACAAATATTAGAATTCTTTCCCAAGTGGAGAGAAATAGTATTCAAAGACATGGAGAATTCCATGTGGATGTCTTCAAGGTGCATTTCTTAGATGCTAGGACTTCTGCTCAAGGTTTTGTTCCTTAAAGTACTCCAGGGTCAAAAAGGACTTGGGAGAAATTTTTTTTAAAGTAATAACTGATGAAAGAAACTTTTCTTAATGGAGAAGCTAGATTCACAGTATATTCAGCAATTAGTTCAATCTTGCTCAAAAATGTACTCTACTAACAACAGGTCAGCTACAACAACAACAAAAAAGTCAGATAGTCTCCAATATTCAGTGGGATGGTACTCAGAACTGGAGACATTTACCTTCACCTACAGAACAAGCATGTGGGGTTGAACAGAAATAAATAAGATGGAGTCAAATGAAACAGGATTGCCTGAGACATTCAGATTTCTCTCATGTAAACTAAGTTGGTAAAATCTTGCAAGGGGAATAATTGGCTAAAAGAAGAAATCATTCTAGATAAATTAAGAGTAAGCAGTGACCATAAGCACAAAGCTTTTAAAAAAGTGCCTTGAGTGCAGTTCCATTTTTGTTTCTCAGACTGCCTTGCTTAATAATTAGCATATAAATGGTCCCAACAAGGCTCGGAAGTTAAGGTTTCATTAACCTCAGTTATAATACCTAAAGGAGGCATTCCCCATTTATATTCTGGGGGAAAATCATCCTAAATCAGCGGATCTAGAATATGATCACCCTCAAACTTCAGCCTCTCCAAATAGCAAACATCAACTAGTCATCTCACATTCACATGAAAAAATTGTAAAACATTGAAGTCATTCTTTTAAGGAAATTGTTGGCAATATCATCTGAAGCCTTTCCAGTATGCATTTGAAAATTGCCTTTCCAAACCATTATTATGGCTTACACGTATAGAGTGTTTTTATAGTTTACCAAGTAATTCCCTTGCAATAACCCAGTGAGGTAGGCAATGTAAGCCTAAGAGGGATGTGGGTGGCTCTGGCAACTCCTTGATCAAAATGGATGAGTCCTTCAATGAACTTGAAATTTCAAGGGTGGATCTTTATTTGGAAGTATTTGAATTTGGGGCATAGTTACCTTGCTGAGAAAACATAGAAAACTGCTATAGGTCCTTAAAGACTTGATGTAGCCTTAAAAAACTACTGTTCCTGGTGTTTCTAATTCTACCACTATAACTTACATCACAGAAAGAACCTAGGAATCCCTGTGCTTATTTCATCTTCTTTGTTTCTGTTAAATTTGCATAATCGAAAGTATCAAAAATATCAAACAACTTTGAACACTCTCTTGCTTACAGATTGGTTGCATAGTTAATAAAATAAGTTAAATAAATTCTCTGCTGTGCATTATAGTGGCAAATTTCTTTGGTGCCCCTTGTAAACATATACAATTTGGTATTTATATAATTTTAGTTAGAAAAGGGAAATATATATATATATATATATATATATATATATATTATGTCACAGTTTTATAAATTTTCAAACATATTCCTGTTAAAAAGTCTGGTTTCTTATGATTGTAAGAAATGGAAAATTTTCTCTCTATACTTTAATTACAATCTCAGGAAGACAGTTGATTAGAAACTTTGTTTACATTAATCCAGGAAGGAATCTTGAGGCAACATAGTATTTTTTAAAGATGATATTCTTTGAGGAGTAATTGTGCAACCTAATAGACTGGTCTCCAAAGAAGTTTAATGTTTTTCTTATTCTTGTTTATGTATAAATATCCTCCTCTCTGATTGGAGTGGTCATTACCATAATGATCTCCATTTATAGGTTTCTTGATAGATTCGAGAGAATAAACTGCATTTCTACTATATTTCTGTCATTTTATTTTAAGCCTACATTATTGTTTTTCTAACATTTCATAATAATATAGTTTGTGGAAAATATTTTAATGATCTCTTGTGCAGCATTTATCTTAGATTACTAAGTCTAAAATTTCATCATGCTCCTTACTGCAAAAACAAATCCTAAACTAATAGACAAAATTCTTCATTAAAAAATCCACCTTACCATACTGGATTTATTGGGTGATAAGAATGTCTCTATGAATGTAGATTCAAGGGTTATGAAAACAAAGGATTTTACAAAGATAAACTTTAAATTTGTTCTTGGGCTCCCCTGACTCTCTTGGAGGAGGAAGGGTCTTAGAAGTCCCTACCCTCCAATAACTCATGAAATCAAGGGAAAAACTATTAAAAATATGACAGCAATGAAGATTCTATACAAATTGATGAACTCAATCCAGGAGCAAAGTCAGAGTCCTTGAACAGCTGATAGATATGTCCAGCAACTGCACTTTTGAGACCAAGGATTAAAAAGCCCAGAATTACAGCTCAATAAATTTGTCTTCAGAATGGTAGATTTTATAATTGGGTTGTCTTTCTGTACCCACTATTTTACTATAAAAGTTACTTTTTAAAGAAAATATTAATTACTAGATAGTGAGGAAAACAAATGCAAATTAGATTAAGATCCATCTCTGGGTTTCTATATATAATATATATGAAATATAAAAACATGCTCATCTATGGATGGAGATGAGGGATAAATACTCTAGCCCAATTTAAAGATGATGAAAAGGGAGGCATTTATAAAGGAGTCATCAAAAATATAAAATTGATCGATGTACTCTGAATCACCCCCTTCTTCTTTCCTGGGTTCAAGGGATGAATCCTTTATGGTCCTGTATATTTTTGATTTGCTTGTCTATTAATCTTTCGTTGTACACTTCATCATGTGATAAACTTGGAAATTTCTAATGAATACAGTCAAAGAGTTTGAAATCTCCTAGGGAGAAATCTCACTTGGTTGCATCTGACAAGGTTCTTACCAGAGTCTAGAGGCATCCCCCACTTTCGCTGGGCTGAACATTTTCTGTTATCTCTATCTGCAATGATAGTATTGCTTATCCAACAAGGGTTAGTGGCTCTTATTTCTTTTATCTTGGAGGAAAGAACAAATACAACTAGAAAGCAGAGAAGCAAAGAATCAGTTTGTTAGGTTTCTGACATCCAGGACCAAGTACTTCTGACAGCTGCAGTTGGCTTGCTTGATAAGTGTTCTTCAGCCTCAAGATGGGAACAATAGGTCTTGAGGGAATAGTCAGTTCAGAAGCCAAAAAGTCCAGTGATCCTGACAGTGTTCACTTGACTTGGAAGCAGGAGGGAAATGTTTATGCCTGTCCAAAGGCCAGATAGCAATCAGAATGACTGGCAATGACCCTGGATCTGAAGCAGAGTTAAGTGACTTCCCCAAAGTCATATAGCCAATAAGTGGCAAATAAAATATTCTGAGTATAGATTTGAACTCTCATCCTCCTGACTCCAAAGTCAGTGCTCTATGCGTGCATGACATAGCTGGTTATTCTCTTTGAGACACAAGATGGAAGATACATACTACATTAACCAGATTCTTTACTTTCCTCTTTCCAAAATTTTCTTCCAGGGTTCTTCAAAATCAGTCCCATAATCTCCCCATTTCACATTAAGCTGTTATTTGATGAATTTGAGTAATGTCTTCATAGAAAAACACCTGGCTATACAAATAATTCCTATGAAGCCTTATTAACCATTTGAGAGTTTCCTCACATGTAAATTTAAAAAAAATATTGATTTTGCAGGGTTATTGTAAAGTTTTAATGAGATAAAATGAAATAAAATATTTTGTGAACTTTAAAGCAATATATAAAATGCTTAGCTTTTATTGCAATGCATAGATATCATTGCATAATAATAGAGGGTTGAACTTGGAATTAGGAATGCCCATTGAAAGTCCAGTTTCTGCCACATAATAGTTTTGTGACTATGGGCAAGTCACTTATACTTTGAGTGTTCAGAATACCTTCTAAGTATGTAAATAACAAATAATGAACCAACCCACATCAGCAGAAGTCAATTTCCACACAAGGAGTTATTTTCACTTAATTTTGGGACAGGATCCCTTCCAACAATAATAAAATACCTAAAGTTTAATTGGGCAATGTGACATAAATACAAGTTACTATATAATTGTATGTGACAGGTGTATGAGAGGATTGAACTATTCACTCTTTATCTCATTATCTAATTTTTTTGTTATTGTTTTCTCCTCCCTGAATTTTTATTAGGAAATCACTACTATTTTACTTAATCATTATTTTATATTGAATTACTTCAGTTTACATTAACAGGCATCATTTGCCTATACAGAAAACTAAAGTAGGCATTAGATAGGAATCAATGTTTGATAATCTAGGCATAAGTAACATTATAGATCTTCAATCAGAATAGTCCCAAATGCACTAGGTTTAGATGAAATTATCAATGAGAATCCCTTGAAAAAAAGAAATTTGGGGGCATATGCCTTAGAATTCAAATAGCATAGTTTCCTATGGTCTAGTATGGATACAAATTTCCATCCTCTAAAAGTAGTGCTAAAGTTGATTATAAAACGACCCTCCATGTGCCTAATATTTTAAAATGTGAAGATTTTGTACTTCAACCATACCTTTCCAATGAGCCATGACACTAGTGGGAAGGAAGAGTAACTTTCTTCATCTGGCACTCTGCATCAAATGGAATTCAGACTGACAGTATTTCTGAGGCAGTCATGAAGAAAGAGATAATAGAGTATGTGACCCTGCTTTCCACCTGACCTAAAGCTGAGAGTGCTAGATGGTAAAACATAGAGTATGGCATTTGGAAGATTCAACAATTGCTTACTTAAAGGTTTAACAGATTCACATGAGGCAAGAGAAGTCACTCATTAAGGAATTCACTGCAATTTTAAGGTATTCCTACAAACTATCCTTTAAGGGCAGTGGTTAAATTTATGCATACTATTGGAAAAATAATTTTCCAGAACCCTTTTCTAAGTCATAGTAAACATTTTTCCATTCCCCTTACTATTCTGCCCCTAGTCATATATTGCCTCTGATAGCAAGGGCAGCAATTCTGGAAAAATCTCTGTTGTCATTTTACACACAACTTGAGGAACATGATGAGTAATTAGTTGATGCAACAGTGCACTGCTATCTGCAAGAGCCTCTGGAGGGTATCAGGAAAATATCCTATTTGAATATTGGGAAGCAAGAGAGTCAATCTGGGCTGATCTATTCAATTTGGCCTTTGAATATCTAAGTTGCCTGTCAATCATCCCTCCTGAATTAATGTTTAGCACAGTGGGAAACACTAACTTATGCGATATCCAAACTGCTGCCAGGGAAGAAAAATAGAGAATATCCATCTTTGCAAGAAGACACATTGACTGTCAGGAGATTTTTCCATTGTTTTAGTCATCCTCATGCACATGCAAAAGCTCTACATTTTAGTTCCGTGAGCATATGCTGTAGGTCTGGGTTAATAAGAAAATATGATATAAATAAAAGTTATAATGAAATAGGAAATGAAATTAATTTTTCATATATAATGGATTGATTTTTTCTTATTTATGGTATTCCATGGGATGTGAATGGATACATGGGAGGTATTTGGGGTTTCTACCAAAAAACAAAAGCTGAGTTCAGATCTGCTCCAAATTATTCTTTGAAACAAAGGAAAAAAATAAGCAAACCAACATAAAATGAAAACCAAATTCAGAACATTATTAGAAGAAAATAGATAAGAATTCATCAATCATATTCTAACTCTCTTACAATCAACTGAGCCACTCTATTATGCATACATACACATGAATGTATTTTCACCTTATGTTAATAAAGACCTTGAACAAATCGACTTGGAGCATAACTAAAGAGAATTGAAAACATCACCTCTTTCTCAAATGTATTTTTTCACTCTTTCCACATCATTCAAATGCAGGGAAATGTGTAAGTAATTAAAAATAATAATGTAACATTTTTTTGAAGGGACCACAAGTAAACATTACCTGATGCCAGAATAGGTTTGTTTTTCATAAAGGGAACTTTTAAAGGTCAGAGGATTGTATGAATTCATCCTTGAGGCTGTCCATTAAATTTGACTTCTGATAATTGTATGTTATCTGTTTTCTTCCAGTATCAAAGAGTATGAAATTATTTCAGACATTCCTTTTTAAAATATATTTATTTTCCTGAAAATATATATATATATATTTCTTTTTATATCACAATCATTTCAAGTTATACTTCACCCTCAAGCCATACAGTGAATGTTCCCTTGGAACAAAGAAAAATAGTTGAGTAAAAACAACCTACATAGTGACTATATTTGACAATATTTTCAATATTATACTTTCAGTGTCTCCCTGATTTCTCCAAGCAGAGAATATGAATATCTATATCTATATATCTATATATCTACAGATATATATTTATCTTTATTTATATCTATATATCTATCTATCTATCTATCTATCTATATATATATAATATGTTATACCTCTCTCTCTCTGTCTTCTAAGATGAAGCCTTTGCTATATTGATGTTTTTATGTGCATTATTATAGGGCTGTGTGTGTGTGTGTGTGTGTGTGTGATTTTCCTCTTTCTAAAACTCATTGCCCACCCAGCTGCACTCATTTTGAATTTCTTTGCCTTTTCTTCCATGACCCCTATAAGGAAACTGATCCTTGAGATATTTCATCATCCTGTAATCTTGGTACTCACACTATATCTAGTTGGAAGACAGATCCATGATCTTCCCAAACTCCATTTAAGGAGTGGCATAGGTCAGAGTTTACTCATTGACTACAACCGATTTTGGACTTATCTGACTTCATCATGCATATGATAGGCACTTAATAAAAGTTTATTGACAATTTTACTCACTTGACTGAACTATAAAACAAACTAGAAAATAAAAATGTAGTTTTGAATTCTTAATATTTGTTATTTATTATGGAACAATTTTCATAAATCCAACAAAATTTGCTTATCCATTCACCAATACTTTGTTTCCAGATTCTTGGTACCATAAAATTTCTTCTCATGGGTATTTTGGTATATCTGGGATTCTTATTTTTTCACTTTCTATCTATGACTTATTTAGTGTATCTGTCCATCAGTCAAAATATTTGATTAGTTTAGTCATTTTTGTTAGGAAATTTTTCTTCTTCCCCAGCTGTTAGTACTTTTCTCTTCTCTTTAAAATGATATTGAATTTACTCTGTATAGACAAGATACCTCCAAATTCTTGGTGTAATTTAAAAGTATTTCTTTAGTCTTATAAATAACAATTTTAAAAACTTAATCAAAAATCTTTGTTATATGACATTATTTAAGGTTTAATATTGCACCAAAATTTGGGGGATATCTCATATTTTGTGTGTTTGTATATATATGTGTGCGTGTATGTGTGTGTATAGACACTGAAATATACACATTCAATCATTATGTCCATTCTCCCCCAATTCAAAGTAAGATCCATGAAGGTAAGGTTGGTATGTTGAGGTATGTTTTGTTTTGTTTTGGCTTTTTATGCTCTGTACCTAACACAATATCAACATTGTTGTTCAGTCGTTTCAGTTGTGACTGGACAGATTCATGACTCTATTTGGAGTTTTCTTAGGAAAGATACTGGATCCTTTTCCAACACATTTTAAAGATGAGGAAACTGAGGCACACAGGAATAAGTATCTTGACCAGGATCACAAGGCTTGTCTGCGGCCACATTTAAACTCTGGAAGATGAATCTTCCTGACTTTAGGTCTGACATTCTAAATACTGTGCCACTTAGCCATCCACAATGTCAACCATACTACAGGTCTATCAATGGTTTAATTAGTATTTCTCTTAATAGTAATGATGTGGAACAGTCACATGATTGTGGATAGTATATTATTCTTCCTGTGTGAACTATTCACAGGTTTTGACCATTTGCAGGAGGTGACTCTAATTCTTCTATATTTGTTTAAATTCCCAATCCGATTAGCATGTAGGCAAGCAATGTCCAATAAGCAATATAGACTTTATTGCTTTTTATATTAATTCAATTTTCTTTGTGGCAGATGTAGCTTAAAATGAATTTTCTTGGGGAGTAGTATGAAATGGATGCATTCTAAACAGTATCTCACTTCACTTGATGACAATCATTTTTATCAAAATGTGTTAAATCATTGTGTATTGAGAACAAATAGTCAAAGCTTTAGAGAAATTTAGAACATTGTCAAGTATGTCCTCTTCAGTTCTGCAAAAACTGTAAAGATTTCTATTTAAAAATGAACTAAGCACTAAGAATATTTGAAGAAATGAGAAAGAAGGTTTTTAGAAATGTTAGGATGATTCCATCCATCTTAGAAAAGAGATGCTAAAGCAGTAAGTGTTTTGTCAAAGTAAGTAAGTGAGTAAGATTATCTTCTATCTAATATACAAAATGGGTATTCCAATTTGACCTGGTTTTAAAAAGAAGACCTGTCTTATCAAGAGAATGATGGCAAGGCATGCACTTCTGTGGTTATAAAATCATTATTAACAAGGTGAGTCTAAAACAAAGGAAAAGAGTACCAACCTGTAATTGTTTTACAAAGGCCAAGTAATAATGTTGATAAATCCAGACCACATGATGTAAAATCCCATGAGGAAAGAAACCCTATAGGACAATATGTGGTGACTAAAAATGGGATTATCACTTGGAGAAGTTCAGGCTACCTGGCTCTGGAGACAAGGAAGTGTTCACCTAGTATGAAGAAGTAAAGGGAAGAATTTTGATATCTCATAGCTTCCAATTTTAGCTAATTATTCTTATTAATTTAGTACTAGATTAAGTATTTTTTTCTAGTTGGAAGGAAGTGTTATTACCATTGTCTTAGTTCCAACATCCTACCATAATTTTTTGTTTTAGTTTTTGCAAGGCAATGGGGTTAAGTGGCTTGACCAAGGCCACACAGCTAGGTAATCATTGTATGAGACTGGATTTGAACTCAGGTACTACTGACTCTAGGGCCGGTGCTCTATCTACTGTACCACCTAGCTGCCCCTCATAAACTCTTCTTAAAAAATATTTATTCATTTTCTTCCATATGCACGTTTTTAAGTTATAAAATTTCCTTCCATCCTCTCTTCCTCCCCTCCTCCCCTCAGCGGTGAGCAGTCAGGTTTGCATTGTACATACAAATTTTCATAAACATGTTTACAAATTAGTTTTTTCAGTATGAGGAATTGGGAATAATATAATTGGGAATTTGGAATAATATAAAATGTCCATCAGATTCTGAAGGGTTGTTTTTTTTTGTAATTGTGTTTTGTTTCATTTTGTTTTCCTCCCTCTGAAAGGGAATAGCATAGTGCATAGCCAATCTAATACAGTTGTCCTAGCTCTCTAGACAGCCAAGGTTGATCATTGAACAATGTTGTTCTGGTTGTATACATTGTTCTCTTGGTTCTACTCCCTTGGCACAGCATCAGATCCCATAAGTCATTCCATGCTTCTCAGAGTCCAGCCATTTATGGTTTCTTATAGAGCAATAATATTCCTAGTATTCATGTACCATAACGTGTTTAGCTTTTCCCCAATTGATGGACATCCCCTCAATTTCCAAGTCTTTGCCACTACAAAAAAGAGCTGCTATGAATATTTTGGAACATATAGGACTTTTCCTTTCTTTTATAATTTCTTCTGGATATAGACCTTAAATTGGAATTACTGGGTCAAACGGTATGAACAGTTTAATTGCTCTTTGGACATAGTTCCATATTGCTCTCCAGAAAGGTTGGATTCATTCATAACTCTACTAGCAATGCATTAATGCCCCAATCCTCCCACAACCACTCCAACATTGATCATTTTTCATTTTTCTCATCTTGCCCAATCTGATAGGTGTGAGGTGATACCTCATTGTTGTTTAAATTTGCATTTCTCTAATCAATGATGATTTGGAGATTTTTTTATATGATTATATATAACTTTAATTTCTTCATTTGAAAACTGTCTGCTCATATCATTTGACCATTTATCAATTGGGGATCTACCATAAAACCTTATTTGCCCCATCCTAGTCAATGTTTTTAAAATGTTACTCCATCATTATAAGCACACTCTCAAACTTTAGAGTGACTGACAATCATGTTTTTGTTTGGAATTTGACATAAGCTATTAATTAGACATACATTTCAAGGTACCTATAAATATTGCTATCAATTTAATATCTTATTGACAAATTTACTTGTGATAACTTTTTAGCATTTTTCTTTAGTCAAAAATATTAATTTGCTTCTATTTCCAAATAATAGGCAGGTTATATTTAGCCATAGCTCTTCCATCCTACCACTATTATCCTAGTTCCAAATTTTGGTTATACAGATGCAGATATAGACCCACACACTGACACAAAGACACACAGACATGCATATTTGACTGCTTCATGATGTAATAGACAGAATACTATATTCAACATCAGAAAGATCTTCTTTTGAATCCCATTAATTGTATGATTGAGGATTCAATTCACTAATGAATAAATATGTATTAAGTGCCTACTCTGTGTCAAATACTGTACAAGACATTGGAGGTTTAGAAATAAAAATGAAGCAGCTCTTTCTCTAAAAGGATTTATTTTCTCTGGGGGAATTCAAATACTGAGCTTCAGTGGAATGGTCCAAAATATAAAAATAGTAATAACATCTATCTTAAAGAGTTGTGAGGATTAAAGTCTTAATGTATGCAAAGTACTCAACCCTAAAACAGGACCTGAGTTATCATTGTCATTGGTTGTTTTGTTCTTGCATAGCAACAAGATAAGAAATAATCAGTTATATCTATCTCAACTTGAATTAGATGGTTTTATAAAATTGGCAGTTAGTCAAAAGAAAAACTTTAGTAGAATTGCCTCCCTTTGCATTCTTACCTGGCTCTTACTCCTTATCTCCCAGGAAAATAAAATTAAAAACATAAACAGTTTGGAAAAATAAAGTCAATGACAACAGTATCAAAAATAAAGACAATTTTGTGAGGGAGAAAGGATGATGATAATATTAGTCAGAATCATGATTTAAACATTATTTTGCCTATTAAGTCTTCACTATTCTGTGTTCATAGATTCTATCTCTGTCCTTTCCAGCTACTTTATGGGTCTCTGTGAGACCAGCTGAAAAAAGTCAGAGGAAACCATTGGAATCCTTCATCTTTAAATCTACTCCCAGTCCCATGGTGAGTCGGGGTAAAAAAGTCAGAGAACATATCTATGTTTTTCCATGAAGTCACAATGTTATTAAGTTATGAAATCTTCATGTGTGAAGAACAACATGATAAACATGGGCATGCATTGGAACAAAGACTAAAACATAAATAACAAGTCTAGTTATCTTGAAGAAATGTGTGTTAAATTAATTTGGTATAAGGAAGACAGTGAGTTCTTAAGAATGGCTGTCAATAAAAAGGAAATCTCAAAGACTGACCTCAAAGCAATTGAAGTTTATTTCCATCAATGGCAAGAGATGTTGGGAGGATGGGCTTAATTTAAATGTGGTATATGTATAAGAATTTCATAATAAAAATGTTCTTACTATTTAAGGCATAAAGACACTAGCCCAAGTGATGGTAGTACATAGCTTCTCCCCACCATGCCTTTTTTTTTTTAATGGGTGAGTGTGGAGTTGGCAGGATACAAGATCTGCAGTTTATTTTATGCATGGAAACTATCTCCACAAAACTGACAGGCTGAACATACATACTTTACAAGTCTTAGAGAATTACCAGAGGAACTGAGAAATTAAGTGAGTTACTCTTGGTCAAAAAAAAATAATATGTGACTGTGGGAGGGCATTGACACAGTTCATCCCACTCTATATTAGGCCATTTCTTTGTGTCCCCAAAACTTGACTATGTTTCTCATTTGAGATATTTCATTTGAGATTTAAAGATTGCTCTTGGGGTGATGAGGAAAAGAAATAATGATTTTCTACAATATCTTTCTGCACCATTTCCAGGAAGTGGGGGGGGGGGCGCGTTGTAAAAACGATTGTTTTTCTTGTCCTGTCTGGTTGTTTTTCTATTGGGGGGGGGGGGGATTTAGTTAATGGATATATAATCATCACTCCTTAATGGGATAAAAAGAACCTCTGATTGCCTTGGTGGATCCCTGAACTCTTTGATGTGAAAACAGGGTGGGTGCTTTTGTTTGACTAAGTTCTCCTAATGAGCAAGTAGGTGTAAATAAGTACAAACTTCTCAGAGGCAGGAGTGGGGGGGGTCATTTTTTAAAGATGTGTTTGGATAATTCCGTGGAGCAGTGGTTAAAGAAGAATTGAATGGCTTTAGGAAAATTATTTTCAAGAGTGCACCAACATTTTTTAAAATTTTATTTATTTAAGGCAATGGGGTTAAGGGACTTGCCTAAGGTCACACAGCTAGGTAATCATTAAGGGTCTGAGGCCGAATTGGAACTTGGGTTCTCCTGACTCCAGGACTGGTGCTCTATTCAGTGTACCACCTAACTGTTCCATATACCAACATTTTAAGATATTATTATTCATTGTGATAAATAAGAAACTTTATTTAAGCTCTAAACCTTTGCTTCATCTTTATTGAGAAAATATATATACTTGTTTTTTAACACTATCAAATGCTTGGTATCCTTGCCTGGGTCTTTGAGCTTTTCGATTGACCTTCTCTTATTCAGGATTTTCCTGATCATCATATCTGTAAGTACTGTTCACCAAAAACTGTTTGTTCTCAACTAATTTGCATATATTAACTTTTTAATTTATTTATAACCTTTTGTCACCTTTATTGGAATAAAACCTTATTATTATTGCTGGGAATTATTTCATTCCTATCTCTAGCATCTAGACTAGTGCCTCCAAATGGTAAGTAATTAATAAGGTCTTGATTATTGATTGAATGTGTAAGTCTGTCATTTGAAACATAAAATATGCATATATACATATTCTATATCCTAAACTCATCACCATTCTATAATGAATAAAATGCTTGTTCATCAGTACTCTGAAATAATGATATCATATGACTCATAATTTTAATAGTTTTGAAACCTTGTTTTCACAGTGATGTTACATACACTGTTCTCTTAGTTCTGCTCATTTCATTTTTTATCAGCTAATATAAAATTGATGTTATGTTATGAACGGATTCTACTCACTTCATTCTGCAATAGTTGTAAAAGTCTTTTTGAGGGAGCTGAATGGAACAGAATCTAAAGTGCTGGATCTGAAATCAGGAAGATGCTAGTTCAAATTTGACCTCAGATATTTTCTAACTATGTCATTTTAGACAAGAGATTATTCTTTGTGCTTTGGTTTATTCAACCACAAATTGTGAATAATAATAACAACTACCTTGCAGGGTTGCTTTGAAGATCAAATTAGATAATACCAATAAAAACACTTAGAATTATACCTGAAAAAACTATTCTTTTTAGAAATGCTTATTCCTTTCAATCTTCTCTCCCTCAGGTCTTTCTTATTTTGCTTTTTTGTCATCTTTGCTACTTTTATTAGTGTGAGGTAGAAGCTCAGAACTGTTTTAATTTATATTTCTCTATTAAATATGTGGTTCATTTTTCAAAATAGTACTACTACAGATAACCTGGATTTCTTCCTTTGACAATGATTTAATCATATCCTAAGACAGTTGGGGGATCACTCTTTTAAAAAAAAATTTGAATCAGTTCCTTATATATCTTGAAGATAACTTTGTCAGAAAAATTTGATGAAAAGATTCCGCCCCCCAGTTTTCCCTTTTTTCCTTGATTAAATGTTTATGCAAAATTATATGCAGTCAGATGATTCAATTTATTGTCTGTGATCCTCTGTATTTATTTTTTCATGAACTTTTCTTTCATCAGTAGATTGGATAGCTAATTTTTTGTGTTTCTCTAATTTTTTTATGTGACTTAATATCTAAATTATACATTCATACTTATCTTTGAATAAAGTATAAGTGTGATCTAATATAATTTCTTCCAAGCTTCTAACCAATTTTCCTGCCAGTTTTTGCTTTTACAAATTTTTTTAAAAATAGTTTTAAAAAAATAAGTTATTAATTTTATGCTGTGCTTGAGAAATAAAGCAAGCATTTCCATAAGCAGAATAGAAAAAGTTGAAACTGCATTCTATTATGTATAATTTGCTATTCTTTTAATATTTTTAATGAAGTTAACAAATAACTTTCTTTTTCCTCCTCCCCACTCTAGAGATATCATTAAATACAAATATATGATAATACATACAAACATATATGCATATACATACATATGTAAAATCATTTTGTACATACTTTTGTCTGTCAGTTCTTTCTCTGGATGCTAATAATGCATTCCTTTATGTGTCCTTTGTAGTTAATTTGAGTATTTATAATAGTCAAAATAAATTCATCCCTCAAAGTTGATCTTAAAATGTTATTATTGTTATCATATTCAATGTCTTTTTGGTCCTGCACATTTTGCTTTTCATTATTTCCTGAAAATCTATTTTTTTCTAAAATCAAGTAGCTCTCTATTTCTTATGGCATAGTAGTATTATATCACAACCATATGCCACAAGTTGTTCAATCATTCCACAATTGATGAGCATCCCTACAATTTTCAATTCTTTGTCCCCATAAAGAGAATTGCTTTAAATATTTCAGAACAAATAAGTTATTTTTCATTTTTCATAATCTCTGGATACAGACCAATAGTGATATTGCTGTATCAAAAGGTATATGTTTAATAACTCTTTGGGCATAATTCCAAAATGGTTGGATCGGTTCATAGTTCTACCAATAGTGAATTCATGTCTCAGTTTTTCAATATTCCCTCCAACATTTATTACTTTCATCTTCAATCATTTTAAGTATTTAGGTGACAGTGATTCTTGATCATAATGGTAGTGATCTTTGTGTTTATCAAATACTACAGTGTTAGATATATTTACTTCTATATGTTATATGCCTAGCCAATTTCAATGATTCATTTCTCTATTTCTTTACCAGTACTAAATTGTTGTAGTAATTACTACTCTATGGTATAGTTTGAAGTCACAACTAGACCCGCCATTTTTAATGTCTCTTGAGATATTTGACCATTTTCTTTCCCTGTGTGAATTGTGTATTTAATTTTTCCTAGTTCTATAAAATAATCTTTTGACATATTTGATCATTATGATATTGACTAAGTGAATTAATTTTGGCAGCATTGTAATTTTTATTAAATGGGTTCATACTGTCCATGAGCAATTGATGTTTTTCTAATTTTTTTAAATGTTGAGAACACAAAGAGAGCACAAAGAGCACAAATAAGCACAAAGAGAGATAACTCCTTCTATCAAGTGACATATTCCAAGGGGGGGAAAATAATACCCAAAAGGGATTGTGGAAAGAATTGTACTTGTTGAGGAGGAAAGATAGGAAAGTCTGGAATGCAGCCTACTGAAAGATAAAGAGCTCCCCTTTTGAGCACCCCTTAATTAGCAGTTCTCAAAAAATTCATGAAAACTAATTGAATTCCCAGGTATACAATTCTGTATTGAAATCAGAGCATTGTATGGAAAGTTTGAATTATATAATTCTTTTATAACCATTGGAAGCCAGACTCCTAAGAATTTTTACCTATTGTAGTAATTTTTTTGCAAGGCAAATGGGGTTAAGTGGCTTGCCCAAGGCCATACAGCTAAGTAATTATTAAGTGTCTGAGACCGGATTTGAACCCAGGTACTCCTGGCTCCAAGGCCGGTGCTTTATCCACTATGCCACCTAGCCACCCCCATTGCAGTAATTTAAAATGGAATTTCTCGACCTGCTTGTTGGATTTTATTGATATTATATTAAAATGTGATTATTAATTTCTGGATTTATTTCAAATGTTTCAAGATTTCTGAAGTTAGTAATTGTTTCATTTAACTGGATTCTTTAGAATTCTTTATGGACACCATTATATGATCTTCCAAAAATTCCCCTTTATATCTCTTCTTCTTTTCCTATAGTAATTTTCTCAATTTTTTATTCACATTATTATAACTAGCATTTCTAGTACTATGTCAAAATATAAATGGTAACCATGGTCATCTTTGTTTTGCCCCTGATTTTTTGGAAAAGATTCTAGTACATCTGCATTACAAATAGCAGTATTTGTACACACACATAAATAAAAGACAATTATTTTAAGGGAAAGGTACATTTATTTCTATTTTTTTCTTAAAAAAATATATGAATACTGGATTTTACTTAGTACTATTTTCCAGCACATTCCCCTGTTCTTCCATTAGCAAGTACATCTTGTATCATTAAAGACATGGAAGTAGGAGACACACTCTTTCCTAAGTGAGTCTGAGATTGTGCCTTGAGTCCTTGGTTGACTTCCTCTGATCTTTTGATTTTTGCTTTCTGAGAACAGTTTAGTCTAAGAAATATATTTTCTAACCTTGGGGTTAACTTGTGTGTAATTCTGAGTATGAGGGCTCCTCAGTTCCAGAATTACAAAAATTGCAGAAGAAGAAGAAGAAGAAGAAGAAGAAGAAGAAGAAGAAGAAGAAGAAGAAGAAGAAGACTTCTTTAATAATAGCATACTTCCTAGAGAAGATGAATGACATCTGGAGGAAAATCCAACAATTAAAGGAATAAGGAGACC
Organism: Macrotis lagotis; assembly: GCF_037893015.1. Lineage (NCBI taxonomy): Eukaryota > Metazoa > Chordata > Mammalia > Peramelemorphia > Peramelidae > Macrotis > Macrotis lagotis. The sequence goes on along the minus strand of NC_133660.1, from coordinate 133,719,829 downwards.
ATGCTCTGTGTGGTCAGAGGATCTGATCTTCCCAATTCTTCCTTATAATTTTTGTGAACTGCTTGCTAAATCTACAAACACAGGGAATGCAGATCTGCACTATCACAAAAGATCTTTTTTATCCAGGGTTAGTATTGTTTCCTCTATTTATTCATACATACCTGTCAATCTTTTTTCCTTGCTTGTATTTACTGAGATCGAAGAAAATAAAAACTAACCCATATCCAAGTCCACATTCTCTTTGTATACTTTCATAGGAGGATGCCCTATTACTCATTTTGGAGAAAATTTTAGATGTGATCAATTCTTGAACCTTGTTTGACAAATTTTCCTTAAGGAATTCATGCAAAGACAGAGATGTTGCTAATATTTGTTTCAGTTGTGTCCAACTCTTCCTGATCCCATAATAGAATTATTTCTCATTTTTTTGTTCCAGCTTATTTTACAGATGAGAAAACTGAGGTGAACAGGGTTAATTTACTTGTCCAGGGACACAACTAACAAGTATTTGAGGCCAAATTTGAACTTTGGAAGATGAGTCTTCTTGAGTCCAGAACTTTATCCACTGGGGCCACCAGGCTGCCTGAAAGGTAGAAAGACAAGGTAGAAAAAGCAATCTGAAACCCCTGAGCTCAAAGGAATGTAGGATGCTTTTGAGTTCTGGTGAGCCAAGAGCATATTCTGTATGACTAGTGTCCCATATTTTCTGCTGAAGTGGAAATCTACATATTTCCACATAGGACTTTTAAGTGTTCCTCCTACACAAAGGGATATTTCTTTTAATTCAAATTAATTTAATAAACATTGATTAAACACCTATATTATTCATAGTGCTAAATTGTGGGGATATAGAGATTAGTATGAAACAGTGCATTTTAAAGGTATATTCGGTCTACTGGAAAATGCAAAATATAAAGTACTTACAAATTAAAACAAAATTACTTACAAAAAAATATATTTAGCAACCATAGAATCTGGGAGTTAATCTGCATGGAATGACAAGCAAATAAAGAAAACTGAGAATCACTGATAAATCACCAGATAATTCACTTGACTAATTTAATTAAGCAAAAGAGAAATTTCTTATATTTTCTTTTGTTAGTGCTTTTGGAAAACATGAACTGTTTTTCATAGAGTGAATTTTTATATTTTCAGTTTTTATGCATTTTAATTACTCTATGCTACTATACTTCCTAAAACATACACACACATGCAAATACACAAAAACATGCATATTTGTCCAGTGCTTGCCCATTATATACACAGAAAGCTTTGGTGACATGAAGAATGAGGAACTAATATGAACTTATAATCATTATGTGTCAAATTTCAGAATCATTATAATGAGTAAATAACAATATTTAGCATTTTTTACCCATTCATGTTGTAAATATGAATAAGAATATAAAGAAATGAAAATAAAATATGGAGGTAACCTGGCCACATGTTTACTTTCTTTTTTTTATTCACAAAAAGAATTTACTCTCATGTTAAATTCAGGATATCTAATAATTCATAACTAACTTGGAAGTTGAGATCTCTAAAGTTCTTTATTGTGTCTCTGGGATTTTTCAGGTTATAGTTCATTCAACAGTCAGCTTCATATTTTAATGTAATGGAATCTAGTATAAGATCAATTGAAGTCAAAGTTGATAAATATTTATGACACATTCTCATCATGCTCCTGTGAAAACATAATGATCAATTAGGTTTCCCACAATTTGATAAATATGTATTAAGTATATAGTATGCACAAGATAAGGTAACTTGGTAAACTAGGTAGAATGTTGAATTTGAAAACAAGAAATATGAGTTCAAATGCCCACTTGCCTTTTGATAATTAGTAACTCTATGGTTGTGGGAAGTCCCTTAGTATCTACCTGCTTTAAATAGTTTCAGGGAGTTTTGGGAAGACTTGTATAAAGTGATACAGAATGAAGAGCAAAAGAGATTAATTTATCTAGTAACAAATAATACTGGAAAAACAAATAACATTGGAAGTCTTAAGTATTATTAAAACAATGTCCAACCATAATTCCAATGGATTAATCACAATGTATGCTACCAACCTCCTGAGAGAAATAATAGACTCAGGAGATAGAATGCGACATCTTTTTTGGATATTCTCATGTATAGTTGCTAAAAAAAATAAAAGGGGAAGTGGATATGTTTTCTTTTTATATTTCTATAGTAGGTGTGATGAGAGAAAAATACTTTTTTATCAGTTCAAACTAATTGAAGTTAAAGAATAAATTGAATGAAACTTTGTATATCCTTTGAACATTTAACAATTGTGGAATGAGTCATTCATATTGACAATTTAGTTCTCTCTATATTTGAGAAATTAAGCCTCTAACTAAGAAAATTACTATAAAAACCCCCTCCCTCCCATAGTTTTCTACTTTAAAAATTCTGGAATATAAAAGATTTGTTTCTATATTTTTTAACTTAAGGGAATCAAAATTATTCATTTTACTTTCTATAATGGCCTAACTCTTTCGTCATAATTTTTCCCTTGAACAAAGACCTATCAGATAAATCATTCCATATTCCCCTAATTTGCTTGTGATATCACCCTTTATGTATAGTTCATTTTGTCCTTTTCTTGGTATGATGAGGGATGTTGGTCTATATCTAGCTTTTACCAAATTGCTTTCCAGTTTTCCAAGCAATTTTTTTCAAATAGGAAGTTGCATTTAATGAATCTATATTGCCATGGTCATTTATTACTGGGTATTGTACACCTAATCTATTCCAGTGATCCACCACTCTATTTTTTTTTGGCCAGTATCAGAATTCTTTGAGGATTACTGCTTTGTAATACAATTTGAGATCTGGTACTTCATATCTTTTCTTTTATTGATTTTCTCACTATTCTTCATCTTTTTTATTCCAGATGAGGCTTGCTATTATTTTTCTTGCTCTATGAAATATATTTCATGTGTGACACTGAATAAGTAAAGAAATGTAGGTAGAATGGAATTTTAATTATTGTATGGTCTAGTATACCCATAAGCAACAAATATTTTTCTACCTGTTTAGATTTGAATTTATTTGTGTGAAAGGTGTTCTGTAATTGTGTTCATATAGTTCCTGGGTCTGTCTTGACAGTAGATTTTAAAGTATTTTGTATTGTCTACAGTTATTTTGTAATTTCCCTTTTCATCTTTACTAGACTTCATTTGCAATATAATATAATATAGAAATTTTAATACCAATTTTTAAATCCTGAAAATTCACTGAAATTGTTAACCACAAGTTATTTTTAATTATCTCTAGGATTCTCTAAGTATACCATCATATTATCTACAACAATTGATATTTTATTTCCTCGCTACCTATTCTAACTATCTTAACATATATTTCTTCTCTTATTAATAGGTTTCTAATACAATATTGAATAGTGGTGGTTATTATTGCCATGCTTGCTACACCCTAAAATTTCTTTTCCAGTTTTCAAGGAAAATCATGAATATAAATTTTCTTTCTAAATATGATCTACAAAATGTGAGAGATAATAATATCAATCAGCAAGTATTTATTGGGCACCTACCATGTGTCAGGCATTTTGAAAGACACCCCAGATACAAATAAAATGAAAGTAACAAAATACTTCCTACTAAGAAGGAACACATTTTCCAATGAAGGGATGATAGAGGGCATCTCATCCTTGTGATATACATCTTCGACATACAAATCTCCCTATTCTTTTCTAATAATATTTGATAACTTCTTAAAACTTAATCAACAAGAAAAAGCTGATACCATAATGCTAGAATATTTAAAGAAAAAGCTATCTTTAAACATGACAAATTTAGTGTAAACAGTTAATATGACAGAAAAGAGGATGAGATATAGATCATTATGATCAGCAAGCACACATTTTTCAATGAATCAAATTACAGCTTTATTTTACTTTCTTCACTTAAGAGGAAATGCCAATTCTAATTTAGTTTCATGGACCTTTGGCATTGTCATCCATTTCAATATAAGCTGGAGAATTTTCTGTAAAAATATTTAAAGAAAATTATAGGATAGGAATCTTCTTAGAACAGTTTGACTGTAGTCTTCCTAAAAGTAGAGGACAGATTTTAAGGTCTCTTTTAGTCTAATGATTTATAATTCTACAGATTTCAACATGGTATATTAATGCATAAGACTAAATTTTAGATCTGGAATCTATGAGGTGCAATTGAGTACAAAATGACTAAATTAATGATTACCTTTATAAAATTAGCAAAATTGAATTTGTTTAAATGACTGGAGGGGGGAGGAAGGAAATTATTCTCTAATAACTCTCACCCCATATATATATATATATATATATATATATATATATATATATATATATATCATATAGATTATTGATTTTTTTCCTAGACTATTTGTTACATAAGAGGCAATGTGCTGCAAAGCATATAGAGCAGTAGCATCTGAGCTAGAAAGACCTAATTTCCAGTTCTGCTTCTAAGGTATGCCAGCTAGGAGACCCTGAGTAAGTCTCTTAACCTCTGAATGTCCCAGACAATTCTCTAAGGGCTATCAAATTGCAGAGAAGTTGATGAATGTCTTTCATAGGTAAAAGAAGTTTCCCCATTCAGTATTTTCCTATAGGAGTAAAATCTAAATTCTAGTTTCTATCTATACCCTTTGAGTTTGTACTAATTAAACAAGATCAGTGTTAAGTTTCTAGGTTACCTACAGGATAAACAAATTGTACTGGTCTTTACCTGATTTCAGTCATATTCCTGACCCTGATATTATTCTGTGCAAATTAATGTCTGAGATGTCTCAATGTCTCAAAGAAGTATTTCCCTAGTTCTAAATTATTAGGACCTTTCTCTCTAAAAGTTCCATTTGGGTGCTGCCTCCTATCTTCATCCCTCCTCCCCAATTCTAATGTCAATCTTCCATAAAATTGTTGTATTATTGTTGCTCAGTTATTTCAGTCATGTCTGACACTTTGCTACCCTCTTTTGAGTTTCCTTGACAAAGGTATAGGAAGAGTTTGCTATTTTCGTCTCGCCATTTTTTAGGTGAGGAAACTGAGGTAAGCAGGGTCATAAAGCTAGTGTCTGAAACTGGATTTTAACTCAGAGAACTGTTTGTAAATTTCCCCTTGCTCTTAGCATATACCTGCTAGCCAATCCCAGTAATTTTTGATCAGACTTTTCCTTGATTGTATCTTTCTTTTGTTTCTCACGCATTACAAAAGATTAATTTTTCTTATATATTCTTATTTATTTACTCTTTCTTCTAGAAAAGATAATCTTGAAAGCACAATTGTGGAATCTCAGGCAAGAAATAAATGTCACCTCAAATGAGAAGACAAAGAGGGGTTGGGGGACCTCACTCTATTAGAGCTATTATTAAGATATTATAATAAATTAAGATATTATTAGCAGTGGTATTAACAAAAGGGGAAAGTTCATTAATTTACTCTAAGAAACCCGGAATACCAGAGGATTTAGCATCCCTTCAGCCAAGAGACAAAGTTCAGGAAAATAAACTATAGAATAAGACTATCTAAGTGTTAGCAATACTGCCCCAGGAAGGGATTCTAGAATTCAGTTTCATTATTTTTGCTTTCAAGAGATGGGCAGTAGGTCACTCCCCAGTCCAAATCATTTGATACAAAGACTGCTATAAAAGAAGACTTACAAACTTAGGAACTTTCTAGAATATTCATGGATATGAATTTTTAAAGGGCTATTACATAATAATGGGGCAATTAGGTAATGCAGTGGATAGAGTATTGAACTCAGAAATACTTATAATAAATAAAAATATTATATTAGCTGTGTAATCCTGGATAAGTCACTCTACTCAATTCACTTCAGTTTACTCATCTGTTAAATGAGCAGAGGAAGGAATAGCAAATTTCTCCACTATCCTGGTGAAGTAAACTCCAAATGGGATCAAGAAGAGTCAGAGATGACTAAAACTATACAACAACATTAGTCAATGAGAGTCAATAATCATTTATTTTATACTTACTCTAATTTGAGCATTTCTTTTTTAATTCTCAGAAAAAAAGTAAAAGCCTTCCGAGGGACTTGTCAGATGAAGAAGTTGTAATTTTTGTTTTGAAAACATCTTGATGGAATAACAGAGAGAAGATTATAAGAAACAAAGTAAAACAAAATAACAAGCAGCTGCTAACTATTAATATGAGAAAAAAATTCTTGCCTTGAGCAAAATATCAAAAAGACTAGGATAATAAAGATGAGAAAAAATGAGTATTTAATGATAAAACTCATTTTTTTTATTCAAGTCTCTGTCCTCATTCTTGTCAGAGGTTCAGGTGAGACTTTAAACATCTTCATTGTCTATAAAATTATCTAACCTCCCCCAATTTTTCAATGTTTTCTTTACAGTGATTCTAGAAGTCTTTTCCTTATTGAGGAAATTATGATAATAAATATAAAGGTATACAAAGAAGCAGAATACTTTCAGTATTACAAAATTTCTGAGGGACAATGTTATTTGAACTAACATCCTGCCATTCATGATAAAATATTAGGAAGTATCTATAAGATAGAAAGAAAAAAATGCTGCAATGATCTAAGAATTTTCCTTTTTTAAGCCCTTTGAAAACCTATGAGAAATAATTAAGGCTAGATTTGTCAAAAATGACTCCATCTCAAAAATATGCCAAATATCCAATGTGGTGCATTTTCATGATGAATTAAAAAAATGTCCAAAAACTTGTGAACTCATTGCCAAGTCATGTAAAATAAATGATTACAGAAAAAGGAGACCATATGGTATATTTTTTAAGGATGTAAAAATTGTAAGGTTGATTGTATGACAATAAATTTAATTATTTTACTTTGCACTAATTAATTTGCCTATCTTTTTATAGGATTTTTGTAAGAGCACTTAATTCAATAAACATTTGTTTAGTCCTTTGTAAACTTAAGGATAATTCCTCAAGAATATTAGAGTTGTTTACATAAATGTAAATAATATACTATGGTAGGTAGTTTAGTTATTCTTTTTATTTTTAACAGTTGAAAAAATGACACAGCTAGTAAGTATCTTAGCTTGACATTGGACAATTTACTTTAGATGCCCTTCTTACCTGAAGAAAAGGTGTTCTTAATAAATATATATATATATATATATATATATATATATATATATATATATATATATAAAACCCTCTCTGTAATTCTGACAGCATATAAATTCATTCTCTTCGGATCTGATTAACTTAACCCATACTTTGCTTTTCTGATGTCTCAAATGCTACCTGAAGAATTAGATAAGGTAACCCCAAAAAGGAAGAGGTAAATTTTAGGATAAAAGAGCAAAAAAAGGTCCCCCAAACTAGAAAAATATTGAAACATCAAACAGGAGATTTTAGCAAGATTAACACCCATGGCGGTGGGGTGGGGGCACTTGGTGAAAAAAGAAGTCAATCAGAAAAGAGGAGTGGTACTGTGAAGGTTTGATTATTGTCAGTTTTTTGAGATATGCAAGTGATTCTATAACTTTTTCCCTTTATTATTATAGATTTCTGTGGATTTATTTATAGGCTTAATGATTATGATTTTTCTCCTTCATTCACAAAGACCATTATACCAGGAAGGTGATGCCATGAAAAAGACAGGGATTGAATGTGAGTGATGGGGACTGTGTCAAGTGACCAGACTCAATTTCTCCTCCAGATCCATTTGGATCCAGTGACTAGAAATAAATCAGTATAACTGGAGGTGGTTTAGAGGAAAGGAAATCTGGGTTAAATAAATTGCCCAATGTCACATAGCAAGTAAGTGTAAACTGTCTGAGACTGTATTTGAACTCCTGTCCTCTTGAATCCAAGGCCAGTGCTCTACCCACTATACCATCTAGCTGCCCCTATAGGTTTACTAGAAAAAAATGACTCTTTAATGTGTACTTTCCATTTCAGCTGAACTGACTAAACCAGTCCTTAACCAATTTTAACCTTTTTTTATGTCATGGATCCCTTTGGCGATCTAGTTTCAGGTTACCAAAAAAAATCAATTATATTAGAATATAGTTATAAAAATTAGAAAAACTAAGGGTGGCTATGTGGCGTAGTTGATAAAGCACCTGCCTTGGAGTCAGGAGTACCTGGGTTCAAACACGATCTCAGACACTTAATAATTACCCAGCTGTGTGGCCTTGGGCAAGCCACTTAACCCCATTTGCCTTGCAAAAACCTAAAAACAAACAAAAAATATTAGAAAAACTTCACAGAAACAGAAATTAAAAACCCATACTATAAACTTATAGGGTGGGCATTTAATTCCCCAGACTCAACTAATTCAGTGTAATTCAATTTGAGAATAATATTTAATAAAATCTGGCAGCAGTTCCTTTCTTTGTTACTATGTCTTACCCCTATTGCTTGTATATGTTCTAAAACAATCCATCCCTCCTCTACTAGAGAATCATTCATTTTGCATTTATAAGTAAAAGACTTGTGAAAATTCTGCATGATTGTCTGAATACTTCAAATCCCTCATTCAGTTTTAAAAGAATATTCTTTATGTAAACTTTTTGAAATGTAAGGCCTCGTGACCTAAAAGATTTCCCTTCTCTTCACCATCATCATCACCAACATATTATTCAATATCCTCAGATGGATTCCTGGTAGACGCAATGATTTGATTAATTGATTTCCTGACAACTATTCTAGTTTTTCAGAAGAGCTTGGGAAGAGAGTTCTTGACTATAATTTCCATATTTATGCCCTTACACTGTATTGAGTTTCATTAATCCTGTGTAATCTTCCATTATTTGTTTTCCTCTTGGGACCTTGACAAGAGATTTAGGAATGAACCCAAGAAATTGGGTTCTCTGACTTTCAGCTGTCAGTGAATTAGATGTGCAGTCTTTCTGGCCTAACCCTTCATGGTATGGTAACTAGAGGGCTGTCAATCAACTTATTCTGCATACGTTTTCAGATAGATTTGAGAGGAGCTAGTGTATGAAGAAAATGAATTTTGAACAGTTCAGCATAAGGGAGGTCTCCTCTCCCAGGAATAGAGTATTTTGCAATAGTTAAGGTCACAACTGATGCACTTCAGATAAATGGCTCACAGGTTTACTTTTTGAGAATAGGGAGTCAGTTATTTTCTGGTTGCACCGTTTTGGATTTTCCTATCTGATCTGAACTGTGGGGGTCCATCCACTTTTAACTTTCCAGGAATTAATCAAAGAAGCATATATCTTAATCTGGCTTTCCTTAGTGTATAAATCAGATACACCTCCCCATAAATATAGATTTGTATGAACCTATTTAATTTGTTTCTGACTGCTTGAACCCTTAGACTTTTTTGCAAGCACTACATATGATTTTTAGCATTTAAAAGTCAAGAGATAGATTTCTGTTGCGATTTATTTATTATTAAATATATATCAAATTCATATTTTTGCTAATATTCATATTAATTCTGTTATAATTTTTTGTATTATTTTGATGAAGAGAAATGTGCATAATTTGCATACTGAAAAAATCTGGAAAAACCCCTTGTCATTTTTTCTTCTAATTTAGATAGTATTTATGTTGGCTGACTACATATTATATACATTGCCTTATGTCAGAGAATGAAACTTTTTGCAACATTTCCTCGAAGTTGGAAAGAAGTGGAAGAAGAGGTAATATTCTTAAAATCCATGTAATTCTCTTTCTTCACAAGATAACACAATTTTAGATATGTAAGGGCAATCATATTCCCAACCCATTTCCAAAGAAATCATATATCCCAACTGATTCGTGAAGAGGAATCATCAACATTCTCAAAAAAAAGCAGTGAAAAGTTCATCTATACTGAAGAAAGATTCCCAATGCCACCCATTAGGAATGGTTCTTGTTAATACAAAGATTTATATGACATTAAACCTACATTAATAACTTTGTCCATTTTAATCATTGTGCCTAGTTCTAAATTCCACTATATGAAGTCTAATTCCTCTCTGATGTGATTGGCAGTAATCTATGACATCACATTCAGATCGCTGAAAAACATCTGAATAAGTCATATTCTCTTGATTACTTTTTTCTAGAAACATTTTCTCTTTTTAGTGTTCTTCCTAAAATGGAGCACCTATTAATTCTCTCCCCTATTTAATAAATACATATATATATATAAAATACATGTGTATATATATATAGGCATATGTATGTATATAAATATGTTTACTTATTTAAATACACATGTTACTATCCAATTGAGAGACTAAATGTTATAGTAGATAAGAATTGAACTCAAATGGGGTTTGGATTCAGCAAACAAACAACCAACCAACTAGTATTTGGTTTCTACTTCTGACACAAAGGAGATCTTGACCAAGCCACTGACCATCTCAAAGTCCTAGGCAATTCCCTAGGATTATGAGTTCCAGATTATTTGTCTTCATCAATGGAGGAAATTTCTCCAGGAATTCCTTACACTGATGAAATCATAGGTTCAGACCAAAATAAGCAAAAGCCCCAAAAGTTGTTACTATTCAACTGTAATTTATAGATTAAAGACACCTAGATTTCATTAGATCATAAAATGAGAATTGTAAAGAATTTTCAAACTCCATTGAATCCAAACCTGGAGAAGAATCCAAACTCCATTGAATCCAAACTTTGGAGAAGAAGAAACTTGACAAAGATGAAATACTTTGCCTAGAGTCTCAGCTTGTAAGTAAATTAGGAAGGACTTTGACCCCAGAATTTACTGATGTCAGAGATAGTATTCTTGCTGCTCCATTATTTTGTCTCCAAGAGTATAGAAATTCATTTAGGATTCACTGAGCTTCCTCTTCAGACATTAAAAAAAATCACCCGTTGGGTCCAAGAAAAGGAAAAACATTATTTTTTCCTCTTCTTGACCATTCTTTATGACCTATACAAATAAAGATTTTATTGCACTGGTGTTAGCAGTGGATGTATCCATATGCACTACCCTGGATGCTGAGTTTGCCCAAAGTCTTATCTCCACTGGAGTGAAAAATGAAGCCTCCCATAATTTTCCTCTCCCAGGAAGGTCAGATTATCCCAAGAACCCTAGTCAGAGTGCTACTGTGTCCGATCTTTTTCTCGAAACCTCTTGTAATCTCTTTTCTAATCGAACCAATTTGGCCAAATTTTCCTTCAACAACTTGCTATTTGGAACCAGTTGTAAGGCCTTCTCATAATAACCTCTAGCAGAAACAGTCTCCCTTGATGTGTTCAATTACACCCATGTTCATCCAGCTCTCCTACTGAAGCCAAAGGACCCAAAAGTCATATCTGAGCTTTTTTTCACAAAGGGAAATCAACTTGGAGAAAAGAATTTTCTTGATAAAGCATTTGAGAGCTATCAAGTAGCTGTGCAACTGAATCCAGAACAAGCACAGGCCTGGAAAACATTCTTTTTTTTTAATATCTTTTAGATTTTCCTAATTTACCAGAATATTGAGTGAACCCCTTATGAGAATTTAAATGGAATTGTGTAGAAGGCAGAATAGTAGACTAGGATCTAGAAGAGGGGAAATTAGGATTTAGTCCTGACTTTGCCAAAACTACTTAGGAAATGATGGTCAAGTCATGTCTCTGGTTAATCCCTCTTTGCTCAAACTATAAAATGAGTCAGTGAGATTAAATCAATATTCAGACTTCTTCTAAACTGATAAATCTTCTTATTCTTTGAGACATATCCCATCCTATACAAAACATGAAAATCAAGTGTTATGTGTAGATAAATTCTCTCTCCACTAATTCCTTCCCACAACTGTCATAGGAATAGTAGGGGGAAAAGGGAGTGTCGTACAGCCTTGCACCCTTCCTAGACTACACAAGTAAACCTGGGTAGACATTTGCTAACTATTGAGACTCTGATCTAGCAAACCCTTATGCCCATTCCAATTTTGTCTATTAAATTTCTGTAACTATTTTAAGACAAAGTGTAGAGGTTTGCATATGACCATTCTAACACATTTTATTCATAATATATGTCTTTTATCTATTCAAAAGCTTATTTTAAATGGTTTTAATGCAAAAAAGAGGGTGACAGGATTTGTTCTGTTGTCTATGAAATCCATTCTTTTAAAGTGCTAGCTGTGCTTCTATATAGTAAGGATCTTGTTGTCAAGTAGTCTGCTGACCTCAGATTATTTTTAGATACTCTTTCTCTGGCCCACAATTGGAAACCTAAGTTAAAAAGTACATTTGCCATGGCCACATCCTCCTTGTTGCATGCAACTATTTCATGAGAGTGCCACTGAGACTTATTTACTTGTAGTAATAAATGACCAGGGAAATGTTGTTCATTGAGCGACAATACTACAATACCCTAATGGATTTTTGTTCTTATTGTCGTGTGTCCAACAATATTGATTGCAACTCATCCATGTCTGCCCATTTGTGCAAATCTGATCTATGTCCCATAAATCTACCAGAGGGTGTCCACTGTGTATACCCAGGGCTTTCCCTCCACATTCTCTTGACATTGCTAGAATACTAATTTTACCTTCTGTCTAGCTACAAGATGACTAGCCCATCTTTTTCACTTTTTCTTTGGTCATATAGGTTTCTGATAATATCCTCTAATAATATTTCCTCTTTTAATTCTTTACCTATAATATAGTTTAGTTTCTGTATCCTCATCAAGTTCCTTCTTTGAGCCTTGCTGATTTGGTTTTTGTTGTTGTTGTTGTTGTTAACATATCATTCAAAAAGGCCTTGAAAAAGAACACAAAGTTTATCAGGTTTTCAAACTTTAAACACTATTCCCTCCTATCAACAGAAAATAAAGTAAATTAGGTCAGTCCTGGCATTGCTGGGCTCCTTCTGGCACATATCTCAAGACAGCTGGCTACTTAAATACTTGTTTTCTGAGCACATTATGGCCATGTCTACAGTAGAAATGAGAAGTGAGGAAAGGAGACAAATTTCCTTGATAAAGAAGTTCAAAAGCACTTTTGCTGCGATACTCACTATCTACCCACTTAACCATGAAGTACATGGCTTTTTTCATCTACAAAATGGGAATTATACTAGCAGCCAACTCCCTCGGAAGGATGGTCTGAAGATAATGAGATAATGTTTGTTAAGTGCTTTCAGTGTCCTGGAGATAGTTTTCCATATCTTTTAAAGAGGGAAGCTGTGATCACTAACATTTCACTTCACTAAATGGACTTTCTTTGGAAAAGTGATGCTATTAAACTGTTAATACATAAAACCCTCTTTTGAACCTATGGTATGGCTAATTCATCAATAATGACTTCCTGATTCATTGTGGTTAAAGGTAGTGAGCTTCTCAAAATAACCACTTACTTGCTGAAGGATTAGCAATTAATTTCAAAGATATCTATATTTGGAAGATTGACTAGGAATAGCAAGAAGCTATTTGGCATCAACATCCAAACCATGATACAATTTCTCTCAGCGTGTTGCACCTCTCATTAGGACTGGTATTCTCTGAGGAGGTAAATAATAATGCAAGAGGTCATCACTTTGGAAGTGCCCTGAACGCCCCCCCCCATAACATTAGACCTTCAATTACAGCCAATCAAAAACATCAATTCACCCAAAATTAACTAATAAAAAGTACATGTTGTCAAAACTGTAACCACCTCATCTTTTATTTTAAGTCAAACATCAATAAATAATCCATCTTAATTGGCTTACCTATTGAGAAGGCTCTACCAGGAATAGTTTTTGTTGCTTTACTGTACAATGACCCTTTCTTCAACTTTGTGTTTTATTTTCTTCCCAATAAGGGATAAAAATAGGTGTATTGCCAATTAGTTACATGTGTAATTGTGGTTTCTATTTTGGTCCAATAACAATAAAATAAATCACAATTCATAGCTCCTTTCAGAGTGAATAGGAGGTTCACATATATAAGAGTTTTATGTAGATAGTAATAAGATTAAAGTTATTTGAAATTTAAGCTTTAAAAGTATAGTTTTAAATATTATCCTTCCCTGACCTTTTTACAAAGGTGGAAATAATGGTGTAGCAGAGGAGACAGAGCACCAGATAAAGTGCCAGAACAGGACTCATGAATACCTAAGTTCAAATTCGGCCCCGGTTTACCTCAATTTCTTCATTTGTAAAATAGGATGGAGAAGGAAATGACAAATCACATCAGTATCTTTGCCTGGAAAGGTCAAAAATGAGATTAAAAAAAGAGTCAGCATGACCAAAACTACTATACAACAACAAAATAAAATAAAGGACAAAGAGTTTGGAGGTCATGTAGTATAAAGGAGAATTCTGGAATTGGGGTTGGAATTAGAAGACTCAAGTTCAAATTTTACTCTCTTATTTATGAAACTTTAGTAAATTATTTATTATCTCTAGCTCTTACTTTAATTTTTAGGTGAAGAGATTAGAATTGATGACCTTAAAGATATCATGAATCTAATGATTGCATAGATCTAGGATTCTTTACTGTTTTCTTAATTTTTTTCTTTTTTTTCATTGAGGTTTAGGACTAAAAACAGAAAAATGAATGAAATGTTAGGTCAGATTAGGAAGACCTAGTTCAAAACTGGGTTCAAAACTTGTCTCAAATACTTATGAAGGTGACCTTGGACAAAAACTCCTCAATTTCCTAAATCAGATATATATATATATATATTTTTTAAGTAATTTTTATAAATATATATATATTTATAAAAATTACATAAAATAAATATACAGTATAAAAAGTTAACCAAGAATAAGTGGAAATAAATATGCAATAAAGAACCCTTGTTATAGTCAAATATACTTTTTAAATTTTTAAATTTTTTTTTGATTTCTATGAAGATTTCAGGTATTGCTGATACTCTGGCCCTTATTGGAATAAACAATTTTAATGGTTGTGTGTATACACACACAAATACATGCACATATATGCATACACATATATTATAATATCTATATATCTATATACATAATATACCTCCATGTTGCACTAGTCCCCTAAGTCGGGACCTGTTGTTCATTGTTGTAATGTTCACCAGGCTATTGGAGTGCATTGTTCATATTGAATTTCATTTATTATCCTATACTCTTTATTTAAAGTGTTCTCAAATTCTAAGACACTTAAAACTATTAAATTTTTAGGGCACCTTATATTTAGTACCATTTAATCTTTTTTTCTAATTTACGATTATATATTTGAAATAAATTATTGAATTAAAACTTGCTGATAATTGCTAGTTTGTGTGTACTTCATGTTTCTCTTTATTATTTTTTAAATCTTTTGCAATTTAAGTGATACATGCATATACACATTTAGTGCATGTGCAGGTATGTAAATTTAGCTGTAAAATCACAGATCTTATAACATATAAGCATACATGTGCATATGCATATATGCATATTTGCATATATAGGTATATGGGTGTATATGCACACATACATTCTTGTATTTTGAACCAAAATTGTGAATTTATTTGTTCAAGAAGCTCTTGGTTTGGAACTTCTACCAATTTATACTGACATCTTTCTGCGATTTAGTAGATTTAGAAAGTAATATGTGACAGTGAGATATTAAGTGACTTGTCCAGCATCACAAAAAGACTATATTGTGTCTGAGGCATGCCTTAAAACAAGATATTCTTTACTCTGAATTTAACTCTCCATTCACAATGCCACATTGGTGGATATATATACAAATAAGGCACTATGTGCTCATTTACATATAAATGCTCAAATATACATATATTTGTTTTTATATAGTTTTGTGTACACATATTTATATGCATGCAAACACATATACATATACTTATATTTCTATTATTTGTATGTATATGTTAATACAAATATTAACTATGCTATACATTACTACTCATATTTCATTGGTTTCATACATATATATATATATATGTATTTATTAATCCATGGAATCTCGGATAGCCTTTCATTAATTTTTCCCTTTCTACCATTTAGGCTATTTTTCCACTTGAAAGAATGCAATTGTTACTTTATAAAGCAACCAAAACATAAGGTTGTATTACAAACATAATTTTTAATAATAAAGCATCTGGAAAATATGGATGCAGTTAGGTTTTTTTCCCCCTTGAATTACTGGAACTAAGGGGAAAATCAGAGAGGAGTGTGTTCATCAAATAATAAAACCCTATTCTAAAATCTGACAATTGCTTTCCATTCCTTTTTTTCTCTTTGCCTATTTAGGGGCTTTTTATCACCTAACTAATGTCTCTGGTGGTGATAGTGAAGTAAGCATTAAAAACAGGGAACAAAACATAGGAAGGAGTATTTTCCTAATTTCACATATATAGAAACAATGCTATTATCTAAAAGAGAATTTTGATTGGAGACAAAGAAGAAAGGGATTATAAGTACCATTTACTCATAGATCTAGGACTAGAAGATTATCTGCTTCAATCCCTTAATTTTACAAATGAGGAAAAATGAAACCTAGAGGAGACAAGTAACCTCTATATGAATTAATAAATGATGGAAGTAGAATCTAAACCTTGACTATAAGTCTACACCCCTTCTACTGCACCATACCTTTGGCCTTAGTCCCTTTATCCCTTTCCAATCTCCAACATGCCTTCTGACCATACCAGGCTCAGTATCTCATGCACAAAATGATAGAATTTCAGAATTTTAAAGTCATATGGGATCTTAGAGACTATCAACTCAAATTTATACCTGAAAAATAACTGACACTACAGTCACTGGGCAAGTAGTCAGATAGCCCCAACTGAGTCTATATGACTGTCATGCCTCATTGCAGAAACGAAATGGTATGATCAGGTTGAGCAACATACCTAGAAATGGAAAATGGAAAGAAGCTTCCTCTTTTGCAAGTTACAGCTTCTAGGAAGGGTGAACAACTGATAATTTCCATTGTAACATTAGCCTTCTCACTGTTTTTAGTTTCTAGTTTGTCTCTAAAGTGAAAGTTATGGAAACAAAATGAAGAAAGGCAGTTTCATAACTATTAAAAATGTCTCCAATTTGAAGATATATGTAAATATACCAGCTGTCTTATACTCTTCCTATTTTTGTTTTTTTCCTCTTCTTTCTTTTTTTGCCTCTCTGCCTCTCTGATACTTGCTCTCATTTTTGTGTTTTTGTGATTGTCTATGTCTCTTACTTTTTTTGTACAAAGAGCAATGGTAGAAATCTTAGTTTCATCAAAAGGAGAACAAGAATGATGTCTGTAGGTCCTATAATGCTTTCACAATAAAGATTCCTATCTTGAGATGATAGTTCTAAAATCAAAATAAAGGATAATAATCTTTAAACTGTCAGGTTCAGTTACCTGAGCAATAAAACTGAATATTTAGGAACTTTTGCCTAACAGAAGAGGGGAGTAAATGATCTCCCTGCATTTCTTTAGCCTAAAGTGCTGATGAATAATTGGGGACCAATTCATTCTTTCTTTATTGTATAGAGAAGTTTAAGAAATAAATTTCTGCTGAAATCCCCTGAAAAAACATTAATTTTATTGCTAACTATCCATAGTAAAAAATAAACATATAATAAAAGAGTTGGGAAAGGTCCTAAGAGCATATCCAATTCAACTCCTCGATTTTTATAAATGAACAAAATGAGTGCAGAAGGAGTTAAGAGACATACCTAAGATTATGCAGAGGTGGAGCTAGAAAAAAGTGTTATTATGCCCCAGGATAATGTTTCTGTCTTCCTACCCCTTTTCTCTCCATTACTTATGTATGTGTTTATTTCTTTCTGTGTGTGTGTCAGCATGTCTGTGTGATAATAGTTATTAAACTACAGAACTAACAATAAATGTAATTGCTGCTTAGAAATCTTAGAATATTTTTTATTTGAAGATTCTAGCTTTCTTTATTTGATTCTGATTCTAGTAAAAATATATGACAGTAATAACTGAGGCATAATTCACAGGCATGCAAATGGCTATTTCTGTTGATTGAACAAATCTGTGGATCTAAATATGGTGCCAGGTTCCAAAAACATCTCATAGGTGAGAATGTGAGAACAAATTGAATAATATGAAAATTTAATAAGAAAAAAATAATGAAGCTTGTGAGGGAGAAACCAAGATGTCAGAGAGCAAACAGGAAGTTGGCTGCACCCTCCGTAATTTCCCTCAGAAACAACATTAAATCCATTAATCTAAATGAATTCTGGAATGACAGAACTGATAAAAAAAAAAGAGGGAATGAAATAATTTTCAAGCCTAAGATAACTTAGAAAGACTTCAGGAAATGTTTGTTTCACTTGGGTAAGAGGAATAGCATACCCTGGTGCAGATGGTATCTGGGCAAGCCAATGCAAGGCTCTTAGCTCTTGCCAAAATTAGACCCTGTGGTCCTGGCTCAGCAGAACAGGGACACAGGAGGCTAGCTGAGAGCCTCCAGCACCAACGAGGAAGGAAAACATCCCCCTATTCCCAGAATCTTTGGCAAAACAGGCATGAATAGCCTAGGCTACACAAGTGCCAGGCATAAGTCTCCAGAAACTGAGACCTTAATACAGCAAGCCAGTGACCAGATTTCTATTTCCCCCAGCATAAAATGTTTGGTATAGTGCCCCTCTACCACAAGATCAAAGATTTACTTTAAAAGTAACAAAAAAAGGGGGTAAAAGTGAGCAAAAAAAAACAAAACAAAACAGAAAAGAACCCTGATCTTAGATAGGTTCTTTGGTGAAAAGGAAGATGTGAACACAAACTCTAGATGACATTTCCAAAATGTCTAAATGTAAAGCCTCAAAGGGGAATATGGACTGGTTTCAAGTCAAAAGGCTTGCTTGGGAGAGTTTAAAAACAATTAAAAAAAAATAAAATAAGGAAAAAAAGAAGAAAAATTAAGAAAAAGAATTGAATTATGCAAAGGAGAGTCAAGTGCTTAGAAAAGGAAGTACAAAAGCTGATTGAAGGAAATAATTACTTTAAAAAATACAATTAGGGGTGGCTAGGTGGCACAGTGGATAGAGCACCGGCCCTGGAGTCAGGAGTACCTGAGTTCAAATCCAGCCTCAGACATTCAATAATTACCTAGCTGTGTGGCCTTGGACAAGCCACTTAACCCTATTGCCTTGATAAAAACCTAAAAAAAGGTACAATTGGATATTGTGAGATGATCAACCTTGATGGCTGTAGCTCCTCTCAACATTTCAGAGTGCTAAGACAACAGTAAAAGACCAGCTAGGATCAATGTTATCCCCACCCAGAGGAAGAAAAAGAAACAAAACAAAACAAAACAAAACATTCCTTCAAAATCTGCTGAACACTACATTCAATTTTTTTAAAATTTTCTCTTATGGATTTCTTTCCCTTAATACTAATTCTGCATACCAAAATTGACTAATCCGTGAACATGTTTAATACAAACATGAAAGTATAATATTAACCTGACTGTTCATTGCTGAGGGGAGGGAGTGGAAAGGGAACATGGAAGGAAATTTTGTAACTTAAAAATATACTTAGGCATATGGATGAATGTGAAAAAACTTTCATAATGTGTATTTGAATATATAAATATCAATAAAAATACAATTGGAAAATGAAAAAAGTTCACTGAGGAAAACAAATTTAAAAGTAGAATTAGTCAAATGGAAAAGAAGGTTAAAGAAGAATATAAATGTAGAAAATTCATTAAAAATTAGAATTGGACAAGTGAAAATTAATGACTTTATGCAAGATCAAAAATCAATCAACCAGGGGTGGCTAGGTGGCACAATGGATAGAGCACCGGCCCTGGAGTCAGAAGTAACTGAGTTCAAATCCGGCCTCAGACACTTAATAATTACCTAGCTGTATGGCCTTGGGCGTGTCACTTAACCCCATTGCCTTGCAAAAAATACCTGAAAAAAAAATAAAAAAATAAAAATAAAAAGAGTAATGAAAGAGAAGAAAACAGATCCAGGGATATAATTTAAGACTTTTTATTTAGGAAGAATTTATTTAGGAACAATTTATTTAGGAAGAATTAAGAATTATACTGAAGAGTATCTTTTTCTAATTTTTTTATTGTTTTTTGAATTTTATAATTTTCTCCCATCTTGCTTTCCTTCCCCCATCCTCCACAGAAGGCAGTCTCATATCTTTACATTGTTTCCATGCTATACATTTATCAAAATTGAATGTGTTGAGATAGAAATCATATCCACAAGGAAAAAGTAAAATATAAGACACAGAAAAGTTACATAATAAGATAATTTTTTTTAAATTAAAGGTAATAGTCTTTGGTCTTTGTTTAAACTCCACAATTCTTTCTTTGGATACAGAGGGTATTCTCCATCACAGATACCCTAAAATTGCCCCTGATTGCTACACTGATGAAATGAGCAAGTACATTAAGACTGAACATCAATCCCATGTTGCTATTAGGGTGTACAGTGTTTGAAGAGTATATTTTAAGAAATTATCAAGGGAAAGTGCCTCAATATTCTGGAATCCTCTTGAAAGAGATCCTGAAATGAAAATTCAAGAAATATTGAAATCACATTCCAGAATTATCAAGTCATGGTGAAAATACTGTAAATTAAAATATAAAGGAGCTAAAATCAGTATTTTCTTCATTAAAGGATCGAAGAACATGGAATATCATATTCTGGGAGTCATAGAAGCTTGGATTACAACCAAGCAGCAATCACCTAGGAAATTTAAGCAGATACTTTCAGGGGAAAAGATACTCAATCAATAAAATGTGAGACTTTCAAACTTTCCTGATGAAAAGACTAGTGCAAAACAGCAAATCAAATTATATGGTGAAATACAAGATTTGAGAGAGTTATAAAAAGGATCAATAGAAAAGAAAAAAATGTCTTTCAGTAAGATTAAACTATTTATATCACCATACAGGAAGATGATATTTATGTTTCTTGAGAACTATCAAGTCATTTAGTATAAATAGACAAAATAAATATGGACAAAAGTTATAAGCTGACTTTAAAGAGGTGAATTAATTTAAAAATATACATATGTATATGGATGAATATTGAAAACCTTTCTTGACATGTTTTTGTTAAAATGAAATAACAATAAAAAAAGAAAAAAAATCACAAAATTAAGCAGAAAGAAGTTAAGGAGGTGAATAGAAGTTTAGAAAAGTTAGGTAAGATAGATCTTTAAACAAAACTGAATGGGGAAAGAAAGGAATATACCCGTTTCTCATGGTACATGTCACTTATAGAAAAATTTACTATGTTTTAGTGCATAAAAACCTCTCAAATACAGAAAGGCAGAAATCTTAAATGCATCCTTTTTAAGATCATGAGGCAAGTTTAATAAAGGGTCATGATATTATGGATTAAAAACTAATTCAAAAACTAAAGAATCTAATCCAAAGGAAAGATTAGCACAAATAGCAAATCATATAAACAATGCATGTTATCAAAGAGAAGACAATAGAAATAATTAGACAACATATCAAAATTTATGAGTTCCAAGCAAAACCGTTCTTAGGAGAAATTTTATATCACTAAATGGATACATGAATAAGATAAAGAGGAATTCATTGAATTGAACATGAAACTAAAAAATGAGAAAAATAGCAAATTTAAAGTAATTAAATTGCAAGTTAGGAATTATGAAAATTAAAGGTGAGTCTAATAAAATTGTATGTAAGAAAACTATTGAATTAAGGAGGAAAAGGTTGAAAAGAGGCAAAAAATTAGAAATTGGGGGTGAGGATGGGGAGATAGCATGAAGGATAATAAAGAGTTGGTAATTGTAAATGTGAAAGTGGAGAGCAGCATGGATTAAAGACCAGAATTCCACATTATGCTGCCTACAATTAGAGAGGTTTGAAGGAGAGAGAGAGAGAGAGAGAGAGAGAGAGAGAGAGAGAGAGATACACTAGAATAAAGGTAAAAGGTTGAAGCAAAATATACTATGCTTCATTTGAATGAAAAAAGGCAGAACTATCAATTCTTATCTTAGACAAAGCAATCGCAAATAAATTTCAATAAAAGGGATAAGGAAGGAACCCACAATTTTCTTAAAGACACCATAGACAATGAAGTAATTTCAATACTAAACTTGTGTTAGATAAATTAGATATTAGATTAGATTAGATAAATCTAACCATGAAAAACAAGAAGGAAATTAAGAAGTGAATAAAATGTTAGAAAAGTTAAATATGATAGACCTCTGGAGAAAAGTGAATAGGGATAGAAAGGAATAAACCTTTCATTTTTTTTTTTCCTGTGGTATGTCACCTACAAAAAAATTGGCCATTTATGAGGGCATAAAAACCTCAGAAGCAAATGCAGGAAGGGAGAAATATTCAATGCATCCTTTTTCAGATCATGATGCAATAAAAAAAAACCATGTGACATAAAGGGCAATGGATAATAAGATCTAAATTCCATTGAAAATTAATCTAATTTTAAAGGATGAGTGGGTCAAACAACAAATCATAGCAATAACTAATCATTTCACCAGGACAATGGCAGTAAGGATAAAATACATCAAGAGTTGTTGATACAGTCACAAAACGTGTGTAAAATACTGCCAAAGTAGTTATTAAGGAAAATTTATCTATAAATGATTACATGAATAAAATAGAGAAAGAGAAGATCAATGAATGGGGCATGCAACCTAAAAATCTAAGGAAAGAATACATTGAAAATCTCCAATTAAATATCAAACTAGAAAATCTGAAAATTAATGATGAAATTAATAAAATCAAAATAAGAAAACAATTGAACTAATAAGTAATGCTAAGAGTTGAGTTTATAAAAAAACAATAATAGATAAACCTTTGAATTTGTTGTAATAAAAAGAAAGAAGAAAACCAAAAGACCAATATAAAAAATGAAAAAAAGTGAATTCACCACCAATGAGGAGGAAATTGAAGTAATAATATGAAACTATTCTGTCCAAATATATGCTAATAAATTTAAGAACCAAAGGAATGGATGGATATTTACAAAAAATAGGATTTGCCCAATTTGAAAGAAGAGAAAATTCAATGTTTAAATAAGCCCTATTTCAGAAAAAAAGAGATTGAACAAGCCATTGATGAACTCCTTAAAAAATATCTCCAGGTACAGATATATTCATAAGTGAATTCTACCAAACATTCAAGGGACAATTAGTTCCATTTACACATTTATCCCCTTTTGTTTTCACAACATGGTTAATGTGGACATATGTTTGAAGTTATTGTACACTAACACACACACACACACACACACACACACACAAATAGTCTATATCAGATTGTTTGCTTTCTTGGAGAGGGGAATGAGGGGGAAATTTGGAACTCAAAATCTTAAAAGAATTAATGTTGAAAATTGTCTTTATATGATATCAGAAAAATAAAAATAATATTAAATGGCTTAAAGTAAAGAAAAAGAAATCATTGTAAATGATTTCCTTGATTTAAAAAAAATCATCTTATCATGCTGCATGTAATTGGAAAAATATACTAAAACATCAATTGAGAAAAAATTGCATCCATATTCATTAGGGAAATTTCTCTATAATTTTCTTTCTCTATTTTGACTCTTCCTGGTTTGGATATTAACATAATTTTGGTGTCACAGAAGTAATTTTATCATGTTCAATATCAAGTAGCTTGTTTGGCAGTGGAAAAAGATCCGAGAACTGTTTTTAGAGGAATGTTGATATTATGAATATGAGATAAGTAAAAAAATTGATCTTGTAGTTATTAAAAGTTCATATGATGAAAGGATATATTAAAAGAAACTAGTTTGTATGTCTATATTCAGAAATTGAGAGGTATTAGTCCTTCTATTGTTGGTCCTGAATAGATCACAGCTGTATTTACTTTTGGGGCAGTTCATTTTTGAAAAACAAAGAAAACTTTTTTTTTAGGTTTTTTTAAGGCAAATGTGGTTAAGTGGCTTGCCCAAGGCCACACAGCTAATTATTAACTGTCTGAGACCGGATTTGAACCCAGGTACTCCTGATTCCAGGGCAGGTGCTTTATCCACTGCACCACCCCCCCCCCCCAAAAAAAACTTAACTGATCAAGAACACTTGCAGCAGAAGGGAATCAAGATTTCTAACAGACAAAAAAGTATATATTTCTTGTGACTCATTTGTGGTAGGCAAAAGTAACATTTCCAGATCCCAAACTAATTACAAACCACTAGTCCAGAAACTGAATAAAAATGTTTGTATTTTTCTCACTGTTCCCTATTGAAGCGAAAGGATTCATAAAAGAAAAATAAATTTAAAAATTGAACAGTTGCCTAAGAAGAGGCTATAAAAGAAGAGGTTCAGATTTTTGGACCTCAGTTTACAATAAAGGGATGACATTCCTGGCCAGATATGGAGCACAACTAGCAAAACATAGTAAGGATGAATTATTCAGATAACTTGTAAATCTAATAAAATGATTCATAACTTTAAAAAAAGTAAAGAAAAAGGGATGAAGAATATTGCCTGTGCATATTTTTAAATTATATGGCATAGAGAGTAGTTGCAAACGTGGAAGAAGAGCAGCAGTTTAGAAAGCCAGATATTTCCAAAAGAAACAAATAAGAGAAAAGCCTATAATAAAACTCTAGTCCTATACATATATATATATGTATGTATGTATATATATATATATATATATATATATATACAAATGCCTAATGTTTAGTAACAAATAGGAGGCAAAGGTCCTAATGCCATAAGGCATCATAGGGAGTGGGAGGGAGCTCTCCTCCCAAACCCTCCCAATACTTCTAAATAACGACTCTAAATAATTTTAGAGTGGTAGAATATACACAAAGACTGAGTGAAACAATTTTACAGCCTAAAACAACTTGGAAGACTGGTGGGAAGGGTCCATTCTACCAGGGTGAGAGAAGAACATAGAACAGTGCAGACCATTCAGGAGCAAACTTGCCCCAGAGTTCTGGGAATAGATGGGGGTAGAGTAGGGTTGGAGGATGGTGTTGGGAGGGAAGGAGGATTGGGTCAGTGGCAGTGGTGATGGCTTCTAGATCTTTCAGTCCAGAGATTGCCAAGTACAACTTGGAAAGTCAACAAAAAAAAGTCTGCCACACCAGAATAAAAGTGGAGCACAGTCTAGTTCAGACTTCAGCAGCTCAGACCGGGTTGCGGTAGACCAGGAGCAGTCCTGGAGAACCACTGAATCAGCAAAGGCATCTGTTTCTAGAGCTCTCAGTCCACAGATGGTAAAGGGGTCAGAAGAAGATTATAAGGGTCTCTTTGCTGTCACCGAGACAAAACTCTGTTGCTTTGTCCTCTGATCTGGCTCACAGTCCATGATCATGACCCAGGAAGAAGAGGAGGAGGAGCATAATAGAGCTCACCACCACAGGAGTGAGAAAGGACAGAAAGGAGAGCTTATGGTCACCTACAGACTAGAGCACAGTCCGGGAGAGGAGTAAAAACCTCTCCTTAGATGATACCACCTTGGAAAAATTTAAAACTTGCAGGTCCCTTAGAAGTATCTCTGAAAACAGCAGTATAAACCCTTGAAGCTTTGGACAATGGTCCCTTCACCCTGGAAGCAGAAAAGGGTCCTCCTTGTTTTTCATCTCTTCTGGAATATAGACTTGGTAGTGGCATTGCTAGGACAAAGAGTAAGAATACCCTTTGGATTATATGGATATGTATATACATATATATGTATATACATATATATTATAGATATATGCATGTATATGTATGTGGATATATATATATATATATATATATATATATATATAGCAGCTCTTTTCTGTTGGTAAGGAACTAGAAATTGAGATGCTCATCAGTTGAAAAATGGCTGAACAAACTGCTATGGAATTGGGGTGGAAAACTATTCTGCTATGGGAAATCTTTAGCAGGGACAGCTACTTGGAATAGAGGATAGAGCCCTAGTCCTGGAGTCAGGAGGATCTGACTTCTAATCTGGCCTCAAACACTTAATAATTACCTAGTTGTGTGACTTTAGGCAAGTCACTTAACCCATTGCCTTGCCAAAAAAAAGAAAAAGGAAAAAAGTAATCTTGAGCAGGATGTTCTCAGTAAAACCTGGAAAAAATTATGTGAACATATGCAATGGGAAATGGACTATATGCAAAGTAACAGCAAGACTGTAGGATGATCAGCTGTGAATGATTTACCTGTTTTCAGCAATACCACGATTCAAGACAACTCTGAGGGACTTATAAAACAAAAAATACAGAGCTGATGGTGTCCGAATACAAATTAAAGCATAGTTTTTCTTTTTACTCTATTTTTCTTGAGGTTTCTTTTTTTTGAGGTGCTATGTTTACTTTCACAACATAAATAATATTTTGTATGACTATTTATTTTTAACCTACATCAAATAACTTTCTTTCTCAATGAGGAGGAGAAAGATGGCAGAAAGGGAGAGAATTTGAAACTCAAAGTTTAAAAACAAATGTTTACATTCCCCAATTAATAACTGGTCAAAGTTAGACAGTTTTCAAATGAAGAAATGCTCCAAATCATTATTGATTAGAGAAATGCAAGTTAAAACAAAAATGAAGTAACCTCACACGCATCAGATTGTCAAAGATGACTGAAAAAGGAAAATGCTCAATCTTTGAGAGACTGTGGGAGGATTGGGACATTGATGCACTGCAAGTGGAGTTGTGAAGTGATCCAGACATTCTAGAGAGCAATATGGAACTGTGCCCAAAGAGCCATAAAAGTGTTCATTCCCTTTGACTCAGCAATTCCAATTCTAGGTTTATATCCAGAAGAAATAATAAAAGAGGGAAAAGTCTCACATGTTACAGAATATTCATATCAGTTCTTTTTTGTAGTGTCAAAGAATTGAAAATTGAGGGGATGCCCATCAATTGGGGAATGGCTAAACAAGTTATGGTACATGAATACAATGGAATATTATTGTTCTCTAAGAAATCATAAATGGTCAGACTCTAGAGAAGCATGGAATGACTTACAGGATATGATGCTAAGCGAAGGGAGCAGAATCATGAGAACAATGTATACATATCAACAACACTGAGACTAACAGCCTTGATGGAAGCAGCTCCTTTTAGCAGTTCAGGGAGCTGGGATATATTAGACCGGCTATGGACAATGTTATTCTCATCCAGAGGAAAGAAAACAAAACAAAACAAAAAAACTCTTCAGACTATGTTGCACTCTTTGTAAAAATTATCTCGTATGTATCCATTTCCCTTGACCCTAATTCCTCATACTAAAAATGAGTAATCTATAAACATAATTATCAAAAAAAAAAAGATGTAAAATGCTAATCTGACTGTTCTCTGCTGAGAGAAGGAGGGTGGGAAGAGAAGGTGGAAGAAAATTTTATAACTTAAAAATATACATGTACATATAGATGAAAAAATATATTCATAAATAAAATAAAAAATGAATGTTTGGGGGGCAGCTAGGTGTCGCAGTGGATAGAGCACTGGCCAGGGAGTCAGGAGTACCTGTGTTCAAATCTGGCCTCAGACACTTAATAATTACCTAGCTGTGTGGCCTTGGGCAAGCCACTTAACCCCATTTGCCTTGTAAAATAAATGAATCTTGTTTTATCTGTAACCAGGGAAAAATAAAATAAAATATAAACAAATAAGGCATCACTCATTGGTATTACTGAAACTTGGTGGCACTAAACCTATGACTGGATTAAGAGTCTAAATAGACATACTTTATTTATGCATCAAGATTGCATAGTAGATAAAGTGCTGACAGGAGTCAGAAAGACCTGAGTTTAACTTCAGTCTGATACTTAATAGCTGTGAGATCCTAGGCAAGTCACTTTACCTAATCTGACTCAGTTTCTTCTTTATAAAGTGAATTTATAATAACACTTACCTTTCAAGGTTGTTAGGGTGTTAAAGTGAGATAGTATTTCTTTTTTTTTTTAGGTTTTTGCAAGGCAAATGGGGTTAAGTGGCTTGTCCAAGACCACACAGCTAGGTAATTATTAAGTGTCTGAGACCGGATTTGAACCCAGGTACTCCTGACTCCAGGTCCAGTGCTTTATCTACTGCACCACCTAGCCGCCCGAGATAGTATTTCTAAAGTACTTTGCAAACCTTAGAGCACTAAATAGATGCAGTTATTAATATCATCATCATCATCAAAAAACGGGGTAGATAAAAGAATCAGTGACACCATTGTATCCTAAAATACAGTTTCCAGAGGAAGAACATGATAGAAAATATTTTGAATTAAGTTCAAAGAACAAGAAACAGAAGATCATTGTGAATGGAGCATATTACAGACTATATGGGCAGAAAAGAAGAAATAGGAAGTTTGAGATAGATAAAAATGTGACCAAAAAACTTTGATATAGTAGTTATGAGAGACTTATTTATCCATTAATTCATTGGAACTATTTTTCTGGCAAGTACTATGCAGACTGGAGGAAAGTGGAGGAAAGCAATGTGGGGAAATTCTGTGGTAGAAATGAATCTTAACAATGAGATTTCTTTTTTTGCAGGGGGCAGAAATGATGAGAATAATGGCAGGAAAAGACCCCTCCCTCATACATTGTGTTAATCAAAAGAAGAAATATAGGCATGGTTTGATGTGCATCCTGACGTTAGGGATAATAAATTTAAAAAATTTCTAAGGAAATATAACATAGGTAGAATCTCAGGCATTATAATGCTTCAGGTTAAACCTGATGAAGAGAGCTGGGAAATTCTCAAGAATGAGATTTTGAAGAAACAAAGGAAAAATGAGAAAAAAAACTGGGTGATATGGGATGGAGGTAATATCTGAAGATACTGATATAGATGAATAAGAAACTCACTAACCTACTCAGAATATACATACATACATACATATATATATAGACACACACACACGTATATATATATATATATATATATATATATATATATATATATATATATATACACAAGCCCAGATAGTAGATGAATATGCATGTGTCAAGGTCTTAAAATTATTTTACAGACTAAAATATGGCATGAACTGGGGTTGGCATATAAAGTTTAGAGCAGTAAAAAATTGTTTGGTTTGGTCTAGTTTTTATCTTCATTATGAAAAAAGTAGCATAAAGGAAGGGACAGGATCTTTGCTTTGGATTGGTGAGATATTGCTGATTTAATAAGGAGCTACTTGATTCTTTTACTTTGTTTTTGTTCACTCTTTACAACTGAATGATTAGACAAAAATGGCAAACAGGAAATTGATTAATATTTTAATGAAATAGTAAGTAAATACCTTACTGAACTTGAAAAGTTCAAGTTACTTTGTCTTAAAGAACTTCATTCTGAAAAAAGAATTCTGAAAAAAATTGGTAAATGTGATTGCTATCTCATTGTCAATAATAATTGAAAGATAATGAAAAACAAAAGAAGCATCTAAGTTAATGGAGAAAATAATCTCTAATTATTAAATTTACTAATTCATAAAATGGAAAGAAAGAAAAAATTAGCAAGTGAACTTGACTTTATTTCTTGAGAAAATTCTAGAACAAATCTTTAAAGAGATAATTGATGAGCACCTAAAAAAGTTAAATTAAAAAGATTAAAAAGAGCAAAACCATTGACCTCAGATATTGCCACATTAACCTAATTTCACTTATTTTTTGTCAGCATTTCTAAAGAAGTAGATGAGGATAAATCTATGAATGAAGCAAACTTTTGATAAAATATCTCCAGTATTTTGTGGAAAAGATGGAGAGATATTCCCTTCTCTACATTAGAGAAAGCTTCATGGTATCTTAGATTCCCTCTTAGATTTTAAGCAAAATATATAATTACCAGTGGAGGGAGCATTTTGTAACACATAGATTATATTATTAAACAAGATCAGGTATTTGGTCAGCATTGTCCTCTAATGAATAAAATATAATTATTTATATATATATATATATATATATATATATACAGTATATATTTATGATATGACTATAACATGATGTTAAAATATAATTAATGATTCTTTGCTATAAAGTTTTCTATTGCAGCAACCATTTTAAATAATATTGCATCACAGTAAAAAAATCTTCAAGTGAAGTGTTATAACTCATAATTTAAAATTTTACATCTCCAAATGACTGATTTAGCAAAATAATTAAAACTAAATAATTAAAAAATATACTATATAATTAATCAATTTATTTAATATGTTGTTTTGAAATAATTCTATGTAAAATGCCAATTTAAAAAGTTAACATACTCATTGTTTTATTAAACTTCTAATACTCTATTATGCATTTGATAATGTAGTTACATGTTAAATTACACATCATATTTGAGGAAATTTAATGTACTGTGATATTGTCTCTTATTCGTTTGATAGCTATCAAATCTTTTATGATCATAAAAATAAAGATGAGTAAAAACATTGAATCCTTTATTGTATTCCCTTGACATACAGCAAATATTTCTTCAATTTTAAGATGCTTAATTCTGTGCATGTGAATTTAAAAAAATCAAATTGAAGTTTTTATCAATAAGACCATTATAGAATTTTATTGCTAAAAGAGAATTTAAAATTCATACAGCCCTGGGATTCTTAATCTGGACTTTGTGAGCTGGTTAATTATTATAACTATATTTAAATTTGATTTAAAAATTTATATATATATATATACATACATACATATATATATATATATTTTTTTTTGATTCATTTAAAAGAAACTGACATAGGCCAACACCTTTATTTTATTGTAGAACAAATTGAGATTCACAAAATATAGGATTACTTAAAATCACTCAACTTTGTCACTGTTCATGTATTATAGAAAATTCATGTAAGAACCTCGATCAGAACCCAGTTTTCTTGAATCCTAGGTTAGTACTCTTTCTTTTATAGCAAATGATCAGTTTCATTAATAAAATTTTCCCATTTGCAACTCTGAAACTACAGACCAAATTATTTAAACTATTTTCTCTATATATCAGATATTTGTAATAGAGAAACTTCAAGTTTGTGCTAATGCCAGTCATAGGTTTATGATTTTATTCAGAAGATTTATTCACTTAACAATTGTTAATGTAACATCCACTATATATAAAGCACTGTTCTTGTTAATGTACACGAGAGAGGGAAGTAAAGAGACAGATAGATGTGGAGGGGAAAATAAGACTTCATTTCTATTCTCAAGAATATATAGCAAAGAAAAATGATCGAAATATAGCAAAAATATAAAAGTATTAGGACATGGGAAAATATAAGAAATGTCAGTTTAGTAGTAGACATAGTGGTATGGAGACAGAATAGCTGAAAGAGTTTCTGAATATGAAAATTTCATAAACACTGTCAATGCAAACAAAAAAGTAAACACAGTCAACTTTGTGTTTGTGTCCCATAACTACAGTTTGTAACTAACTGTTTTCCTTATGTAAAGGTAGGAAGTGGAAAAGCTTCATTTACATGCTATTCAGGGGAAATAACTAACTATGAAGGGTTGTCAGCTGTGTGACCAAAGATCATTGGTTTCAAGGTCCCTCTTCTAGATTGCCCTTGTTGTGAACTCTGTGATTCCGTATATTTTGTCTTAGTGCATTCTTTAGAAAACTAAGCCTTAAAAGCTACATTCTGGGTGGCATCAAGATGATATAGAGTGGAAGCAGTAACTCCTGTAGACTTCCCCCCAACATTCCCTTTCAAAAACTTTAAAATTAAAAAAAAAACATTTAAATTTTAAAATGGCACTGCCAACAAATGGTTGGAAGGACACATTTTTTAGACTGACAACTTAGAATATTGGAAAGAGAGGTCTGTGTTGAGGACTCACTTGGAGCACATGAGACAGTACTACTAATGATGGGCATTGAAGGCAGTCATGTCAGAAGTAACAGCAGCAGTAGCTTTGGAAATTCTTAGCTCAGAGATGGAAAGAGAATCAGACAATTGGTTAGGAAAAAGTTACAAAAGATACTAAAGTGACAGTGGGCATAGGATTGGGCACTGTTTGACAACTCCATTGTCCATGCATAGTTCAGCGTTGCATTTCTAGAGCAGAGGGGAGTGCTAGCACTTCTGGTTTTAGTTGAAACTACTTGTATAAAGTCTAGATCCCATATCAGGAAAATAGAGACCATATGTCTTTCTGGATCACAGCACTTTGGAAACAACAAAAATGTACAGATCTCACAGAAATAGCTTGGAAAACAGTAGAATCAAAGAAAGAAAGAAACAAACAAACAAACAAAAGAATCCTGAAGCCTTGGACAGAGCTTCTTCATCTCAAAGGTGTATAGAGTTCAACTTTAACATAAAATTCAATGTCAAGAAATAGGCTGGAATAATGAGCAAATAAGAACCTGATCCAAAAAAACTAGAGGGATGACAGAGAAGATTGAGACATAAACTCAGAAGACACGACATTAGAATAGGAGTTAAATGATGTTTGTATATTTAGTAGATCTCTGGGAATCCTCAAGTTGTCTTGTAACTGGGGTTGCAAGAAGACAGTGAATGAGAAAACTGAGTAGTTTTCAATCATTCAGAATCCTAGGGTAAGCTGAGTAGCTCATAGTTGGCTAGTTTCTCTTTAGGTGCTTCCATTTTCATGCTTAGTGTACCATTATGATGAAGCATATGAAATGGCCTGGAAATTACAATTCAATTATATAAAAATATTTGTTACTTGTTTATTCTTGTCATGAATACCAACAGGTACTGTTGTGCTTTGTTATTTTTGGAAGAATTAAATATAAATTCTTGTAGGGTTTGGAAATTGGAAATTGATACTAGCCTAACATATGTTTTTTTTTTTTTTTCCCAAAGACTGCTCTTTAAAAAAAGTTGGAAGGAAAGTAGTCTGTCAGCTTTAACTTTTGAATTCTCAAGCTGATGAAGATAACACTCTGACTAAAGAGAGTCTCTCATAGAGACCTACTTCATCAACAACATTCTCACATATAATATGCAAATCTCTTTCACAAGTGGAAAAACTCCAAGTGGAGTGTGTATAAGGAATTGTATTAAATTGTAGGCCAGTTGGAAACTAGAGTTTATCATTAAGTTGTTTTTTTTTTTTTGTCAAACTGTTTGGAGATTGCAAAGTCAAAACTATCATTCCAATGAGACACTTCAGGGCAAAAGACCAACCCATATTAATATAAATAATAAGTAATCAACATAAGTATATGGTATTTAATTACATAAAATACTAACTAAAGAATAGATAGCAATATGAACATATAGGACAGTAAAAAAAAAGTAGTGTCCTCTTAAAAGTTTAGAAGATGAGAATTTTAGAAAATTTAGGGTGAATACACAATTATTTTAAAATTGAAAATGATGAAAGGGGCAGCTAGGTGGTGTAGTGGATAAACCACCGGCCCTGGAGTCAGGAGTACCTGGGTTCAAATCTGGTCTCAGACACTTAATAATTACCTAGCTGTGTGGCCTTGGGCAAGCCACTTAACCCCATTTGCCTTACCAAAAAAAAAAAAAAAACCTAAAAAAAAAGAAAGAAAATGATGAAAAAATCATCTCTTTAGGGCTTAGGTAGCCTTTCTCTTGATGTGAGATTATGTTGGCTCTCTCTCAGTGAGAGAAACAGAGAGAGAGAGAGAGAGAGAGAGAGAGAGAGAGAGAGAGAGAGAGAGAGAGAGAGAGAGAGAGATACTGCACTTTGCAGGTTACTACATTGTCCTCCAGAAAAGTATTCTTCTCTTCATCACTGCTCCCCAAAGAAGTAGCTGAGGAACCACAAAAGGCTTCTCTCTTCTTTTTAATTAGAAAAGTCAATGAGCTCAAGCAAAGCTGTTCCAGAAGATAGAATACCAAAAAAAAATAAAAGGTCAGAGGTAGAGTCAAGATTATAGAGGCAGCAATACAACCAAATCTCCCAGTACTCCTCTCTGAGCAACTTTAAAATAATTCCTCAAATCGAGTAGCAGAGTTATAAAATAGTCAGAGTGAGTCATTGTCAGACTAAAATAATTTTTAGTAGGTGTGCAGGAGAAATCTATCACACTAGGGTAGGGACTGGCTTGGAGCTTACATTGCAGCAACACCAGCAATGGACATTGGGACTCATTTCAATAGTAGTGACAGCATCTTTGGGACCTCTCAGTCCAGAGATGGTAACAGGGTCAGACTGCTAGTTAGAAATAAATAACAGGACATTCCTTGATAGCAGAGTAAAGGACCTGGTGATGCCAGGCAACTCTATTGTCCATACATGGTTCTGACTCAAATCCCAGGGCAGATAGGGGCACTAGGGGAATAGGACACCTATTGTAGGAGAATAGGAAACCTGATCATTGATGCAAGATGAAAAGGAGAACTGGTATTTGAGGCTGCAGAAAACCATTGATCCTTCCTGGATAAAGACCAGCTTGTTGACTAAGAGAATAGGGTCTACTTTTCTCCATGTATCATACCAAATTGGAAGCACTGAAAACTTACAGATCCTCATAATTCACCCTAAAAATAGTAGCATGGAAAAGTCTGAAGTCTAGTCCAGTACCTTCTTATCACCAAGTGAGCAGAGATCAACAACATCAAGTTCAAAGTCAAGAAATAAGCTGGAAAGATGAACAAACAACTTAATCATGAATAGTTATATGGTGACAAAGTAGACCAACAAACTCAGAGAAGACAATAATGTAAAAATAGTAAAGCCTTAAAGGAAAAAAAATGAAAATCAGATTTCTGAATTCCTGAAAAAGTTAATAAAGACAAAGAGTGGCAGAGGAAAATTTTGAAAAATAATAAGGTTGATGCAAGAAAGTTAATAAAAGATAACTGGTTAGTGAAAGAGGCACAAAAGTAATGAAGAAAATAACTTAAAAAAAAGAATTCACCAAAGTGTCACAAGGGCACAAACATTTAGTAAAGAAAAGAACTTCTTAAAGAGCTGAATTAGACCAATGAAAAAAAGAGGCACAGAAGTTTATCCAAGAAAATGAAACTTTAACATTTATAATTATACATGTAGAAGCTGACTCCATCAGACATCAAGAAACAAAAAAAAAATCAAAAGGAGAAATAGAAGGAAATGTGAAATATTTCATAATATAACTGGAGAGATAATTTAAGAACTATGGAGTATCTGAAAGGATCATTGAAATAGTATAGATATTATACTTCAAGAAGTATAAAGAAAACTTCCCTGATATACTAGGACCAGAGAATAAAATAGAAATTGAAAGAATCCACTATTCACTTCCTGATAGAGAAATACAAATGAAGATTCCTAGGAATATTATAGCCAAATGCCAGGACTCCTTGGTCAAAGAGAAGATTTTTAGTTACAAATCAAGATGACAAAAATAAAATCATCAGTTTCCATGTTAAAGGAGCAGTGAGATTGGGATTTGATATTTTAGAAGGCAGGGAACAAAAATAACCTATCCAGTAAAATTGAGGAAAGTTCTCATAGCTGTCAGAAATGGTAAATGTTGGAGGGGATGTGAGGGAAATAATTATATTAATGCAATATAGAAACAGTTATAACTGGTCCAACCATTCTGGAGAACAACTTAAAATTGTTAGTTATAAAGCTCTGCTTAACCTTTGACCCAACAATATCAATACTAGATCAATATCTCAAAGAAGTAACAAAAAGTATAAAGGAAAAGTACAAAAATGTATATATTGATTTTTTTAAATGGCAAAAAAATTGAAAATAGAGGGGAAGTTCATCATTTAGGGAGTGGCCTAATGAAATATGGTATATGATTGTGATGATCTAGTATTGGGTTATAAGCAATGATGACAGGAATGTTTTCAGAAAAACTTGCCAAGAACATATGAACTGTTACAAAGTTAAATGAGGAAAACCAGAGGATTATTTTACACCATAACAGCAATATTGTAATGGTGATCAACTATGAAAGTCTTATCTATTCTGATCAATATACTGATCAACACAACGTTTTTTGATTTTCTTTTTAATTGATATTTCATTTTTCTGAATACTTTATGAAAGTTTTTCATGAAGTGTTAATCAGATTCTGAAGGGATTTTTTCTTTTGTTTTTGTTTTATTTTGTTTTGTTTTACTTCCTCTGAATGGGGATAGCATTGTCCTAGCTTTTGGAACTGCTAAAAGAAGCTGCTTCCACCAAGGTTGATCATCTCACAATGTTGTTAATATGTACATTGTTCTCTTGGTTCTACTCCCTTCATTCAGTATCCTATTAAGTCATTCCATGCTCCTCTAGAGTCCCAACCATTTATGGTTTGTTATAGAGCAATAATTTCCATTGTATTTAGGTAACATAACTTGTTTAACCATTCCCAATTGATGGGTATTCCCTCAATTTCCAATTCTTTGCCATCATAAAATGAACTGCTAGAAATATTTTGGAACTTCTGGATATAGACCTAGAAGTGCAGTTGCTGGGTCAAAGGGTATGATGAGTTTTATTGCTCTTTGAGCATAGCTCCATATTGCTCTCCAGAATGTTTGGATCTATTCAGAAATCCACCAGCAATGCATCAATATTCCAATCCTCCCACAACCTCTCTAACACTGATCATTTTCTCTTTTTTTCATCTTTGCCAATCTGATAGGTGTGAGATGATAACACAGAGGTGTTTTAATTCACAATTCTCTAGTCAGTAATGATTTGGAGCATTTTTACATTTGATTTTATGTGTAGCTTTAATTTCTTCATTTTCAAACTGTCTATTCATCTCCTTAAAGATATGACCATTTATCAGTTGGGGAATGACTTACTTTTAAATTTTATGCATATATTTCATGCATATATATTTTAGAAATTAGACCTTTATCAGAACTCCTAGTTTTGAAGATTGTTTCTCAGCAGAAAGCTGGGAATTTTGGCACTATTGATGTTATTATTGCATAACTTTTTAATTTAATATAGTCAAAATAATCATTTGTCAGTTTATAATGCACTCATTTCTTGCTTGGTCATAAATCCCCTTTCCAAACATCTAATAGATAATTTCTTGGTCTATTAATTTATCAATGTTGTCACCTTTTATTTCTAAATCTGGTACCCTTTTGGACCTTATTTTGGTACAGGGTGTGAGATATGGGCCTATGCCTAGTTTTGCCATATTATTTTCCATTTTTCCCAAAAAGTTTTTTCAAATATTGAGTTCTCATCCCAGAATCTGATATCTTTGAATGTGTTAAACAGTTGGTTGCTGTAGTCACTTACTGTGGTTTCTTCTAAACCTATTCTAATCCCATTGATCCATTGTTCTATTTCTTAACCAGTATCAGGCAATTTTGATGATTGCTACTTTATAGTATAGTTTTAGATCTGCAGATCTAGGCCACCTTCCTTTACATTTTTCCCCATCAGTTCCCTTATGATTCTTGACTTTTTATTGCTCCAGATGACTTTTGTTACTAATTTTTTTAGCTCAGTGAAATAGTTGTTTGGTAGTTTGATTGATATGGCCCTGAATAAGTGATTTAATTTGGATAGAATTGTCATTTTTATTATTTTAGCTTGACCTAACTGTAAGCAATTGACATTTTTCCAGTTATTTAGATCTGACTTTGTTTGAGTGAAAAGTGCTTTATAATTGTGTTCATACAGTTTCTGGGTTTGTCTTGGGAGGTAGATTCCAAGTATTTAATGTTGTCTACTTAAATGGAATTTCTCTTTCTATCTCTTGCTCTTAGACTTTGTGACTCATATATAGAAATGCTGATGATTTATGTGGAATTATTTTATATCCTGCTACTTTGCTGAATTTGTTAAATCTTTCAAGGAGTTTGTTAGATGATTTTCTCAATATCATCTGCAAAGAATAAAAGTTTTGCTTCCTTATTGCCAATTCTAATTCCTCCAATTTCTTTTTCTTCTCTTATTGCTACAGCCAACGTTTCTAATACTATATTGAATAGTAAAGGTGATTATGGACCTCCTTGCTTCACCCCTGATTTTATTGGAAATGCTCCAAGTTAGTTCCCATTACATATATTTGCTAATGGTTTCAGATAAATACTATTTATCATTTTAAGGAAAATTCCATTTATTCCTAAACTTTCTATTGTTGTGAATAGGAAAGGATGTTGTATTTTATCAAAGACTATTTCAGCATCTATTGAGATTGGGGCTTACAGGAATGAAGAAAGTGGGGTAATGCCAACATCAGGACCAATTTTTGTCATGAAGTGTCAAGAAACTCAAATAGATAAGAAGGAACAATGTGAATGGAGATCTACTGCTGTTCTGGCTTAATCATAAGCATTCGTTTTACTCCCTGTCTTTTACTTTGTCTACTGAATCCTTTCCTACTTCAATATCCTTCAAGTTACCTTCACTAATTTCTGTTGGTTTTGCTATTGAGATGTTCAATTATGTTGAGTATTTTCCTAATATTGAACCATACCTGCCTACCTGGTATAAATCCCACCTGTTCATGGTATATTATCCTAGTAAGAATTTGTTGCAGTCTCATTGCTAAAATTTTATTTAAGATTTTTGCATAAATATTCACTAGGGAGATTAGTCTATAATTTTCTTTGTCTGTTTTGGTTCTTCCTAGATTAGGTATCAGCACCATGTTGGTGTCCTAAAAGGAATTTGACAGAACTTCTTTTATATTTTTAAGTAGTTTATGTAGAATGGGAATTAATTGTTCTTTAAATGTTTGGCAGAACTCATTTGCAAATCCATTTGGACCTGGAGATTCACACAGATTTAAGAATTCCTAATGAAAAATGTTATTCACCTCCAAAGAAAGAACTAATGAACTGAATACAGAAAAGAAGCATAGTTTTCTCACTTCATTTTTCTTTCTTTTTGTGTGATACGGCTAGCATGGAAACAGATTTTGTATAATTTCATATGTAAAATTAATATATTCTTTGCTTTCTCTTTAGATAGAAGAGCATTTAGAGGGAGGGAGGGAGAACATTTGAAACTCAAAATTAAGAAAGAAAAGTATGAAAAGAATAATTAAATAATTAAATGATTGAAAGGTAAGGGTACAAATGATTCCAAAATTTAAAAATATCATTTATTAATTACCTACTATGAACTCTACTGGGTGCTAAGAATAAAAAAAGTAAAATGAAATAATCCCTAAGCATATAGGTATACATATCTATCTATCTATCTATTTATCTATCTATATGTATATCTATAGATATAACTATATATGTAAATATGATTATGCATATAAAACCAATTGCATTGACTTTCCCCTCCTACAACCCCCAGATGAAGGAAGGTCCTAACAACTAGAAGAATGAGGGAAAGGTCTCTTCTGTATAGTGGTGTTGGTAAACAGTGCTGTACATCTGCAGAGCAGAAAAATGATCATCAGGTTTTTTCCCTCTCCCTTTCTATTAGGACTTGAGAATTCTACATACATCATTTCATGTCAAAGTTGCCCAGATTTTCCTTATAACTATAACATGTGTCATGTGTCCTTCTGATAGACAGTTTATATATATCTTTTGTCATGCTCCTTCTCACTCTTCAATTCTGTCTTCTGGAGAGCTATAGGGAGATGTGTGCTAGAATCAGCTCCAACTGATACAAGAAAACTAATTGTTCAATTTTCATTATGAGTTCTGACAGCTCAAAAAATCAGTAAACAATACAAAACAGGGTTTGATTTATAGTTTTGCTGATTGTCTATACTTAAGAAAATGTTTATAATTCAGTTTAAACTTAAAACTCTATTGTGGGTATTAATTTTCTTTTTTGAGTTAGTTATTAAATATTTACCAGGACTCATCTAGTATTTCCTTTAAGAATTATACCTGCATTTTAGTTTCCACCAGATCTTAAGTGTTATTGTCCCCTAGATTTCCAAGGTATAAATTTGCTTTGAATCAAGGGAGCCCTGACTTTTTTCTAAATGAAAGCCATCTCATCAAACTATCAAATATTATCCTTGAAGATAATTATTTCTTACAATGTAGAAGTAGAATCAATAGGAAGAATTCTTGGATATGTAGGATGAGTGAAATTACACTGGCTTAAGGAGAATGAGAAAGGGTTATCTTATACCAAACAGAAGATAATAATAAATCCATTATTAATAGTATATAACCAAGGAAGGTTGGATACAAAGGTCACCAAATTTTTAATTTAAGAAGGTAGACTCATAAAATATTTTCATGTAGTAACACCTGTGATCATAAAAGGACATAATTATGTAAATAAATCAACCTTGAGAATTTCTGCACACAAAAGCACAATTAATGAATTGTCTAATTATTCTTCCCTGCTGTGTGCATTAATGATATTGAAGTTTACATATATATCCAACGGCTTTTATCAAAGATTAACAAAAGTCTAACCTGAGAGTCAATGAATGATGAATCAATGAATGAAAAAAATTATTAAAATATTGCTATGTGCCAATCATTGGGCTATGGCCTAAGGATGCAAACAAAAAAAATGGGGCCATACCTCATTTAAGGAGCTCAAATTTTAATTGGATAAGTTATACACATGCACACACACACACACACACACACACACATACACATACACACACAAACACACATACACACATTTTCTTTGAGATACTCCTTCAAATATTTGAAACTAGCTATTATGTCCCTGTAAGTTTGTTTGTTTTTGTCTTTTTTAGACTAAACATTGGGGCAGCTAGGTGGTGCAGTGGATAGAGCACTGGCCCTGGAGTCAGGAGTACCTGAGTTCAAATCTGGCCTCAGACACTTAATAATTACCTAGCTGTGTGGCCTTGGGCAAGCCACTTAACCCCATTGCCTTGTAAAAAAAAAACCTTAAAAAAAAAGACTAAACATTACCAGCTCCTTCAACTGATTCTTAAATCGTCTTCTAGAAAAGATTGCCAGTATTGGGTCTATAGTATTTGAAATTAGGGATAATCATGTATTTCTGGAATCCAAAAATGACATAAACTTGCCAAATCAATCAATCCTAAAGATCTAGGCTCATCCAATCAGGGAGAGTCAATAGCCAGTCTCAGGTCTGTGTCCTAGCTTGGGGAAAGTGCATAACACCAGAATTTCCTGGAATAATTAGAGAGATAATATCAAAATTATAGCATAATATAGATAATGTAGTAATAATAATAAGCATAATAATAATATATTAATATAGATACAGGAGGTTTCCTGGGGTTAGTTACACAGTTCAGCTCTAGAACTTCATTTCCTAAGATAACTTCTTGAGGTTGATATTTAGTACCAGGAAAATTGAGATAGGGTAATAATAGGTATTGGACCAGTGGTCAGTTAATAAAAAAAAAATCAAGGCTTGGTTAAAAGATCTAGAAACTAGTACATGATTAGATTAGAATTAGAGCTAGGTTCAAGTTCAAATTCTCTAATATTATCACACTTCTTCTACCTTCAATATTTCCTAAAACTCACCTTCTTCTTCTTATATAAGATTCCAACATTCTTATTTCTCAGGTAGATATCAGCTCCCAAAGGAAATTATCCCTGATTAGGACTCAAACATCCACAGTGGCAGTAATGCCATTCTAATCTGCTCCAACAAAATCACCTTCTCCAATATAACCCCCTCCCAGTCCTAAACACTACTTTGTGGATGTGGCAGCCATCCTCCATAACTCTGGGCAATGGTCAGTAGATAGCAATATTTTTTTCTATTGTTAAAATATTTATGTATTAAGAGATTATTTGGAAAGTGGTCTTCAAGAGAGACAATTGATAATATTTTAATGTTTACACTTTGTAACATATCTTTACTTGCTATTTTAAATACTTTTTCTGTTTTATTGTTCCTATTAGCAATACAAATAACAATAAATGGAGAAAAAAGATCTCTAGGATTATATACTTTTTTTCAGAGATGTAGAGTAAGAGAAATATCTAAAACCTGTGACCCAATTCATAGGGACTGCACCAGGGACCATAGATATAAAGGCTAGTTATTGATGCAAGTAGGTAATAATATGGAGCTTACAGGAATGAAGAAAGTGGGGTAATGCCAACATCAGGACTAATTTTTATCATGAAGTGTCAAGAAACTCAACCAGAGAAGAAGGGGGAAAATGTGAATGGAGATTTACTACTGTGCTGGCTTAATCATGAGCATTTCTTTTACTCTGTCTTGTACTTTGTCTCATACATTTGCTGAATCATTTCCTACTTCAATATCCTTCAAGTTATCTGAACTAATTTCTGGTATCTTTGCTAACTGCTGTCTGCATGCCTATCCCATTACTGGCTGCTTGTCCATTTTGACTTTTGATATTCACTCTTTTCCTGGTGAATATTTGCTTACATGGTTCCCAACAGACATCTTATTCTGAGGGGAGCATTGCTTCTGTTGTGATTATGACACTTTTAGTTCTACCTCTTTACTATGATGAGAGATTATGTCTAATATTCTGGGGAAGACAGTTTCTCCAAATCCTAACTGACTAATACAATAGTCTGCTTTTTCTTTCTCAACTCACAATTGCAAAAATAATCTATCAGTTATTGTTTCACCAAAGTTTAGGCAACACTAGTACAAGATTGGCCAGATTATTTAGTTTTGCATTTCAGGAAGGTAAGGATTTAAGTTCCTGGAGGAGAGACAAGCTGGAATTGGAAAACAGGAAACTAGATCAAACAATTTGTAATCCAGGTGAATCATCTGGACTAATCTTATCAAAAGTCAGTGTAGCAATAGCAACCTAAGTGAGGAGAAGACACCAAAATGATCGCTAAAATCCTAAAAGTGAATCCTAAAAGTAGCCTTGGTGCCACAGTGGATAGAGCCTGGCATTTGGAATCAGGAACACATGTTCATGAGTTCAGCTCTGAACTCAGACACTTACTATCTTATTGACCCTCTTTGTCTCAGTTTTGTTAGCTGTAAAATATGCTAGAGAAGGAAATGCAAAGTACCCCATTATCTGGGTCAAGAAAATCCCAAATGGGATCCTAGAGTTAGACATGACTAAAAAAGGAGTGAACAATGACAAACTAGAGCAGAAGCTTCTTCTGGATGTCTTGAAGTCTACCAATGTCCTTTCTAAAACATGCAGGACTAATTAAATAAACAGTAGATAGAAACTGAATTTTTGATTCAAGAAGAGCTGAAATAAAATCTCACCTCAGACTCTTATTAGCCATATCATTCTGAGAAAGATACCTAACTGCTCTGGACTTTATTTTCTCATTTGATGATTTAACCAGAAAGAAACTAGAATCTAGAAGAGAACAAATTAACAGTTCCCCTCAATATCTTCTTTCTCTCCATGTGGTGAGCAAAGAATTAGATCAAGGGTGAATTTATGGGAAGGTTAAGAAAGAAGCTGATAGGAATATTTTAAGAATTTAATCCCCTTGCAAAACAGTGTCAGAATGCAAAAATTTTCACAATATTTAATTAGGGAAAAAAATAAAATACTATTAAAAATGTGAGGCAGGGCACTCAGAATTTAAAAGTACTATGCTATGAACTTAAGTATATACCATGAATTCTTATTTCAGCTGTGAAAGGATATAAAACTTCTGACTTTACTTCAGATTAGATTTTATTTTCCACAGGACACTATTAGAATCAATTCTACAAGTCTTCCTAAGTGGTGGTTTTACACTACGTGCTATAAACTAATATTTTAAAATTACCTGAGTGAATTTATTTCATTTAACAAGTACTTTATAAATATTCATTTTAAAAGTCATGTTTATAAATTGCAACAGTCCTTTGTAAATGTCCAATTACAATCATTTGACAAGAATAAATCTACTTTGGGGCAAACAATACCTTGATTTATGCAGATCCCATTAGAGATGACTGTGAACTATAATTATCCGAGTGCACTATCATTTACCCTGCCCAGTCATTCGCAGAGTTTAATACATTCAACAGAGACTAAATTCTTGAAACTGGTTTTTAATAATGCCAAAGATACATATGTCACCACCCTTTTTAATTTGGTT
The DNA here is from genome assembly GCF_037893015.1 of Macrotis lagotis. Taxonomy (NCBI): domain Eukaryota; kingdom Metazoa; phylum Chordata; class Mammalia; order Peramelemorphia; family Peramelidae; genus Macrotis; species Macrotis lagotis. The sequence continues at coordinate 133,676,162 of NC_133660.1, read as the reverse complement.
CCGTGTTTGAATAAATAATTTCAACCCCAATGCTGCTCATGTCATTTGACTCAGCTAGCCAGGCTTTGAAGAAAATAGGAGTAAACACAATAGAAACCAATTTTCAGTTTTTCTAAGATCAATTTTATTGTTTCATTATAGTTTTACATTTTTTTATCCTAATGCATGTATTCAAATGCTCAATCAGGGATTGGGTGGATAGGGGGGAGGGGGAAGAGAGAAAGAAGATAGAATCAGAGAGATCATAGATGATATTTTAAATATATATATATATATATATATATATATATATATAGAGAGAGAGAGAGAGAGAGAGAGAGAGAGTGAGAGAGATAATAGGCAGAAACAACATTCAGAAGAAGAAGAAGAAGAAGAAGAAGAAGAAGAAGAAGAAGAAGAAGAAGAAGAAGAAGAAGAAGAAGAAGAGGAAGAAGAAGAAGAAGAAGAAGAAGAAGAAGAAGAAGAATTCAAAAAGAGTTGAGATCAAATTTCTTCTCAGACATTTGGAGGCCATATCTGAGATAGGCATCTAAACTCTCTGGACTTTATTGTCTCATTTTGTGAGTTAATCTGGAAGAAACTAGATTCTGGAGGAGGAGGAGGAGGAGGAGGAGGAGGAGGAGGAGGAAGAAGATAGGCCATCCAAGAAAGGATGGAAGAAAAGGAGGAAAGGGAGAATGGAAAGGAAGGGAAAAGTAGGTCTAGAAATCAATCAAAATCAAATGACTTTTACTAAGTGCCTACAATGTGTAAGTCACTTTTCCAGACTTTAGGAATATAGATATACAAATAAAGCTATCTACCCTTTAAGATGTCTTTGGTGCTTTTCTTGTTAGTGGGAATGAGAAAAGGATAAGGAATTCATAGACACATTTTTTACTTGGACAGTAATGCAGAAAAGAAAATAAGAACTAACCACTTTTGTGAGTTCGTCCTTTATTCTTTTCCAAAAAATATCTGTCTAGTAAAAAAGTACTTGCTAACTTCACTAAAACCAAGATCCTCTAGATTTTGGAGAAATTAGAACAAATTGTGTTTCAAATTCTATCATAGATCTGATACCAATCTTGGGGTACACATTTGGCAAAGGTTAAATGAGATTTCTAAATATTGTATCAGATTTTTGAGCAGATGGTTAGAGCTTCCATCCAATCAACCTTATCATATAGGACCTCTTTATCACAAATCCATATTTTTGGCATAATCCTACACTTTTCATAACTCAATAATCATCCATAGTCAAGAAAGTGACAAATTATAATTGTCCTATTTAAATGGTTAAAGATAAACAATTCTTATACTAGAAAACTGAAGGATAAAGATCACAGCTACCTTGGAAGTGCTAAATGATTAATAATTCAGAATAAAGAATAACTTTGGTAAAAGTAAGAATAATTACAATCATAGCTAACATTTATAAGATGTTTACTATGTGTTAGCAACTGTTTTTAAGTGCTTCCCTAAGAGGTAGATACTATTATCATAAGAAAACTTCAATTTTAAGAATTCCAAATATTTTATAATAAACTAATGAACAAATGATAAGAATGTTATATTCATTAGGAGGAATTATAAAGTTATAAATAGTCTTTAGCAAATGTTTGTGTAATTATAAAAAATGTAAATTATTACTTAGTTTTTATTTCATTCTAGAAAAATGGAAAAAGAAGGGAGGGAGGAAGGAAAGGAGGAAGCAAAAAATAAGGATTTATTAAGTGCCAACTATATGCCAAATGCTCCTAAATATTTTCAAAAATTCTGAGAATTGGTGCAATTATTATCATTTAAATTTTGGACAGAAATACTCTATTTCCACTTAATAATTTAGATATGATTTGATGACTTTACTAATGTGCCTTTCATAGTTGATAGAATTAAAGACCTCACCAAAGGCAAAATATTTTAAATCCATTACTCCGCAATTGAATGGGTCTATTATTCTACTTTGCATAATGGCCAGACTCATTTTACAATACTTGTTTTCCCCTAAGTCAGGCTGGACTTTTTTTATAGAAAATTTTTTTTTTTAATTTTAAATGTAATAAACCTTTAAGCACAAGAGTTAAGACATAGTGTTTTCTGAAGGAGAGAGAAACAGTAAAATGCATTCAGGGAAATCAACTGTCTTGAAGAAAAGAGGAAAATTAAACCCAGAGAAGAGATGATTTGGGATAAGGAGTGTATAGTGGCAGTGGTAGTAAGAGATAATCTTGAGGGAAGAGACAGACACAAGACAGTCTTCAAGTGGTTGAAGGGTTGTAGTTTGAAAGAAGGGTTAAGGTTTTGTTTTTGTTTTCATTTTTATTTTTTGCATTTGTTCTTTTTTTCCTGAGATCGGAGGGAAAACCTATCAGCAGCAGATAGAAAGTACAGAGAGACAGATTTAGATGGATTATATGAATAACTTTCAAAAGCAAGGGTTACCTAGAAGAGTATTGCGCTGTTTGTAAGAGTATGTTAACTCTTCCCTGTAGGCTCTAAACAGAATCAGGTAGCTGTGGGTTATATAATAGAAGGGATTTCTTTTTCAGGGATATATCAGAGTTAACAGCCTCTGAAATTCCTTCCAACTCTTATATTCTATGAGCCAGTGACTCTAATGAAACAGAAAGTTTTAAAATTAAAGACTATGATTTTGAAATGAATTGTCATTTCATAGTGTTCTGAACCAAGAGAAAACAAAATATAAACTTGAGGTATGTGTGATTGAACTTCATATCCCAGGAAGGAATCCCTTTATGAAGGCAGATACTAATGTTGTTCTTCATTCAACCTTAATGAAAAGAGAAAGCAACTTTGTCTCTGAGATATCTATGTTCATTCATCCTTATTTCCTAAATCTCTTAATATCTCAAGCAAATTACATTGCCAGTGGAAAACAACTTAGCCCTACAATCTGAACCTTAAAAATGGTGCTTTTAAATTTTCTGTTGCTTAAAAATAAACCTGTGTGCAAAAAAAAAAAGATGTCTTTGCATAAGCCCTGGCCTATTCTCCTATTTTGTTTTGTAAATGTTTTTCCTTAATCATATATTCTGCTTCTTTTACTTTAAATGTTGCCTCAGGTGCTTTTCACTGTAGCTTATAGTCATAAATTCATTCCCCTTCAATATATTTTACTCTGGGAGTGAGGATAGAGGTAGAATGAGGTATGTTTTAAGATCTGTGTCACAGTTATTGCCAGGTAATGAAAGTTTGTTGAGGTTTTAATTCACTGAGTTCTTTGAGTCTATTATTGTTCCAATAAATTCTGAACCTGATGTATTGCATTTCCTATAGTGTATGCTTGAGTTAAAGTTTCTTATCATCTTAATAAAAATTGGAGATTTATGTGCACTGGCCTCCTAAACATAACAGCCCTGTTATATATATATATATAAAGATATAAAGTATGTGTGTGTAAATATATACGTATACATGCAGATATATACCTATATATGTATTTATGTATGTATGTATGCATATTTTCTCTGGAATCAAAAGCCACAACTTTTCTTTACAAAAGGTATTAAATATTAACTGTTTTGCCAAGAAAAAATGCTTTTGTTGAGACTAAAAAGACAGCAGTATGGGTTTATTCATGCTCCATCTGTTCCTCCACTCCCTTCAATGGCAACTTCAAAGCACATTAGAGTTATGGAATGCTTGCTAAGAAACACCAGCACAATAGACCTTAGGAACCCAGAAGAGTTAAAAACTGAAAGAATTCTGCTCTGAGTTGGCTACTTAATTCAATATTTAATTGTATGTGTATTCATTTCTATTGATTTTTTAACACTGATAGAGAAAAGTAACTTCTTAGCACGGGCCCAATTACTGTGGGAGTAACTCTCCTTTCCTGAATGAACAATGCTATTTATAAATGAAGGAAATTACAAAGGTTTATTTCCCGCTGCTAATTTTGCTAGTGTACTGAATTAGTAGGGCACTGCTGGGAGCAGCAGGAGACCTTTATGATACATTAGCAGGAAGGAACAGAGCTGATGAGTGGTGTTAATCATTAAAAGCCTCAGTTATTATAGGTGTCAACAGGATCTGAAGAAAGTACACTCCCACCCCATGTGCCCGACCTCCTGTCCCTCCCCAGTATTCTAGTTCAAGGTAGTTTAAAATAAGCACCAGATAAAACTTGGTCTGTGCTATCGATTTCAACTAGAATTATGCCATTTAGAATATAAAGAAAACTAATGGGAAACAAAGTGCTAATGTTAAAAGGGAAACAATAACAATAACCAAAAAACCCTTTACTCCCTGCTTAAGCAGTCTTTGTTTTTTTTTTCCCCTTTCAGCTCCTAATTTGGACGCGTTTATAAGAATTTACAAATAAGCTTGACTGTTTCTATGTACAGGGAGATAATTTTTTTAAAGTTTCTTGGCATTAGAAGTATAGGCTCCTCTGATATTAGATGGAAGTATAACTTAAGGCTTTATTTCAATGTAAATTAGAATCTAAAGAAATAGTTTACTTTATTCTATTTTCCATTTCTAAACATCTGCCCATTTCTCCATGATGCTAGGTGTTTTATAGGGATTTTGAATAATATCTTCCTATTAGTGGCTTGCCTTCCTTTACTTTTTTTCTAATAAAGGAAATTATTTTTACTGAATACTTAACAGTGTTCAGTCATATTTTAATGCTTCATTGTCCATTTTAAAGAAAAGACAAAATATAGCCTGCTCTATATATTCAATGTCTGGGGTTTTTATTTGTTTGTTTGTCAGATTTCATCATGTACACATTTTGAAGTGCAGAGTAAATTTTTGAATTGGAAGCTCAGAATTCTGCTCTTCCCGTTCTAGAAGAAGTGAATTTATAGTCAGTCAGGAGAATACCTGCCAGGGGCAATAGAGATAGAAGGCATCACTGCGGAACTCAAGAAGAAACCAGGTCCTGACCCAAACTCATAGGCGAGCACATACAAGCTAAAGATGTGAATCAGATAGCTAGCTATTAAGCTATCCAATAGGTCCATCGTGATCATTTTAGAACTGGTTTAATTGTACTACAAGGCCTCTTTCCCTGTCTTTGTATTTTAGTAAATGACAATGTACAAATCGATCCTTCTTTTCCATCATCAGTAACCATATTGGACAAATCATGTAAACATGTCTAATCTAAACAACATCCCTGTATCTTGGAACTGACAATTATTCTGCTAGAAAACTGTGGCCAAACCTGCTTAAGTAACAAGATTCTTCATATCTGTGCAGCTGTGGAAGGCTTGCCTGCCTGCAGTCTTCCTTCAATCTGAGTTAGGATAAGTGATGCTTGTATCCCTGAGGCAATTTCCAACTGGTTAGGGATTGACAAGCACAACTGCTGACCAGCCTGCTTCCAAATTCTTCTAATTACTGTTGACGAGAAACTCATGGTTTAATCACGGAATTTTGCAACTCATACTTCCTTTCTTTCCCTGGAATCTTAAAATCCTAAAGTCTATGGTAGATTTTTACAAGCATCTATGCATTCCTTTGTTTTTAATAAACAATATCATTTTCATGCTATTCTAATATGATATGGTCAGAGAAACAGCAAGGGACAATGCACAGCAGGCAGACCTTGGAATCAGGACAAAAAATGAGTTCAAATCTCAACTTTGAAACTTGATACCGGTATATCATGTTACTTAAGCTCTCTAATTCTCAACTAACTGATTTAGCTACTAAATTATACTTGGTTTACAATCTGTCCTGGTAGAGAGCATTCTCACAGTAATGAAATTAAAGAGACCTGCTTTGATAAGAAACCTGGACTCTGTAGCATGAAATTGGAGATAGCATATAATTGAAATAGATTTTGAATTTTGTTCTTTTGCTAATGTCTTAAATATTTATAAATATATATGTACATATTCTACATATTCCCATATATACCCAAATACATATATAACATACATACATATAAATATATTTACATATAGCCCCAACACATGAACATGTGTGTTTACCCTAGAGGAAATAGAGTCCTAAATTGATCTATACCTAAATTCGTGCTTTCACGTGTGTGCATGTGTGAATCTTTTGTGCATACTGAACTAAGTAAAATATGAATTCTCTTTCATCGTCTTTGAACACATAGCTACTGGAAAAATAGAAACTAGCCACATGACCATAGATGTCGGAACTCAAAGGTAGAGTATTCTGCTAATTAAGGAAAAATTGATTAATAATTGAGGACAGCACATCATATTGCTCCATAAAAAGCCAGGAGTTGGATCCTGTCCACTACTGCTTAACAGTCTGATAGATCCAAATACCTCTATTTCATAGATTATAATAAATTTGGAATATTAAACCTGCAGAGATTTATGATTGGACATTGTCACCCATTAGATAGCATTCCTACAGCTATGGGCAAACAAGACTTTGTTCCTTGAGTGGTGAATTATGAATACCTTCAAGCAATTCACTCAGGATAGGATTGTAATATTGTCTCAGTCTATATCCTGTTGTGTAAGCCCACTGGCTTGTGTTTCTTGTTGGGGGATAGAGGTTCCTGTAAATTTGGGTCATAATTTGAAAGCTAAATATAGATCACTGCCCAGATATGTTAATTCTAATCATTACACATTACTTATATTCCTTGCAGTCCTCCCTCTGAAAGCAGTTTGGTGGGTAGAAAAGATTTTCCACTTAATAGAATAGATCTATGTTGTTGTGTTTAAATAGAGTCACTGTGATGGGGAGTCTTAAATTAATGGAGTCTGAGAGAGCTGGGTTTAAATACCTGCTCTATAACTTAATAGATGCCTGACCTCAGCAAGACACAAAATTCTATGTAAAAGATTTCTTATTTGTTTGATTGCCTCCCCAAGCTTCTCTCCTTAGGCAAGGTTCAACACATTGTTCAAGGACTTATATGTCCCATGGATCTTTTAAAAAAATATTGATTCCCTTGAATTTTTAAAACTTTTGTTATCAGAATCAGAATTTGAATGTACCCTTCCTTGGTGAATTAAATTATTTGTTCTTATGTGCTTGTCATCTTTCTTCCCAAAGACAGAGGAGATAGGATAAGAATAAGGTCATGTCAGTTAGAAAGAATTATGAAAGAACATACGGTATAATGGAGAGAGTATTGCACCAACAATGCCTTGGACTTACAATGTAAGTCTCAAGTGGAATTTTCTCCATATTTATGCCCAACTATTAGAATCCATAATTTATTTCAAGGTTTAGTTCATTCTCATTTTGTTTTGGGAAGTCTTTTATTATACTAAATTGTCAATACTCTTTTGATTATCTGTATACACTCATCTATATATGTATGCAAGTTCCTTGAGGGCATGGACCATTTTTAATTTTGACTTGGAATTTTTCTTGCTTAGAACAGAAGCTTTACCCATATTGTGAAGTGAAGAATTATTGTAATTTCTTGAAATATTTTTGGTGTAGGGCAAGGGAAGAGCTGTGATGTTATATATTTTGTTTTTTTCCAAAAGATGGTTAAAAGTAAATTTATTTATTTTTTTATATTTATTTTTTGTACAAATGATTTTTTATACATTATAAAAATATACTTGTTTAAGAGTAAACATAATACCCCCTCCCCCCAAAAAATACAGACCCTCATGGGAAATAAAGGAAAGAGAAAAAATTAAAATTAAAATTAAAGAATAATAATAATAGGGGCAGCTAGGTGGTGAAGTGGATGGAGCACCAGAGCCCAAATCCGGCCCCAGACACCCAATAATCACGCAGCTGTGTGACCCTGGGCAAGCCACCCTAACCCCATTTCCTGCAAAAACCAAACCAAAAACCAAAACAAAAAACAGTAGTAGTAGTAGTAGTAGTAGTAGTAGTAGTAGTAGTAGTAGTAGTAGTAGTAGTAGTAGTAGTAGCAGTAGTAGTAGAGGTGGCTAGCTGGCGCAGTGGACAGAGCACCATCCCTGTAGCCAGGAGTTTCCAGGTTCAAATCTGGTCTCAGACACCCAACAATTACCTAGCTGTGTGACCATGGGCAAGCCACCAACCCCATTTGCCCTGCATAATGCCCCCCAAATAATAATAATAACAATAACAATAACAATAATAATAATAATAATAATAATAATAATAATAATAATAATAATAAAAATGTGATTCAGTCTGTGTTCCAACACCACCAGCCCTGTCACGGGTGCATCACATTCTTTATGATAAGTCCATCACAAAACTACTTATATATTTTTCCACTGTTGCCATTGCTGATCACAACTCCCTCCATTCGTAATTCCCCCAACTCCCTCCATTCGTACTTCCCCACTATCATATACAATATTTTTCTCTCTACTTTCACTCTGTCCCTCTTCTTAAATGTGCCATAGGGTAGCTGAGAGGAACAGCAGATTGATCACTGGCCCTGGGGCCAAGAGACTCCAAGCCCACATACCACCCCTAAGGCTCAGCAACCACCTGGCCCTGTGGTCCCGGACAGGCCATCCAATTCCAGCCCCCTGCAAGAAGTAAAAAAGAATATGTATTATATATGACCACTCTCCCCCATGGTCCACCTGCTCCTCCATCACTCACAACCCCACCTTCCCCCGTCCCCCTTCTCTCCTTCTTACTCTAGATATCTATACCCCATTGAATATTTAGGCTGTTTCCTCTCCGAGTCACCACTGATAAGAGCAAAGGTTCCCCTCATTCCCCCTCACCTTTCCCCCTTCCATATTATTACAATAGCTCATTGTAATAAAAAAAATCTTATTATATGAATTATCTTAACCTATTCCACCTCTCCTTTCCTCTTACTCCCATTACATTTCCCTTTTAGCCATTGACTCCATTTGTAATATATATATATATATATATATATATATATATATATATATATATATATATATATATATATATCTTCAAATTTAGTTCTCTCAGGTGCTTCATCATCTATAAAAGCTCCTTCTACCTGCTCTATTAAATGAGAAATTTCTTATGAGTATTATCAGCATCATTTTTCTATGCAGGAATACATGTAGTTAATGATCATTAATTCGCTCATATTTTATCCTTCTCCTCCACTCTCTATGCTTCACCTGAGTCTTATATTTAAGATCAAACTTTCTGTTCAGCTCTGGCCATTTTAACAGGAACATTTGAAATTCCCCTGGTTCATTGAAAGTCCATCTTTTTCCCCTGGAAGAAGATGTTCAGTTTTGCTGGGTAGTTGATTCTTGGTTGCATTCTGAGCTCTTTTGCCTTCTGGAATATAATATTCCAAGCCCTACAAGCCTTTAATGTAGTTGCTGCTAAGTCCTGTGTGATTCTGACTGCAGCTCTACGATATTTGAATTGTGTCCTTCTGGCTGCTTGTAGTATTTTCTCTTTAACTTGGGAGTTCTGGAACTTGGCTATGATATTCCTGAGGGGGTATTTCTTTTTTGGATCTCTTTCCACGGTGGATCAGTGGATTCTTTCAATTTCTATTTTGCCCTCTGCTTCTAGGATATCTGGGCAATTTTCCTCTAGGAATTCTTTTAAAATGATGTCAAGGCTCTTTTCCTGATCATGACTTTCAGGTATCCCAATAATTTTTAACTTATCTTTCCTGAATCTGTTTTCCAGATAAGTTGTTTTTTCAGTTGAGATGTTTCACATTTTCTTCTAATTGTTCATTCTTTTGGTTTTGAAGTATTGTTTCTTGATTTTTCGTACATTCAGCAGCTTCCTTTTAGTTCCATTCTACATCAGAAGGATTTGTTTTCCTCAGAGAGCTTTCTTATTTCTTTTGCCATCTGGCCAATTCTGCTTTTTAAAGCATTTTTCTCCTCAATTGTTTTTGAAATATTTTATCCATTTAACCTTAGCTGGTTTTTAACATGTTATTTTCTTCAGTATTTTTTGGATCTCCTTGACTAAGCTGCTGACTTCATTTGCATGTTTTTCCTGAATCTCTCTCATTTATTTTCCCAATTTTTTTCTACCTCCCTCACTTGATTTTCAAAATCTTTTTTGAGCTCTGCCATAGCCTGATCCAAATGCAGGATCTTGTACTTCCTCATCTTCAAATTGAGTATTTTGATCCTTCTTGGGATCATAGACAATGTATTTCTTAATGGTGTTCCTCTTTTTTCTCTGTTTACTCATTTCCCCTACCTGTGCCTGCTTTGGGGGTGCTTCCTGAGCTTTTGAGTATTATCAGGACACCCCCCCATCCCCTACCCTCAAGGATCTCACTGTGAAAAGCTCTGTCTTCCCTCCTGGTCTGTAAATGACCACAAGCACAACCCTCTGCCATGAGGCTGAGTTGGGTGGGGCTCTATTGTTCTATGGGGGGTCTCTACACTGTGATCAGGATCTAAATGTCATCAGAGCCATGGAGTCCTGTTCCAGGGACAGAGGACAGACCTGGGAAGTCTCTCTCCACTCCCCTACCTAGGCTGAGTACTCAAGGCTCAGTTGCCTGGGGGCTCCTGCTTACTGGCTCCACCTGCTTCCAGTTCCTGTATTTGGCCTGCCCAGATCATGCTGCTTGCTGAATGCCCTGAAGGCCAGGCTTCACGGGCTTGCTCTGGCAGAGGCCTCCCCTCTGATCTTCCAAGTTGTGCCCAGTGCTCCTCATGGTGTAGATCAGGAAACTGCCCCTGTTGCCATGAGCTGGGGCTCCCAGCCACCCTGGGATGGTCTCCAGGAGGCTGAAGTTCCATCATTCTGGTGAGCCACCCCTTTAACCCCATGAGGCCAAGCCTTTCCACTATTTTCCAGGTTGCCCTGGATTGGAAAACTGCCTCACTAGATCCCTCTGTGGGTTCTGTCTCTCAAAAATTTAGTTAGAGTCATTATTTTATGAGTTTTGAAATATTATAGAGAGCACCTAAGAGAGGCTCTTCTCCTTTTGCCATCTTGGCTCCACCCCCTAGCTGTGATGCTATAAGAGGTACATCATACCATGCTCTTCTTCAATATATTCATGTAATTTAGAGACTAAGAATGTTGCTTAATTTCAACAAAATAATGATTCCAGATAATTTCAAAAGTTTCAAGAAGGAAAATATTATTCACTTCCTGAAAAAGAACTGTTTAATCTGAATGCAGATCAAAACATAATAATTTTACTTTTTTTTTAAGTTTTCCCCTTTTGCCCCATTTCTTCTTTCACAACATGACTAATGTAGAAATTATATTTAACAGGATTGCACACGTATAATATAAATCTAGTTGCTTGTTCTCTTGGTGAGGGGTGAGGAATGGAAGGAAGGAAAAAAAATTGGAACTCAAAATTTTATAAAAGTGATGTTGAAACCTATTTTAAAATGTAATTGTATTGTAAATGCAAAAATAAAATATTATTTACAAAAAAATGCCCGAAAATGTTGCCTTAAATATTGAAAGGTTGATTCTCTAAAAGTCAGTTAATCAATATATGTCAGAGTCAGGGTTTGACTCCAAATATTTCTGACTATAAGGCCAACTTTTTCTCCATTAAGTCAATCTTTCTTTCATTTATTCATTTACATACAACCAAACAGAGGGAAAGTCATCCAGGGTCAAGAAATATGTCATAGATATTTTGACACTCACCCCAGGAGAATGCTGAGCACTGAGCACCTGAAATTGGTGCTCTATACATTCAATACACATTTACTGAATTGAAGGAAGGGATTCAACATACATTTCAGCATATAAGCAAAGCTCTCAAGTATATAAAACTCAAATTTGCTTCTGGTTATTTTTACATGTTACTTTAGCTTTCTCTAATTCTTGGTCTCAATTATGCTTCTATTTGTATCTATTCATTATGTTAATATTCTACTGAAACCACTTTAATTTATGTTAATGATTCTAATTCTCCCTAAAAGAAACTACCAGGTCTAAACATGTACACAATTGTTCAGAAAAAAAAAATGCCTTTTTGGTCACATAGGCTAAGTCATCTGTATTTTATAAATAAGGATCATTTGTATAGCAAAGCTGTAATTTTAATTGTATAAACTTTAAATCCCATCAGATGGCAATGTAGATGTTTTTATTCGTTTGTGTTTTTTCTTTTTAGGTTTTCAAGGCAAGAACTAAACAGACTATAGGAAATGCTTCAGGTTCATCTTCATGCAGTCATTATTAGCTTCTCCCTACATAAAAGAGTCATCGGACAGCATAGTAGAAAGAGTACTGGGATAGATGACCTGCATGTTTCAGCCACCAGCAAGCAACAATATAGCATTAGGTTACCCATTCTACTTTCTCAGGGTCTGAATTTTCCATCCTGTGAAATGAGTGTATAGTAGACATTTCCTAAAAACTCCTTTAATCTGATTCTATGATTGTGACTAAGTAAATTAATAAGTTAATTCACTTATATATTCAATAATAATAATAATTCAATTATACATTCAACAAGCAATTAATAAGTGTTTAAATAACTTTAATTCACATTAGAGCTATCAGTATGCTTAATCATACATTCAATATCATCTTTGACTACATATTTTGATTTTTTAAAAATTTATGTGTTAATTAAGTTAAATTCTGGAATTATGTATTAAGCACCTACTATGTAATGGATTCTGTGATATGTTTCCACATCCATATATATTTTTTTATCTATAGGTGATAAAATTCCAAAATGTGTTAATCCCTTTTCTCTAGGGGCTTGAATCCTACTAGGGGATAATTATATATATATATGTATATATATATATATATATATATATATATATATATATATATATATAATTAGTAAATATATATTATATAAAATATGTGAATGAGTGTGTTTGAAAGAGAGAAGGGCAAAAGGAGTAGAAGAAATGAGGAAGGAAAGAGAAAAAGTATAGGAGCTGTGCTTTGGAGCACTTGAGCTGTCTTTTGAAAATATTACTTATACTAAAATTCAAGGGAATATTGAGTCTGCCAGACATGGAATGCCATGAAAGTTATGCAATGGCACAAAGACGGTTGATGAAATGTGATGTATGGGGAATAATTACTCATCTATTTGATTATAAAAGAGACCATGTGAAAGGGGAAAGTGAAGGAAGATGACAAGACTAGAGAGGTAGGCATCCATAAGGTAACTAGAATTTAAATAGTAGATTGAGGATTTTTAATTATAGGATCCTTGTCTCATAGATCCAAAGTTAAAGTTTCCTCAAAGTATATCTAGTTCATTTTACAGATAAGGAAACTGAAGCCCTTGGAAATTAGGTGAATTGCCCTAGGACACAAAGGTAGTGAGTGAAAAAAAGTGACATTTCAGTCACTTTGACTCTAGAGTAATGACTCTGGAGTCCCATTGCCTCTGTGTCCCAGAGATAATGGGGAACCCCTGAATATTACGGAATAAGGGAATGACTTGGTCAGATCTATATTTTTAGAATGTCAGTATTAAGGAGCAGCTAGATTGCCCAGTGGATAGAGCACAGGTCATGATGTCAGGAGGACCTGAGTTCAAAGTCAGCCTCAGACACTTAATAATTACCCGTATATGACCTTGGGCAAGTCACTTGACCCTACCACCTTGGAACAAGGGGAAAAACTGTTCAAAAAGCAAACAAACAAAAATTCACAAAAGGATGTCAATATTGCAACTGTGTGAAGAATAAATTGAAGAGGAGGCAAGCATGGAAATAGGGGAAAAATCATTGCAAAAGTACAGATTAAACATAACAATCATATGAGCAAGCTAAAAAGATAAGAAGAAAGGAAAATTGGGAGAGATGTTGTGAAATATAATTGATAAGATGTATCAACTGGGTTATGGGGGAGGGACAGAAAGTATCAGGCAAGAATGACTCTAAGATTTCAAAACTAGATGACTAAAAGTAGGACCCTAAATAGAAATATATGATTTTTGGAATTTGGAGTTGGGTTGGCTTGGGGAGGGAACATATAAGGAGTTGTGTTTTGGACATGTATTTGAGATTGCTTTTGGACATAGGATGGAGATGTTTATTAGGCAGCCAGAATCATTAGTTTGTTCCTGTGGAAGAGCCTCTGTGCATTAAGTGCAACTAGCATGCACATTTGCAGTTATTGTTATCAACCAGTACATCAGCCAGATATCTTTGAAAAATTTATAATCTAGACTTACATTATGTTCTATAGAAACAAAAATAATTAAATGTTATTAAACACTAGAATTGACATTTGAAAAATAATCTTTCATTTCATCAATTATCTTGAATTTTGTAAATTTTCATCTCTCTAGAATGATGTGAAGACATGAAGAATAGGAAAAGCAACCTTGATGTTTGTGTTAAGAGCATTAGTTTTTAAGTTAAAAGATCCAGATCCAAATATCCATGCTAGTTACCTTATTTTTAAAGTGAACAGATTGGATTAGATTATCTTTTTGGAATCCTTCAGATTTGTAGTGTGTGATGCTAAAAGATAAGAATTTGTTTATGAAGAAGCTTTCAGGGAATGAATTGCTTTAGTCTAGTCAATAGATAATCTTAAGTAAAAATGGTTTTCTAGTCAAATATTTGTCCATTTGAACGTTTCCTAATTAAAATCACTGCAAATCACAAAATCTTAGGGTTAGATGGAACCAAATCACATTTGGATATAAATTCTAAATAAAAGATATTTTGCAAGCAGTTATCTGACTTTTTCTTATAATGCTTCAGGTAAGGAAAACTCACCCTATGTTTTAAGCAGTTCATTCCACTTCTAGATAGTTTTATTTGTTAGGAAGTTCTTTTCTTTTTCTTTTTTACATCAGTCTTATCCTTCTGCCTAGTGATTTTATTTTTATTCTTTGATGGGGAATGATTTTACATATTTGATTCCAAACATTTTCTCTTTCCCAAAAATCAAAGGACACAGGAGTTGAGGAATCTGAGGAAGCAATGTGGGGCAACTAGGTGACACAGTGGATAGAGCACTGGTCTAGGAGTCAGAAGGACCTTAGTTCAAATCAGGCTCAGACACCTTGCTGTGCGACCTTCAGACAACATTAAATACTTGGGAATCTACGTCCTACGACAAATCCAGAAAGTATATGAACATAATTTTAAAGCACTTCTCATCCAAATAAAGTAAAAAAAAAAATAATTGAGAAAATGTCAGTTGCTCATGGTCAGGTTGAGCTAATATAATAAAAATGACAATTCTGACCAAATTAAATTACTTATTCAGTGCCATATCAATTAAACTATCAAATAACTATTTTACCAAACCAGAAAAAAAATAGAAACAAAATTCATCTTAAACAGCGAAATGTCAAGAATAACAAGGGAATTGGTGGAAAAAATATGAAGGATGATGGCCTAGCTCTGCCAGATCTAATACTATACTATAAAGTGGCTGTCATCAAAATTGTCTGGTACTGGTTAAGAAATAGAGTAATGGATCAGTGGATGAGGATTGGTTCAAAAGATACCACAGTAAATGACTATAGCAATCTACTGTTTTACAAACCCAAAGACATCAGCTTCTGGGATAAGAACACAAAAATTTGACAAAATTGTTGAGAACACTGGAAAATAGTATGACAAAAACTAGACATAGAACCACATCTCACACCCTATACCAAGATAAGATCAAAATGGGTCTAGGATTTAGACATAAAGGGAGACACCATAGATAAATTAATAGATCAAGAAATACTCATCTATCATATCTATGCAAAGGGCATAAATTTATGACCAAACAAGAATTAGAGTACACTATAAAATGCAAAATGAATGATTTTGACTATATTAAATTAAAGTTTTTGCAATAATAAAATGTTGCCAAAATTAGAAGGAAAGCAGAAAGCTGGGAAACAAATCTTCATACCTAGGAGTTCTAATGAAGGAACCATTTTTAAAATATCTAGAGAATTGCCTCTAATCTTATACATTACAGTTATAATTTATCATATGAAAAAATTCTGCAAATCATTATTGATTAGAGAAATGAAAATTAAAACAACAATGAGGTATCACTTCATACCTATCAGATTGATCAATATGAGAAAAAGGGAAAATAATCAGTGTTGGAGAGGTTGTGGGAAGATTGAGACATTGCTGGATTGCTGGTGGAATTGTGAGCAGATCCAACCATTCTGGAGAGCAATACAGCACTACATCCAAAAAGAAATAAAAATGTTCATTTCCTTTGACCCAGAAATTCCATTTCTAGGCCTATATCCAGAAGAAATCATAAAAATATGGGAAAAGTCCTTCATATTCCAAAATATTCGTAACAGTCCTTTATGTAGTGGCAAAGAATTGGACATTGAGGGGATGACTATCACTTGGGAAATGATAAACAAGTTATGCTATATGAATACTATGGAATATTATTATTCTATAAAAAAATAAATGCTTCATCCCTGTAGATGCATGCAAAACTTACAATATCTGATGCCAAGTGAAGGGAGCAGATCCAAGAGAACAATGTATACATTAGCAACAACACTATGAAATGAACACTCCCAGCAGTTCAGAGAGTTAGGGCAATTGTTTTAGACTGGCTAAGGACAATGTTATCCCAATCCAGATGAAGAACAACAAATGAAAACACCAACAAAAAAAAAAAAACCCTTTAGAATCTAATGAACATTTTAAAAATAATCTCTCATATCTCTTTCCCTTAATCTTAATTCCTTAAATTGAAAATGACTAATCTGTAAATATTTTTATCAAATATTTGCATGTACAATGCTAACCTGACAGTTCCCTGTTGAGGGATTGAGGGTGGGAAGGGAGGATGGAAATTATGTAACTTAAAAATATAAATTATGTAACTTAATAGTAGCCATGTACATAGAGATAAAAAAATAAATGTTTTTAAAGAAGAGAAGAATGTATGCACAACAGTCATTTGATGAAGTGGACAGAACAATAAATTACCAATCAGAACTGGTTGGAATTCTGACTTTTCCATTTACTCTCTGTACGACTACAAGTTATTCATTCTTCTCTAGCCTTCAATTTCAATTGGCCAGAAATGAGGGGTTTGAGATAAATTCTAAATTCTATGAAAGTTCCCTTCCATATATATAAATCTATTGTACTTGATCGTGCACACTCACCCCACCCAGACTTTCAATTGATTCTCATTAATAAATATATATTCAATTTTCTTTAACTTCACAATATTATTTCTTCTTAGATTCTTCAGTAATGATACAGTTACCACTCTATTTAGGGTGTTTTTAAAGAGACAGAGTTATCCTGCATTATCCAGAGTTATAATTCCTAGGGGAAAAATGTTATTTAATATATTTGCCAGCAATTATTTTGTAAAGAAAATGGGGTGAGGACTCAATATATTCATTTTTACTAAATATTTGCCAAATCTTGTCAAAATACAGCCAAGAGAAATCAAACTAGTTTGAAAGTTAAGAAGATTATAATGCCATATCACAATTGATAGCTAATGGTTTTGTAGACCAAAGCTACTTTACAGACAATCTGATTAAGAAACATGAAGAGGATTATCTTGCCCAACCTTCTGATATAGAATTAAATTGTCATATTGGCTGACCTGCCTCATGAGCCTGTGTTAAAGATGAATGCAAGTTTGGGTCAAGTTCATTATTGCTTCATCTGTTACATTATTATATTCTAATTCTCTAAATGCAAAAATTGGGAAGGAGGGGCATAAGAAGAAATATTAAGTACTTAGTCACTGTTAGAAAGTGTATTGTAACTTTATCATTGGTACCAATCAAAACCATATATTTGGTCAAAATGAACAAGGATTTCCATTGTTTTTGTGGTTGCAAATATTTTTTGAATGTCTCATGCATTTGAATGTTTGCCTATGATTATTTTATCTGTATAATATGATATGATCTATGTAATGATATGACATGAGATATAATATGCTATGCATAATATCTTTTTATAGATAATACAGTATAACATAAAATAGTGCAATATGTAGTATAATGCAAAGTACAATATATAAGATTAAAACAATGTAAAATGCTACATGCATGGAAAAACATATAATATGATATGACAAGGCAATATATGATACTATATTTCAAATACAAGCAGAATGAGAAAACCCATCTTATGCTATTAGAGTTTGTCTATATAAAGTTGTATATATTTTCAATAAAATCGACTGTTTTATATTACCCATTCATAACATTCTCATTACTTCTTCCACATATTTGTTGACTATCTTTCACATCGCTAGTGTGTGCTGTACTCACCTTATTCTCTTTTGAATCCTTAATTACTCTCACATCTCAATTCAGAGTTCCACTCCTACTTGATACCATCTTCCACCCACCATTTGCTATTGTTTTCCTCCTTCCCTTCATTCGTTTTATTTATTTAAATGAATTTCTGAATTATTTAGTATTATTATTATTCAAGTCATATTCCTCCTAATAGAATGCTAGCTCTGGCTAGCAAGGATCATTTCTATTTTTCTTTAAATCCATAATGCCTTGAATCTGGTCTTGAATTAGTGAGCATTTATTGAACATAAAAACTTGGGTCATAAATGTTGAACT
Source organism: Macrotis lagotis (assembly GCF_037893015.1). Lineage (NCBI taxonomy): Eukaryota > Metazoa > Chordata > Mammalia > Peramelemorphia > Peramelidae > Macrotis > Macrotis lagotis. The sequence goes on along the minus strand of NC_133660.1, from coordinate 133,657,780 downwards.
ACATAGTATGCCTAATACATTCTTTTTTCATGTCCCTTTATTTAGTCTTCAGAATTTCTCTTTTCCATTTATACTTTTTTCTTTCCTTCTACTTATTAAGTGTTAGAAGAATAACTGACCTTCATCAAATCTGTGGAGAACTTTAAAGGAAATGAGGACTTGCCGTATTATTTATTAGTGATTTGTTACACTTACTTGACCTTCATAATTCTTCCATACCTAAGAATGGAATATATTGAGAAGTAATAATTTTTGTAAGATAGCAAGAAAACTGGAAACAAATTATGGGTTTACTGACTGACTGGATAAGTTGTACAGATGAATGAAATGGAATGCATGAAAAGATATGTATGAAATAATAACAATAAAAATAGTAATAAAATTTGCATATTGCCTTAATTTTTTCAGTGTTTTACCAATATTATCTCTTTGTACTCTCACGGCAAACTTGGGATGTACGTGTTATTATTCCATTTATTTGAATGCATGTCTTCCTGACATAGCATTTTGTTCTGTACTCTTACTCTCAGATATAATATAAGTTGAGTCAAGAGAACAATATACACAATGACAATTATCTACTTTAAAAAAACTTTAAAAAACTACTTTAAAATAATTAGGGGGCAGCTAGGTGGTACAGTGGATAGAACATAGGCCCTGGCATAAAAAGGACCTGAATTCAAATCCAAGCTCAGACACTTAATAGTCATCTAGCTCTGTGACCTTGGAGAAGTCACTTAACCCCAATGCCTTGAAAAAAACAAAATAATAATAACAATGGCAATAACAATTAATAATAATAATTGAACCTATATTAAGGGCAATAATAAATCTTTGTTTGGAGAAAAAATAATGAAACCTATTTCCTTTCTCAAAGTACAGGGAAGGAAACTATAAGAGGACAGACAGCTTGAATAAACTGTCCAACATGGTCATTTTATTCTGAGGTTTTGATGAACTTTCCCCCCTTATTTCAAGGAATGGTTCTGTGGAGACCCGAGGTGAAGTAGGAGTGGCAAGAAATTGAGAAAATGACTGGCTTTAAAAATAAAATGCATCAGTAGATCTTTTAAAATACATAAATTAATGGGTTGTACCCGTTAATTTGTTCCTTTAAAATATAACTTGAAACCTTGGCAATATTTACTTTAAAATGTATTATTCTCTTCTAATTTCAGTTTCACAAATAAATGATTTTAAACATCTTCAAATAGATACTTTTTTTACCCTCATGTGAAGAATGAATCCCACCCCCAATTCTCTTTAGATAAATTTCAATGAGTTTAATATATTAAATAAAGAAATTATATATTCTTGGCCGTAAAGATTTAGTCTACAAGCTTAGTATCTGATAAATATTATGGAGCCATCTATCTAGAACTAGAAGGTACCTTAGAGGCCTACAATTTTGCTTTCTCATTTTATAGATGAGAAAATTGAGACCAAGGGAGGTTAAATGATTTATTCAAGGTCACCCAAATAATAAGCATCAAAAATGGATTTTAACTAGATCCTCTGACTCCAATGTGAGTACTCTTTCCAAAATACTATTTAAGACAAATTAGATAATATTTATTTATATTATTCACTTTCTATAATAAATTCACATTACCTACATATAAAAGGTGAGAGATCAGTTTTCTATTTCTCATTTGTCTCATTTTCTATGTCTCCATTTCTGGTTTCCTGAAGTGGGTAAACTCTCTCTCTCTCTCTCTCTCTCTCTCTCTCTCTCTCTCTCTCTCTCTCTCTCACACACACACACACACACACACACACACACACACACACACCTACAGTAACAAAGACACAAATACACATACCTGTAAAATCTAGTAGTTTCTGAGAGTTAACTCTAAGTGCCAGTCATTAAGCTAAGTCCTAGGGATTCAGAAAAAAATACAAAAGACCATCCTTACTTTCAAGGAGCTCAGTCTAATGATGGTGACCTGCAAATAACTTTGGAGAAATAAAATATGTTTAGTATAAATTTGAGAAGATTAACAAAGGGAAAACATTGGTATTAGGGGGAATCAAAAAGATTTCTTGTGGGGAGGGAGAATTGAAGGACTAGATTTTGGAGATGAGGAAGGAAAAAGTTTCAGACATAGGGATAAAAAGTGAACATGAGCAACATTGGACAACAGAGTTTCTTAGGTATCATGGTGGCCTATGGATAACAAGAGCAGAGTGGTTATGAGAAAAGCTATTTGGCCCCCACATAGGTAGGGGAAATATGGAGAGGACTATCTTTCTATTATCATTTAGAGAGACAGAATTTTAACATATTTTTCAATATGATGGTGAAAATAGAGAATTGAGTTAACAATTTTATATTTATTTTATAGGATTAATAATTCAAATTTATAAAATTCAAGCTCTACTTCTTTCTATGATTTAGGTATCTTTCAATATTCTTTGCTTTCCATTTAGAAAATATGGACATCACTGTTATTCATTTATTCAAGGAGAAGGAAATGTCCTTGAAAAACCTTTGGCTTCCATTTCTTCAGTAGGGATGAAACTTTCTTGATGAGAGAATAGTTGGCTATAATATCATCAGATATTGGAAAATCATATTCTTAGGATGCACACTGTAAAATGAGGCTGCTTTTCAACTAATCAAATGTAAGTTAACACAGCTTCAGAAACTAATCTCATAGTTACTCATAAGCATAAGACCTGACATAGGTTTTAGGTTATATTATTGTGTTTGTGTGTGTGTGTGTGTGTGTGTGTGTGTGTGTGTGTGTGTGTGTTACTAACAAGAAAGAAGGAAAAAAAGTTTTTTGGTAACTTTCCTTAAAATGTGATGAATTGCATTTAGATTATGGAGACAGTTTCAAAACAAGTTTCTGCTCTTTTTAGTATCCAGTGTTTCAGTAGCCAATAAGTATTTTATCAAAATTCTATCCAAAAAATGGGAGAAAGCCGGCAAGTGCAATACGGTACAATTTTCTTGGCTCTTGTAACTTCATGTTAGCTTAGCAACTACACTGACAGAATACAAAATCAGTTGTTTTAGTACTGTATTGGGTGGTATAAACCAGAAAAATGAAAGGACTTGCCACCAAATTAAATATTTTCCTAGAAATCTAATACACTTGGGACAAATACAGACCCTAAATGACAATGCAGGACATGTTCCTTCAATAAACTCAAATCACTTAGATGTTACAATACAAAAGGTTACAAACTTCCCTTGCCTGGATATTGTGAATGTTTCTGTTGCTGAATAGCATCTCAGCCCCAAGGTACACATCATTGTTAAGGCAGACTCTTTGTGAATAGCCAAACTCGAATAATATAGAGTCTACCTTTTTTTTAATATAGATCCTGTGTTAGTTCAGTTGTGTTATTTCTCAAGGACTAATTCCTTAAGCTTGTAACTGGCATGACCACCAACGAACGGTATAAACAAGTTTGCTATCCTATCTTGGCTAATTATGTAGGTTCTAATTAAAACAAAAAGGTTTGTGTTTGAGGGGGCAGAGCTTCATTTGCAAATAGGTAAATGATTTCTGGCAGTTTTTATTGATTTGTTTTTCTCTGTATGACAATTAATATCCTCGTTTTAGCCTTCTACACACTACAGTTATCATTATAAAAAATCATTTAACATAGTCATATTTGACTCCACATGTCTTATAGAGTATGATATTTAGAGCCAATCTCCCAAGTGTGACGGGCAATTCAGGACGTCCTTGACATATCAGTAGCTAGATGGTTTCGACTGACAGTATGAAAAAAATAACAGCAATTAGTATTAGGAAGTATCATTTTCATCGGTGATACTAAATTTTTTTACATTTTAATTTTGGGTGTGGAATATTTACATGATTTCAAAAAATTACAATTAATTCAGGATTATGAAAAATGCCTGAGTTAGAGTTTCTGGACATGAGGTATCCTGAGGTTATTTATTTAAAAAATAATGAACAGCAAATTATTTTTTCTTCCTATTTTTACATATTATACACACTATAAGTCAACTTTGTATACACAAAGACAAATTTCTCATCTTCTTCAGGAGAGATTCCTATAAATAAGCTTGACTATGGAGAACTCTCATTTGAGTTGAGAACAATTAGTTAGAACTTCGAGAGATACAATCCCAAACTCCTAGAGCAAAATTGTATGCATATGAATGTATGTGACAATTGGTTGATTATCAGTGATTTAATAGCTAAAAATAAATTCCCTCAAATGAGCAAACATTTTCCTTCCCAGAGGCAATGGTATTGGAGTCTGAGAGAATTTTGATGACAACACCCCTAGCAACAACAACTAATATTTGCATACTGCTTTATGGTTACAAAACAGCATTATACACATAGAAAGTAACTTGACATAAAGGCAGACATGGTTTCAAGCCCTGTTTTTAAAATCTCATGTGCCCCAGGAAAGTCCCTTAAGACTGCAGAAGAGTCATTTTTATCAGTGGGGAAAGTTTGTGCAAACAAACTGACAAAAATTATAGAAGCAGACCAAAAGAAATTTAATAGAAACATATCTGAAAAAATATTTACTAGTGATGGTAGTATAGAAGAGAACCTAAAATAAACATATGTGTGTGCTTTAAGTATTCAAGATTTATTTGGTGTTGGTTCTAAAAAGTCTTTATTTGCAAGGCTGAGGCTAAAGGTCAGTATTTGTGACAAAAATTTTAGCAAGTACTTAGCTGTTCTAATTGCCTGCAAGTCATTTTCATACTGTACCTCACATGGCTCTCATTAGTATAATAACAATTCTGCAATTATAAATATGTACATTCTAGAGATGATTTTCTGCACTAAGCTTCCCTTTACCTTATTGTGATGAAAAACCCAATTGGCAAGAACATTTAATTTAAGCAATTTCCAACATTAGCTTGGCATGCTCTTCTCCCATTGGCACTCTTTAAATATGCCCTCTCTTCAGTGCCAGCACTGACAGGATGTACTTGGCAAGAACAGGACTTAGGTGTCAAGTTGTAGAATGATTTTTCCCCTTTCTTTTTTAAATTGATGAGTCTTTCAAAAGTCCTACTTTATTCTATACATAGTGGTAAAAATTTAACTTCAGAGATATATATGTCACAGATGTGTCTAGGATTGAATTCTAGAATTATCTTTCTCTGGTACTTCTTTCCAGACAGGCTTCATTAAGTTCCCTTTGTCTTCTCCTCTTTCTAAACCATTAAGTTTAATCTTGTCCAAAATAGGACCTACAAATGGAAAACCCCTCTTGCCTCAGATTAGCAATCTATTGTTTCTCCATCAATTCATCCATTTAACTAACAGGCAAGATCATAAGGTGAGAGATTTTGATCTAGAAGTAACCTTGGAGGTCATTTATTCTAAACTTGTCAATATATATATGAAGCACTGGAGTTGGGGTGTTTATGTGGGGGGTGGGTTTTATGGACACAAAGTCTCCTACACAGACTTACCCAGTTTTCTGCAGGTAATAACAAACTCAGAATTCAAAACTAGATCCACTGACTTCAAATTCATTCCTCTTTTTGCCCCACTAGTCCCCAAATTTATTTACTTTTTTAAAAATGTTTTTTATATATATAGGGCAATGGGGTCAATTGACTTTCCCAAAGTCACACAGCTAGGCAATTATTAAGTGTCTGGGGTCAGATTTGAACTCAGTTCTTCCTGGTTCCAAGGCCAGTACTCTATCCATTGTGCTACCTAGCTGCCCCAATGTATTTACTTTTTTTTTTTAGGTTTTTTTTTTTTTTGCAAGGCAATGGGGTTAAGTGGCTTGCCCAAGGCCACACGGCTAGGTAATTATTAAGTGTCTGAAACCGAATTTGAACCCAGGTACTCCTGACTCTAGGGCCGGTGCTTTATCCACTGCGCCACCTAGCCACCCCCCAATGTATTTTTACTTTTAAAATTATTTTTAATTTTCTTTTCTTTTTAAATTTTGAGTTATAAATCCTCCTCCATCCTCTGAGAAGGCACTCAATATACCTATTATACACATGAAATATGCAAAACAAAATAACCATACTTTTTTAAAAACAGAATAAAGTGAGAAAATTATGCTTCAATTTGCATCAGTTCTCTTTCTAGAGGTAGATAGTTTTGTTTTTTTTCACCAAGAGTCCTTTGGAATTTTTGTATCAATTCTCTTATTTTTGAAGTCTCATTCTGTGCCTGTTCTAAGAACTGAGTTATAAAGACAGAAACAAATGACAGCTCTTACTCTTGGAGGTTACATTTTCCTGGGAGAAACAGGATTTACAATAATCTCATAAAGAAGTAACCAATGGGAGGACTCTAGCTTCTGATAGTAATCATAATTGACCTTATGTAGGATTGTAATCTTAAAGTGAGCCTGGATGGAAGCTAGGGAATCCACCAGGCAAAATCAGGAAGGAGGTCAATGTAGAGGGAGGAAGAAAAGAATGTTATCTATTAGGACAATAAGTAGGCACATCAATAAATAACATCTGAGACCACATATCCTATAGGAAACTTTTACAACTTGACCAAGAAGAGTTAGACTTCTTTCTCCTTTTTTCCTAATTTGGAGTTTTGTTTTTAATTTTTATTAATTTATTTAATGTCTTATATCACATCAATGGTAAATGGCTTTTGCAATTTGGAGATAAGGGCAGCATCTTTTTCTTTTATTGTCTGTCTCTACCTTAGAGATAATCTAGTTCAACTGCCTCTTTATATTTTTGCTTACATTTAGGAAATTAAGGTCCAGAGAGGGTCAATATGAGGCCTAAGGTTCATAGAACTAGTAAATAGTAGAATCGGAGTTGTTGTTTTTTTAATTTTATCTATTTAAGGCAATGGGGTTAAATGACTTCTCCAAGGTCACATGGCTAATTATTAAGAGTTTGAGGATGGATTTGAACTCAGGTCCTCCTGACATCAGAGTCAGGGCTCTATCCACTGTGCTACCTACCTGTCCCTAGAGCCAGTTTTAAGCCTAATTTTCTGATTCCAAATAAGTGTGCCTACATGGCACAGCTTCAACTAGATGAGAGCTCATATATATATATATATATATATATATATATATATATATATATATATATATATATATATGTATATGTGTGTGTGTGTGTGTGTGTGTGTGTGTGTGTGTGTATATATATGTGTGTGTGTGTGTGTATATATATATGTATATCTATATATATATATACATATATATATGTATATATATATATATATATATATATATATATATATTGAGACAATCAGGGTTAGGTGACTTGTCCAGAGTAAAATCGTCTTTGAGGTCAAATTTGAGAGAATTCTATATTCTATTGTAGTTATTTATATTTACTGGTTGATAGATATATGTGTCTACATATAAAATATTTTAAAAATATAACTTTACATCATTTTATTGCTTTAGAACATAAATTCATTGGTAGTATTTAAAATAGGACTTTATTTTTTAATAGACAAAAAACAACTAAAAGTTAGGGGCAGTTAGGTGCCTCAGTGGATAGAGTCCTGGACCTGGTATTAAGAGAATCTACGTTCAAGTCCAGTCTCAGACACTTAATAATTATCTAACCGTGTGACCTTGGGCAAGTCAGTTAACCCCACTGCCTTGCAAAACCCCCCAAAATAAGTTGATTGCATTAATATCAATTTTTATTTCTGTTGCTATTACATAACAATGAGTCATAGAATGCTACAGTTTCTGAAGTACTGCAGATGAATGTCGCCCAATGGATGATGGAGGGGTACATGATTAAGATTGAGAACATCACAAATGGGGAATTCTGCAGGAGGAATTTAATAAAGGATGTCATCTAGGAAATGTATGATTCAAAGGAAAGCTAGATTGGACACATGGAAGGAAGGAGAATAGCCTACATGCTCTATTGGTATCCTCTTGTCATCAGATATATATATATATATATATGACAAGGTCTTTAGTATCCTGAATAGAGTTGTCATCTATGATTAAATTAACGTGTGACAGGGATCATGGAAATATGCTCTAGTTGAAGATATCTCTCTTCACATTGCTCTATTGTTTACGTCTTTCCATTAACTTTTAACATCTCTGATGTTAGGACTAGATTTTTGCCTATTATAGAAGACAAAAGTATGATGTTAAATTGTTTTTACTTTGTTATTAATGGAGACAAAAGTAGATGGACTGTCAGATGAATTTTTAAAACCAAATCATAGCATTTTTTAAACAACTCTTTATATTCCCAAGAAAAATAAAAGTCAAGACAAGAGTCTTTCTGCTTTGCATCATCTGTTTGTCACACTCTAAAATTTACAACTGCCATCAATCAATCCACTGGAAAAATAAGTAAAATAAAAGGCCATATACATTATTGAACATCAAAAGGGAGAATTTAAAAAATTTGCCCTGTTATAATGTGACCAGATTGTATCTAATTGTCAATTCAAGTAGTTTTTGTTTGGATGAACTTTCTTGTTTTAAAGATAGGCCCTTAAAGAAGACGTCACATTTTCATCTTGGTGATATATTAACTTCTTATCCCTTAAAAGCAATCTTTGTAGACTGCCTTAAAATTGGTTTCCAAATCCTTGGAAGAAGTAAAGTACATATGGACCTAATCTACAGGAACCAGATAAATTATGTTCAACAATCACTAAAGCTAGAAGAAATTTTACAGATGATCTTATTTAAGGTTGATTTTATTGTTTTAATATGTGAAATCCCTAGAATAAAGGACATAGAAGTAGAATATACTTTAGAAATCACCTAGTAAAATTCTTTCACTTTATTGATGAACAAATTGAGGACTACAAAGCTTATATCAATTGCACAGTCACATTAGTGAAGAAATTGATATATAAAAGCATAGGTTTGACCAAGTCAACCCCTTGCTCAGAAATTTTCAGTGACTACATGTTGTAAGTATGTTATAATACAAATTCTTCTATTTGGTATTTAAAGCATTTCACATTCTGCTTCTAATCTTTCTTCCCATATTGCTCCCTGTCATAATATATGTTCTCATCAAATTGAATTACTTGGTTTCCTCTGTATATATCTATGCCTAGAATATATTCCTCCTTCAACTCTCCCTCACAGAATCTTTAATTTAGTTCACCTCTCAGTTCACCTCACTTTCCACAAAAACTTTTCTTGATCTTACCAGTTATTAGCTTCCCTTCCATATTTATTGTTGCTGTTCAGTAATTTCCACTTATATCTGACTCTTTGTGATCCCATTTTGGGGTTTTTCTTGGTAAAGATGGAGTTGTTGCCATTTCCTTCTCTAGTTTCATCTTCTTCCTTCTTCCTTTTTCTTCTTCCTTCTTCTTTTTCCTTTTTTCTTCTTTCTTCCTTCTTTCTTCTTTTTCTTCTTCTTCTTTTTCTTCTTTCTTCTTTTTTCTTCTCTTTCTTTTTCTTCTTTCTTCTTCTGTTGGAGTTGTGAACTGATTCAAAATTCTGGAGAATAATTTGGAACTGTGGCCAAAGGACTATAAAACTGTACATTCCTTTTGACCCAACAATCCTACCATAATGTCTGTATTCAAAAGAGATTTTTCAAAAGAAAGAAACAAACAAAGAAACCAAGAGAGAAAGAATAGTAGAGGAACTGAGATTTAAGCCACTTACCCCAAATCACCTAGCTAGTAAGAGACTGAGGACAGATTTAACTTCGAAAAGATGAAGTTTCCTGACCCCAGACTCAGAATTTTATCCACTCAGCCATCGGTCCCTTCCCTTTCCCATTACTTTATACTTTTTGCATCTTTTCCATTTATTTATCTCCATGGCTTTCAGTAATAAGGGTATAAGTTACTGAGGACATGATCTATTCGTGTGTGTATGTCTCTGTCTTATTATCCCTTGTGCCTAATATATTGTGTGATTAATAGTAGATGCTTAATAAATCATTATTGATTTGAATTTAATTAGTTGCCTGTTCTGTCAGTACTGTTAAGAGTGTCATCTAGTCATTTTAATTACATTTCTTTGAACCTGTGATGCAACTTTGCTATTAGCAGTATGAATACTTTCTTCAAAAGTAAGGATTGCAAATCTTTATCACCCTATTTCCTCAAATAAATCACAACCCATATCCTAATACTTTCCTTGAAATTATATTGTATGATGTGGGCTCCAATTAAATACATAGTAGGATTGATGATTCTCTTTCTACACTATTGTTTTTTCTCCTTTTCTCATTGGAAATATGTTGTCTGTTAAAATCATTTACATAAGGATCATTTAACATTTTTTTCCAAAAATAGAAGGGGAAAAGTGATTCTTGTATAAAGAAGGTTTATAATAACAACAAATAAAAAGGTATAAGATATTACTACCTTTATAGATGAAAAGTTGGTACTTGAGCAAAAGCTGAGTAACTTTGTTTATTAAAACTGTTAATTTCTTGTGTAAAGAATATTAATACAATTTGAACAGTTCATAGACAAAAATGATTTGGGTAATAAATGTGAAGATTCAAATATCCTTGATAATAATATTGAATATTCTCTCAAGACTATGGGAATAAGTTTATATGTAATTAGGTCCAGAAAGTCTATTTATTGAAAACTAGAGAAATATAAGTGTAAAAAAACATGGATTTTAGGGTACCATAGAAAAGTTGGAACATGTTCGAGCTCTCATAGCTTTAAGGGATTATAGTACTATTTTCCTCTTCATATATGCATATTTTAAAACTAAGGAGTGTAAAATAAAAACACAATCCTGGATACTGAGGTATGTTTTTTTTTTTAAGGGCTATGTTTTACTTAGGGGAAATTTAGGAACTTGACTTTTTGATTGGAAGGTAAGTCACTGAAATTCAGCAAAATCTCATTTAGGTCATTGATTTATATAGTAACCAGGTATAGGAAATGAATATAAGAACCTGATGCAGAAATTGAGAAGAATTGAAGTTAAAAGATTGATTGTAGAATTAAAAAATCTTTTCTGTCAGAGCTGTGGTGGTTAGAAGCTGACATAAGTTTCTTTTAAGCAAGTCCTGATGGGTGGAAAAGAGAACTGGATTGGTTAACCAAAAGCTTCAATGACAACTATTATTTATGTGCTCCATTTGGAGTTGAAGAGGTAAAGTTTCTTCAATGGTCCTTTTATTTTGCCTGCATCTGTCCCTCATTTGTGAAGAAAAAAAACAGAAGGGATTTTGGTGGTATTAAGAGTTGTCATTGTAAGTTCTATTCTTCTTAGACAAGGCAGCATTTACAGAAGAGAAGATGATTTGTCGGGACAGAGAATGGTGAGGACCAATGGACATTCAAAGCAAGAAGAAGTAGTTTTATGTGTTTTGGATGATCTTGATTACATCAACAGCAAAACATGCAGTCTGGAGTTGTCAGAGAAAACTGAGCACATAGATTTTCCTGCATTTGGTCATATTATGACCTATTTGTTATTTATGCCTTCTCTTTATAGCTATGGCATTATCTCTTTTGTCTTTTTTATTAAGTATATGATTACATTTAAGATGTAAAAGTGTCATTTTTATTGGTTAGTATTTATATAAGTAGAGGAAGCTAGTATGTTAGTGAATAGAGCACTGAGCCTGGAGTCAGGATGCCCTGAGTGTAAATATGACCTCAGATATTTAGTCAACTGTGACCCAGGGCACAGTGTGCCTTATCCCAATGGACAAAGAAATAGAAAGTACTCTAGTATCTTTACAAGAAAATTTCATGCACAGTAGTCCACAACATCACAAGGAATTATACATCACTGACGATGCATGATAAAAACAGCAAATAGTAAAAGTATTCAATATTGTGTGTATGGGCGTTCCATCTTGAACTGCTGATTGTGTAGCTAACAAATGGGGCTCAAGAGCTAGAATAGTGAGTGTGAAAGAAGTTTATCCTGTTTGTACTTTGAGTGCAACTGTAGTGTTCAGAGAGAGAGAAGTGATGTTTTTTGTTTAGGAGAAGCTTGATACCATTGAAAGCAATGGGAAATAAATTCCCCAAAGGTATTCCAGCTCACTCTTCTACTTAATTCTGGACTGAGTTTATTGTTCATGCACAGTTTGTTCAAGATGCCTGTTCTGGCAGACTTAATTTCAAATAAGGTTTATACTGTTAAATTATTTGAACATGAGTAAAATTGGATACTTCTGCACATGAGTTGTTGCTGTTTCTCTGTGTGACTGTTCACCAGTATATCCTACAGTACAGAAAGTTCTGAGCTAGCTAGGACTTAGTAAGAGTTGTAGCTTATTCATCTTTAATCTTTGTTTTACCAGACAATAGGAGGTGGAAGCAAGCAGGATTTTCTTGTCAGAGGGGAGGAGAATGTCTATAAATGAATATCAATAAAAGATTGCAGTTATATAACACCTTAAGGTTTGCAAAACTCTTTACATACATTATTTCTTCGTTCCCAATGAAAGCCTTGTGATCAAATATATATATATACACATACATACATATATGTATACATATATGTTTATACATATATGTATATATAAATACACATATATCTATTTTTAATGATGTTCAATTTTTCCAAATACATGTTATGAAAGTTTTTCAACATTCATCCATATACCTATGTATATTTTTAATTTGTATAATTTCCTTCGACTCTCCCCTTCCCACCCACCCTCCCCTCAGGTGAACAGTTAAGGTTAATATTTTACCAACACATTTGTGTTGTTTGTTTACAGATTAGGTATTTTCAGTATGAGGGATTACAATTAAGGGAAAGAAATACATAAGAGGTATTTTTTTAAAAAATGAATGCAGTGTTCATCAGATTCTGAAGGATTTATTGTCTTGTTTTGTTTTATTTTGCTTTGTTTTTCTCCCTCTGGATGGGGATAGTACTGTCCATAGTCAGTCTAAAAGGATTGTTGTCCAAGCTCTCAGAACTGTTAAGAGCAGTTGCATCCATTAGGGTTGATTATCTTACAATGTTGTTGTTAATATGTATGTTGTTCTCCTGATTCTGCTCCCTTCGTTCTGCATCAGATCCTGTAATTTATTCCACACTTCTCTAGAGTATGACCATTTATGGTTTCTTACAAAACAATAGTATTCCTTAATATTCTTATACCATGAATTTGTTTATCCATTCCCCAATTGATGGGTATGCTCTCAATTTCCACTACAAAAAAAGAGATGCTATGAATATTTTGGAATATGTAGGACTTTTCCCTTTTTTATAATTTTTTCTGGATATTAAACATAGAGTTGGAATTGCTGGGTCAAAGGGTATGAACATTTTTATTGTTCTTTGTACATAGTTCATATGACTACCCAGAAAGGTTGTATCTGTTCATAACTCCACCAGCAATGAATTATTGTCCACAATCTATCCAACATTGCTCATTTTACCTTTTTTGTCATCTTAACCAATCTGATAGGTGTGAAGTGATATCTCATAATTGTTTTAATTTGCATTTCTCTAATCAATAATGATTTGGAACATTTTTATATGCTTATATTTAGCTTTAATTTTATTTGAAATCTTTCTATTCATATTCATGAATTGGGGAATGACTTGCAACTTTATAAATCTAATGCAGTTCTCTATTTTTTTTAAATGAGACCTTTATCAGGACTCCTACTTATGAAGATTGTTTCCCAAATTTCTGCTTTTCTTCTAATTTTGGCAGCATTGATTTTATTAGTGCAAATCCTTTTTAAGCTAATATAATCAAATTCATTCATTTTGTAGTTTATAATGTACTCTATTAATAGAATATTTCTTGGTCTATTAATTTATCTCTGGTATTTCCCTTTATGTCTAAATCCTGTACCCATTTTGACTTATTTTGGTGTAGGGTGTGAGATGTGAGTCTACATCTCATTTTGGCAATACTATTTTTCAGTTGTTCCAACAATTTTTGACAAATAGTGCATTCTTATCCTAGAAGCTAATGTCTTTGGGTTTGTCAAACAGTAGATTACTGCAGTCATTTACTACTGTTTCTTTTGAACTTATCCTAATCTACTGATCCATTACTCTATGTCTTAACCATTACCAAGAAGTTTTGATGACTAACCCTTAAAGGTGTAATTTTTGGTCTGGTAGAGGTAGGCCACCCTCCTTTACATTTTGAACAAATATATGACTCTACTCATTTTCAAAACAAAATATACCACTTATTGCTTCCTGGTTCAAATAAAGTTTTATAAACTTCCATAACCGATGAGAATTCAAAGTGACAGCAATTAAAATTAATCAAAAAATATTCCTGAGTGATTATAGGAGGAGATATTCAGTTCATAATTATTTAGTAATATTTATTATTTAGTAATACTTTATAAAACAATGGAAATAGAAAGAAATGCAAGAACTGAAGACTTGAAGTTAGGTTGATATGTGAAAGCTGTGGATATAAAAATCTTAAGTTAGATGTAGAAGAAATCAAGGTAAATTCAAGGAAACTGGGCAGTGGGTCTAAAGATAACAAAATATTCACATGTATATACACACACATATATGCAGATGGCATCACTTATATGTTAAGATGGGAAAAGTTATTCTGTTTTTCCAAAGAATTAGCTTATAATTTTAAAAATTGACTCAGTTGATTTATTTTAAAGTTAGAACTATTTCAGTAATTTAAGGTTCCATGATTTCACTGCTCTAAGTACTCTCTTAATGAATACTGATCACAAATTTTCTATAGATTTGAAGATGGTTTTGAAGATTTGCTATGGCTGAAAAACATTTTTCTAAGTCAGGAATGAGTCTTTATATTATAAGAACTAAGTGATAAGGGTCCTTAGATAATAGACATAAAGAGTGTTAATCAATCTCTTTTTAAACCCTGTCAGTTTAGTAAAAGCTACTAGAAGAGTTGTCAGGATCCCAGTATAACTCCCATGCCATAATGAGGATATCATATGAGTCTTTAATAGAGAAATGACATACTGGCAACTAAAATAGTCTACACTATTTTTTCCCTTTAATTTTTAAGTGCCTCTATTTTTGCAGACACTATTAAGGATACTTGCTTTAATCAAATACTTGTGTTCACAATTCAAAGATGAGGGAGAAGGAGGAGGAAGTGTGAATTGCATTCTGTTATCAAAACTGTGTATTGATGGTAAGAAATTTGCATTAAGAATGTGTTCAGATGCCAAACATACATAAACATGACAAAGGGTGATGTCTTAAGAAACTTGGAGGATTAAAGTAGTTTCTTTTAGAGTACTAGCAATGAATCACCAAGCATTTATTAAGCAGTTATTAGGTCCTTGCATTAAACAAAGCAGTGGGGTTAAAAAAATATTAAAAGAAAAAGCAATTCCTATCCTTAAGGAACTTCCATTCTAATGGAGAGCCATTAGATGCATCAATTACAAGATAAATATTGAGTAGATGGAAGATAGTCTTACAAAGGAAGTTGTTAAGTGTAACCTACACATTCTGAAACCCTAAACTCTACCCTCTTTCCATGTCCTAATCCAATTAATCAGTTTATCAATCACAAGAATCTATTGTATTTATTAACTATTTAATATGTGCGAGACATTGTGCTAATCATTAAGTATACCCTGAACCCTTACCTAGAATTTCATGACTTTATAATAAGTATATAGCATTATTTTGGTTGTCATTGCATTTTCTGCCCCAACCATTTCTATATCTGCAAAGATCATGGATATGAAGTAACTGATAAATATCAGTGTCACTATTTTGAAGAATTAATAGTTAACAGTCCTGTTTAGGTAAAGATGAATAGGATAATTATCCTTAAAATACAGCCATTTATATCTCTTTCATGTGCATACACCATTCACTGGTGCAAAAGACAAACCATATTCAGGCCTCTCCATTCAATGTGATTCTTTCCCATGTTATCAGATAATAGATTTTGAACTTGATGGACCTCTATAGCTCATGAAAACTAATTCTCTCCTTTTATATATATGAGGAAACCGAGGCAAAATAAGTCAAGTAATTTGCTCATATTCTCAGAGAAAGCAAGTTTCTCAGGGAGGATTTAAAAATTATATCTTTCCTACTCTATATTCAATGTACTAACTACTGTGGAGAATCTGCTACAGGTCTTACTACACATTTCATGTTTGGAGAGTACAAGTATATATGTAGGCTGACTCTCTATTATTCATTTTTCTTGCCACTTGACCTGATCTACATATCTTCAAAGACATCATATGTGTTTCTGTTCAAATATGAAGTATAACTGGAAACATACAACAAAGATCCAAATATGTTTTATCTTATTATTCTTCAACTTTGGTAAATCAGAGATTGTGATGCAGTTATAATAATCACCATTTATACTGACATGTTTATACTGACTTTTGCATCAAAAAGCACTTAAGAAGTACTTTAAAAAATAATTTTTGATGACATTAAAAACTAACAAAAGCCCCTGTCTCTAACTTCCTGCTGTCTAGAATCCTGAAATTTAATTAAAACATTACAAATTCAAACAGCATGATATAGATTTGGCAAAAGATTTTGGAATTCCCATTCCTAATCCAATCAATATAGAGCCCATACCTAAGGGCATATAGTCAGTCAATTACTGGAAGTGTTGGAACTAGAATGTATTCTTCTAACTCCCATATCTCTGATGATTCCCCCTCCCCATTCTTTTTTAAAATTTTTTGATATTTTATTTTTCCAAATACATGCTATGAAAGTTTTTCAACATTCTTCCATATGCCTGTTACAAAATTTCCTTCTATCCTCCCTCTCCCTGCCTCCCCTCAGTAGTGAACAGTCAGGTTAATATTGTACATACACATTTGTGTTAAACATGTTTACAGATTAACCATTTTTGGAATGAGGAATTAGGGTTAAGGAAAGAAATACATAAGAGTTGTTTTTTTAAGAAAGTGAATGGAGTATTAATTAGATTCTGAAGGATTTTGTTTTGTTTTTATTGTTTTTCTTCCCCTGGATGGGGATAGTATTGTCCATAACAGGTCAAATAGAGCTGACCTAGCTCTTGGAAGTGTTGAGAGCAGATATTCTTTTTTCTACTGAAGATATTTACAATGATTGTCATTTATGTAAGGCAGAAAGGTGGTACAACGAATTGAGTCAGGAAGGCCCGAGTTGGATCTTACCTCAAAGTCACTTCCTAATATCTTAGTTTCCTCAAATAAAAATTGCAGGTACTACTACTAATAATAATACATGGGGTTTTGTGAAGCTCAGTTGAGATAGTATAAGTAAATTACTTTGGCAAAGTTAAAAATAAAATATGAAGATTCATTAATATAGGAATAGTAATGATAATTATTGTAGTAAATGTTTCTTGGTCAGTTTTAAGGTAATATATTATTATCTGGTATATAAAGGAGAGACTAACAACTTCAATTTAATTCAACAACCATTTACTGAAACCCTTACTATGTGCCAGACACTGTTCAATACAATATATACAGGCCTTATTCTTAAGGAGTTTATTCTCTAAAGAACCAATATATAAATATTCATACTTGCTAGAAGGAGTATTAATGATAGTAGTAGCAGTGGTGGTAGTAGTAGAAATAGCAGCAGCAAGTTGTAGTTGTAGTAGCAGTACTGATAGTTCTGATGATGATGGTGGTGGTGGTAATATTAATGAAAACAATAAAAATATTCTCATATCAGTTTCTCCTAAAGTCAATAGACACCTTCAAGTCTCCTAAAAAGCACTGATCAAAATTTCTCCAAACTAACATTTCTGTGTTCCTTTGAAATATAAGATGTTAGTGTTCTATCACCTTCTGATATGTTGTAATAAAATCATGGTCAGAATTATGAGTATGGTAAGAATTTTACAGTGTTGACATAATGGTTGAAGATTTAGTTTTACAATAAGGAAGACTTGGATTCAAGTCCTGATTCTGATGAATACCCACAGTGTGGGGGCAAGTCACTTTCTTAATGCCTAAGGTAGTTTTCCAATAATTTACAGGAGATGCTAATCTGGGTTAGTGGAGGAAAGTTTCCCCATATCAAGTAACTAACTGTACCCCAATTTCATATTTACACATAAACACACACAAACACCCCCCCAATCATATGGTACATTATGCCTGTCAAGCAAATTAAGTGTAGTTGATAACCTCTAAGATTCTTTCCAGTTTGAAATCTATCATCCTATGCAACATTTTGTCCTTTCTGATTCTTATTCTCTATAAGTACTATGAAATGTATGTATAAAACCTATGTAATACTATGTAGGATACATATAATATATATATATATATATGTATTTGATTATATTTATATATATATATGCATACCTATACATGAACAGTAGAATGTGCAGAGAATTAATCAAAAAGGAATATTTTTATTTATGTATATATAATTAATTATATATTATAAAATCAATAATATAAAATATATAATCAATCATATAAATCAAAGGATCACTCAATCAACATGTATTTATTTAATCTTATTAAGCATTTATTATGTGTCAGGCCCTCTAAATGCTGGTATTATAAATCTAGAGGTGGAGACCTTCTATGTCATCTATTCTAACTTATTTCACCATTAAGTAAAATCATTGTGAAGAGGTGGGACTAAATACACAGGAAGCAAGCAAAATTTGTACTTAAAGCTATGTCTCCAAGTTCTGTACTCCAAGTTCAGTGTTCTTTTAACTGTACTGGTTAGAGTCTCCGTCATATATGAATAATTAAATATGGTTCATGATGATATTTATGAAAAAAATGGACATGGAGACATTAGAAAGGATTATTCTTCCAGGTTTAAAATTTTTTTGGTAAAAAAATTGTAATTTTGGGGAGGAGATATGAAAAATTCCTTCACATACCCGTCCTTCAGGAATGAAAAATGCTTAATCCTAATAGGGGTCAGAACTACAGGCCTTGGGAAATCAGTATAAATGATAGTTTCATGTTTGTAAATTAACCCCCCTAATTTAAAGCTTTCAAAAAGTGGAATTGTCTTTCTGAGGTTATAGTATCTTCTTGTCACTAGAAACCTTCCAAACAGAAGTGGAATAATCTGAATGGTCTGAGAGAATTTTATTCACCACTAGTTTGAACTAGTTGGCCTCTGAGGTTCTTCCCACAATGAGATATTGTGATACTGTGAGAAAACCTAATTCAATTTGCATCACGCTGACTTTTAAGTGCTTTTTCCAGCTATATAATCTTCCATGAAGACTAGGTCTACTTGCACAAATGATCTGAGTCATATTTTAAATTTTTGTTACAATGCTTCCTTGCCCTCAGAATGATTCCCTGTATTCACAACCCAATTTCAAGGTAAGCCCTTTGCCTGGAAAGGCAATGAAATTTACCTACTTGGAACCTAAGGACTCTCTATGAGTACCTTAATTAAAAGCATTTATACCTAAAGGTGTAACAGCTTGTGGCATGTGGAATCATAGCACACCACTGTGTGCACATCCTTTAGTCACAGAAACAAGACTCCTTTCCTCAAAGGGTCTTCACAGTGACAATGCGCGATATGCTCGTCCACCACAGGTAGAGATAGCTCAAACTCTAAATAGAATTCAGCTCCTAAAACAGCATGCTTGGGTGATTCATATATATTCATATTCATTTTCTCAGGAAAACCTTTTGTTTTCCATTTTCTTTCAAGAATCACCCCTATCAAGCTAGAAGGGACCTCATATATCATCTGGACCACCCCCTTCACTTTAAAAATGAGGGAAGTGCAGCATAAATGACTTGTTCCAGGTCACACTTGTTGTTGTCCAATTGTCTTAGTCTTGTCCTACTCCTTATGATTCCAAATGGGATGTTCTTGGAAAATAAACTGGGGTGATTTTCCATGCCCTTCTCCAGTTCATTTTTTGGATGAGGAAACTGAGGCAAGAAGTGTTAAGTGAATTCCCCAGAATCACATAGTTACCAAGTGTAGAAGATTGAATTTGAACTCAGGTCTTCCTGACACCAACCCTAATGCTCTATCTATTGTCACTGAATTACCTAATTGCCTGAAGGACGCAACAGTAATGGTAACTAAATATGAAAACTAAAATATCATTTCATGGGAGTAGTGTAATATAAAAAATAATGAAATTGGATTCATGAGATCTATTAGTGGACAAGTAAAATAATTTCACAATACCTTAGTTTCTTTTTTTATGAAATGCTGATATTAATGCCATGCTACCTATTTGACCATACTTTGCCAACCTCATAGCACTATACAACTCTGAGCTTTTTTTTTCATATCCTCAGGCCATTTCCTCTCATCTCCCTCTCCAAGTCAATGCAGTGGTTTGCTGAGCTCTCTTACAATGTACTCAGTTTTGATTGTTAAGTGTTGGAGGATGCTTTTAGAGGGAGTCCATAACTCTTCACTGTCTTTCTCCTGGATTAATATCTATAGTTTGAGGCTATCTCTATTTCATGGCCACAAAAATGCCTGGAGCTAGATTGGGGAATTTATATTGGCCTTTCTCACAATTAATCAGAGAAGAGTTCCACAGAGATGAGCTTCCCTCATTAGCAGTCTAATGGACAAAGCTGCTCTATTCTGATGTAGTATTTTGGATGGGTATTCTAAATTTTTGAATTGATTCTTCTGTGGAGAAGCATGGGAATATATCATGAAAGCTATA
Organism: Macrotis lagotis; assembly: GCF_037893015.1. NCBI lineage: Eukaryota > Metazoa > Chordata > Mammalia > Peramelemorphia > Peramelidae > Macrotis > Macrotis lagotis. The sequence goes on along the minus strand of NC_133660.1, from coordinate 133,637,274 downwards.
CACGGGTATTATGTGTGATATGAATTAGGGGATGGAACATGTGCATCCAAGGCATCACAGATTTTGGGTCTATCAGGTCATTTTTAGTGACAAATGAGTTTATACCTGCATTAATGCAGGAAGTGTTCATATTGACAAGATCATAATACATCTGTTTGGTGTTCAGTTGTGTCTGACTCTTTATGACTCCATTTCAGATTTGCCTGAGAAGGATACTGGAGTGGTTTGCCATTTTATGCTCCAGCTCATTTTACTACTGAGGAAACTGAGTCAAAAAGAATTAGGTGAGTGGTAGCTAGGTGGCATAGTGGATAGAGCACTTGACCTGGAGTCAGGAGGCCCTGAGTTCAAATTTGGCCTCAGACACTTAAAAATTACCTAGCTGTGTGACCTTGGGCAAGTGACTTAACCCCATTACCTTAAATAAATAAAAATTAAAAAATGATTCAGGTGACTTGCCCAGGATCACACACCTAGCAAGTGTCTGAGGCTTAGTTTGAATTCAGGAAAAAGGGTCTTCTTGACTTGAGGTCTAGCATTCAACCTATTTTGCCATGTAGCTGCCCTTCATTGATCTCTTCACAAGTAGTAAAATTCTATTTTTGATTCTGGATGTTTACTTAGTCATTAATGAAACTCATCAATTATTTAGGACCAGCAATAAAGTATCTTGGGAATAATGAGCATTTTCTTGCTCCTTGCCTATAAGTGCTATAATGAGACCAGGTGATTTTCAAAATGAACTATCTTTACTTAAATGCATAAATCCATATATGGTTAATTTGAATGGGTTTGATTTTTTTTCATAATGAATTTTCCCCAGCTGGAGATAACCCCAAGCTCCTACTTTTTTTGTACAGATGAAAGTCTTTAATAAGAAAAAAAAGTAAGATATCCGTTATCTATCACTTTCATAAGATGGCAATGTCGGCGATGAAGTTCTCCCTGTGAACTAAATGAAGGCTAGAACATTGGATCAATATTCATTTAATAGGGGGAAAAAAAGGCCTGGCATCCAATTTCCGAGATAACTACTGACATCACTTGTCACTTAACATCTGGGGCCTGATGAGGTGCTGGGTTTGTATTCACCTGCCTCTAGGTTACTGACAATTTAGATTTATTCAACAGAATAGTCTTCTGAGACTCAAAGAAGACCATGTTAGTTAATACACTAGTATTCATTCAAAAACACTAGTGTAAATCCACACAGTTGCTTCTGGGTTTACTAATATCACTGACTTGCTAGAGCAGGGTGATCAGGTATATCTATCCTGAATTCTTAGATTTCGTTTAAATCTGACATTGAGATTGACTGTCTGCTCACAACCTGCCTCCACTACCCCAACCCCAAATTAATAGCCTTATTAAACTTATTTAACTTTGACCTTATTTTTTTATTTGTTAGGCTTTTTTGTCTTAGTCTATGATTCCATGAGTACAGAGAGAGCTCCCTGTGTGTGGAAACTTGTTTCACCAGTGCAGAGCAGGAACTCCTCTAGAATTTATTCTTAGAGAAATGCTTGGAGGTGGGGGTAAGAACTAAGAAGTTAAGTCACTTTATAGGTTCATAGATTTCCAGCTAGAAGGAAACTCAGAAGCCATCCAGTTTTATCCTCCCTTTGAAGAAACTGAGGCTCCCAGAGATTGAAGATTTTGCCTAGGATTAAACAAGCAGTTAGTGGCAGAACTTGGAACTAAACCCAAATTCTCTAACTTCCAATTTAACCTTCTTTCTAGTGTGCCAAATTGCCCAGCTATGGTTGTGTTCTAAATATTTGTCAGAAGCAGGATATAGACCTAGATTTTTCTGACTATAATGCCTCCCCTCTAAATTCCACACCACAGTGCCTCTTACTTAAGCCTTATAATTTGGAATAAACAAAGCTTTAATAAGCTTGGGTGTCCTGGTATCCTATCAGTTATCTTTTATATTTTCTCACAGGACTTTTTAACATTGAGCAAATGACAGACCTGGCTCTAGGCATTGGCACAGGATAGAACTCATTTATAAATTATGAAAGGCTACCATTGGTATCTGGGAAACAGCCTTTGTACTCAATAACTTACAAAAGCAGTAGCTGTATTGTGCTTATACTCTTTCTTCAGAGAAATCACCTAGATATTTATCAAGAACTTTAAAGTGATTCTGAATAAATTGGCATCACTTTGCTGTCTTCTCCTATGTAAAGTGGAAGAAGTGAGGCAAATTATGGGGAAATGGCTTTCCCTAGGTTACATGATGTGTCACTGACAATGCAGGAATATAAAGCAGCTACTGCTGTTCCCAGCACAGTTGGGAAATAGGGGTCAAGCAACATTACAATTGATTACCATCTTTGTCTTTCTACACAGCATTTCATGCAAAACATTTGACCTGACCTTAGCAAAATACCTAAAACATTTTTAATGGAAAAAATATGAACATAGTCATATACAGTGGTATATGTTTTAACTTTTTTTATCCCTCTCTCTTAATGCAAATTTTTCCATGGAAAAACCTGATTTTACAGAATCAACTTAATTGACTTTTGTCACTGACCTGATAAATTCTTTGCACTTTCTGAGCATCAGTTTCCTTACCTGTCAGTTGACCCAATTGAATCAGATAATCTGATCTAAGTTGCCTTCTTGATCTCCATTCTATGATTTTCAAAAATATGGAATGGTTTTCTTGGAATCTATTTGCACGAAGTAGATAACTAATCTGAATTATGTAATACTAAAATCAGAGGAATACCTAAAATGCTAGGCATTCATGCATTAATATGGCCTGGAAAAAATAAAAGAAACATAAGTAGCACATAGGAAAGATTAGACATTTATCAATGGTTTGGAACTCTTTTCAAACCACTTCAGTTAAAGGACCATCCAGTTAATCAGCCAAAGAGCTATGCTGCCACCTACTGGAAAAAAGAATTGCATGCAAGCCATTGACTACTTTTAAAAGCAAACCTACCAATAGCTTTGCTATCTCTGTTAACTAAGAAATGGGTCCTGGGTTGAATTTTGCACATCTGTTTAGAGATATTTTAATGCAGATATATAATGAGGTCCCCATTTTTGTAAATTGTAACATATTTAGTTTTTTCCTGGTTATATGATAACATGGCCCTTTTTATCCAGTAGCAAATGATAGCATATTTTCATCAATAGTCTGGTCTATTTTTGTTATCAATAACAACAACCACAGCAACAGGTTTCCCTCAGGCTTCTAAGAAAGAAGGGAATTCTAATTTTGGAGTCCACATCATCAATGTCTTCTACAAATGGAAAATCCAAGATGTGGATACAATTCTAGATGAAAGATACAAAGTCACCTTATAATGACTAACTATATAGACAATGAATCAGTAAGCAGGAATGTTTCCTTGACCTTTTTAAGTGTTACTAACCCAAAAATAGTAGCACTATTGAGCAGCATTAAACTTAAAAGCATTCCCAACTAAACAACTTCCACTGATGCCAAGAATTTAACCATTTATCTTTACCCAACTACTTCTTGTTCCAAAGAGGGAATAAGATCCTGCATATGCAACTTTGATTCTTATTATCCTTTTATAGAATGCTGACAAAGAATGACATTGAATGGATGGTGTTGTGTTATGTGTTCTTTTCCTTTTTTTTCCTTAGGTCTGATATTGCAGTTCTTTTGACAAGATACTTGTTCTAGGGAAACTGGCCACAGGCAAAAGCAGCTATCCTCTTTTAACAAATGGGAACATTTATTTTCAATCAGTCAGTGGAAGGCAGTAAATCATGCATTTTACAATTCTTTAGGCTAGCAATTTTATTCTGTACCCTTGTTCAAAAAAAAATGAAAGGAAAAAGCAATAAAAAAAAATCTTAGTGTAGGCTCCCTGACTTTTATTTGACACATTAAGTATAGAGATTAGAGAAGGAAAGGGTCAATCAAATGATTTTCCCCTTCTTTTACTAAGAGAAAGGCTGCTCTGTGATATTCTTAGGGCTTTGAACATTCTTGCTTTAATGTTTTGAGTGGTGAATCCATAATCAAATAGATCACCTCATCACACAGATTGCTGGAACAGTGACCCTGAATTGTTATTTTTTCTTCACCAAGGTGAATGATCCCATTTAGTCCAAGTTATTTGATTAACTTTTTCCTTCTTAAAAATTGCATTTTAAAATTCTGTCTCTCTGTGTCTGACTGTCTGTCTCTCTCTTTCTCAATGTATATACAACACTCCCTATTCTTTACATATTTAGATTTGAAAAAAGTATATGAAATGCATATGAATGTTTCTCTCTCTCAATGCACATACAGCACTCCCTATTCTCTACATATTTAGATTGGAGAAAAGTATGTGAAATGCATATAAATCTCTCTCTCTCTCTCTCTCTCTCTCTGTCTCTCTCTCTCTCAATGCACACACAACAACACTCCCTATTCACTGTGCATTTGGATTAGAGAAAAGATTATGAAATGCATAAAAATGTATCCATACATATACATACATACATATATATTTGTTTAAATATATGCAAAAGGTGAAAGTGGGCATTATTATCCATATGGTAATGGATTATATGATCATAAATGAAAAGCTGAAAACAGGTTCTTCGAGCTCATCTATTTCTCATTTTATAACTATGAAGCTTGTCTTTGAATATGCAACTATTAATTGCTTGAGTTTAGGTTTAAACCCAAGTCTTGCTAATGGGCATGTATATCCAAAACTCCCTTCACTGTTTTACTCTGCTGTCTCTCAAATCGACTGACAAACTTGGGCAAAGTTAAATCTAAAATTAATTTTTTTAATGAAAGGTTTTACTTATTTCGAATTTCACAAATTTACCCCTAGTCTTGTTTCCCTCCCCCCACCCCCCACCCCCCAAAGAAGACAGTCTTTTAGTCTTTACATTGTTTCCATGGTTTGTATTGATCTAAGTTGAATGTGATGAGAGAGAAATCATATCCTTAAGGAAGAAAAATAAAGTATAAGAGATAGCAAAATTGCATAATAAGATAACATTTTTTGTCCTAAATTGAAGGTAATAGTATTTGGTCTTTGTTCAAACTCCACAATTCTTTCTCTGGATAGAGACAGTATTCTCCAAGGCAGACAGCCCAAAATTGTCCATAAGTGTTGCACTGATGGAATGAGGAAGTCCATCAAGGATGATGATCACCCATGTTGCTGCTGTTAAGAGTGTATAATGTTTTTCTGATTCTGCTCATCTTGCCCAGCATCAGTTCATGCAAATCTTTCCATGCTTCACTGAATTCCCATCCCTCCTGTTCTCTCTCTCTCTCTCTCTCTCTCTCTCTCTCTCTCTCTCTCTCTCTCTCTCGTTAATGTGACTTTATTTATAATTACTAAAATATTCTTGTTTAAAAATAAACATAATACTGCTCCTCCACAAAAAAATATATAACCTCATGAGAAATAAAGACAAGGAAAAAGAAAAAAAAATGTATTTCAGTCTGCATTCTAATACCACCAGCTCTGTCTCAGGTGGAGCACATTCTTTATCACAAGTCCATCAAAGAAGTTACTTCCATATTTTTTCCACAGTTGCTGTTGTTGATTGCAATTACCTCCATCCATTTCTCCTCACTACCATATATTAGATTTTCTCTCTCCTTTCATGCTGTCCCTCTTCTAAAATGTGCTGGAGGGTAGCTGAGTGGTGCAGCAGACAGAGTACTGGCCTTACGTTCGAGAGGCCCCAAGACCACATCCCACTCCAGAGACCCAGCAACCATACAGCCCCATGGTCTCGGACAGGCCACCCAATCCCAGCACCTTGAAAAAAGTAAATAAAGGAAATGTGTGATATCTGCCTATTCTCTTCTATGATCTACCCTATCCTCTATCACCTACATCCCCTTCCTTTCCTTGTCCCCCTTCTCTACTTTTTCCTCTAGATGTCTATACCCTCTTGATTGTGTATGCTGTTTCCTCTCTGACCCATTTCTGATGAAAGTGAAGGTTCCCTCATTCCCCATAACTTCCCCCTTCCATATCATTGCAATATATATATATATATATATATATATATATATATATATATATATATATATATATATTTATGAACTATCTTAGCATATTCCACCTTTCTTTTCTCTTACTCCCAGTACATTTGAATCCAGTTTTACAATATATATATATATATATCTTCAAATTCAGCTCTCTCCTGTGTTTCATCTATAAAAGCTCCTTCTACCTGCTCTATTAAATGAGAAGGTTCATATGAGTATTATCAGTATTGTTTTTCTATGCAGGAATGAATGAAGTTCATCATCATTAAGTCCCTCATAATTTACCCTTCTCCTCTACTCCTATGCTTCACCTGAGTCCTGTACTTGAAGGTCAAACTTTCTGTTCATCTCTGGTTGTTTCAACAGGAACATCTGAAACAACTGAGCATCTTCATTGAAAGTTCATCTTTTCCCCTGGAAGAAGATGCTCAGTTTTGCTGGGTAGTTGATTATCAGTTGCAGTTCAAGCACCTTTGCCTTCCAGGATATTATATCCCAAGCCCAAAGAGCCCTTAATGTAGTTGCTGCTAAGTCCTGTGTGATCCTGACTGCACCTCCATGATATTTGAATTGTGTCCTTCTGGATACTTTATAATGTTTTCTCTTTTGGGAGTTCTGGAACTATGACATAATATTCTTGGGTGGTGTTTTTTTGGATCACTTTTCAGGAAAGATTGGTGTATTCTCTCAATTTCTATTTGGCCCTCTGCTTTGAGGATATCTGGGCAATTTTCCTATAGGAATTCTTTAAAAATGAGGTTAAGGCTCTTTTCCTGATCATGGCTTTCAAGTAACCCAATAATTTTTAATTTCTCTTTCCTGAATCTGTTTTCTAGATTAGTTGTTTTTTTCAATGAGATGCTTCACATTTTCTTCTAATTTTTCATTCTTTTGGTGCTGAAGTATTGTTTCTTGATTTCTCACAAAGTTATCAGCCTCCTTTAACTCCATTCTACATCTGAAGGATTTGCTTCGTGCAGAGATATTTCTTATCTCCTTTTCCAACCGGCCAATTCTTTTTAAAGCATTCTTCTCCTCAATAACTTTTTGAATTATTTTATCCATTTGACCTTAGCTGGTTTTTAACATGTTATTTTCTTCAGCATTTTTTGGATCTCCTTTACTAAGCTGCTGAATTCGTTTTCCTGTTTTTCCTGCATCTCTCTCATTTCTTTTCCCAATTATTCTTCTATCTCCCTTACTTGATTTTCAAAATCATTTTTGAGTTCTGTTATAGCCTAAGTCCAACTTCTATTTTTCTTGGAGTCTATAGATGCAGAAACTTATACTTCCTCATCTTCAGATTGAGTACTTTGATCCTCCTTGGGATCATAGACCAAGTATTTTTCAATGGTCAGGTTCTTTTTTTTTCTGTTTACTCATTTCCCCACCCTGTGTCTGGTTTTGGGGTGCTTCCCGGACTTTTGAATTTGATTGGAACACTCCCAGATGTCAGTGTGTGAGGCTGTGACTGTTCTCCTGGTCTGTGACCACAAGCACACCTCTCTGCCATGTGGCTGAGGTGGGGGTCCCCTGTTCTATGGGGAGCCTAGACTGTGATCATGATCTGAATGTGGTCAGAGCCCCGGAGTCTTGTTCCAGGGACAAAGAACGGACCTCAGAAGTCTGCCTCCACTCCCTTTCCTTTAGTGGGCTGAGCATTTAGGGCTCAATTGCCTAGAGGCTCCTGCTTGCTGACTCCATGGACCTGCTTCTGCTTCCTGCATCTGGGCTGCATGCCACTCTGAGTGTTGGCACTATGCTGAGTTCCCTGAGTGTGCTCAGGGCCTGAGCTTCATGCTCGTTCTGGTTGAGTTCTCCCTGCTGATCTTCCAAGTTGTGCTTAGTTCTCCCTTGGGTGCAGGTCAGGAAAGTGCTTCTGCTGCCAGAAGTCACAGCTTCCAGGTATCCTGGGGTTGTTCCCAGGAGGCTGAAGTTTCTTTACTCTGGTCAGGCCACCCCTCTAACCCCTTGGAACAGAGGTTTTCTACTATTTTCCAGGTTACCCTGGGCTGGAGAATTGCCTCACTGGATCTTTCTGTGGATTCTGTCTCTTGAAAATTTAGTTAGAGCAATAATTTTAAAATTTTTGAAATATTTTGGAGAGAGTACCTAGGAGAGGATCTTCTCCTACTGCCATCTTGTCTCTGCCCCTAACATTAAATCTCATTAAATTGTTTTTGACTCATAAATTTTTAGCTTAACTAAATATAGTTCTTACAATAAAAGTTTCAAATATCTTTTGCTACCTGACATACTATGTGAAATTTAGTGAGTTCTTGGGAATTAGAAAGAGACTGAATGTAGATTAATAGATCTCTATTACATTTCCATAGAATTGTAGCTCTCTAACCTTTACTGAAGTCCTTCTTGGTTCAGAAGGTCTGGCTATTTGTAATGACTGTTGAAACTATCTTTCTCAGAAATAATTTAGGATAAGATGAATACATATGTACATAAGATATGGTTTCAATTTCCTATAATCTAAGGAATAAGGGAAATAGAATCAGTCAGCTAGGTAGGATTATGAATAGCGGTTGTACAGCCAGGAAGATTTGCATTCAAAATCCTGTTCTTGGTACTTACTGCCTATGGGACACTTGCAAATCACTTAAACATGTTTATGCTTTGGTTTCCTTATTTGTTAATTTGAGTTATTAATAGCAACTTCACTGTTCTGAGAATCAAGTGAGTTAATATTTTGAAAAGTACTCTGTAAACCTTAAAGCACTATATAAACATTAGTTGTGACTATTATTACTTTCCTGACTTGATAGTTAATGTTAGTATTTGAAAGTGTAAGTTTGTGGTGAGAAACTTCAGAGATAAAGAAAGATAATTGAAAAGTTTCAAATCAATTATTTCAATTCAATTCAATTCAACTAAAATTCAATTTTACTAATATTTATTCCTTCTTCCACATATTCTGTCAAATTCTCTCTCAGTCAAAAAACTTGATAAAGTGGTGATAGAGATTAGTTTTTTTTCCATATTATTTTTATAATGATTTAGAAGAGGGTGAAAGTCTTAGCAGTTCCACTTATATGGGCCAACCAACTGCTATTCATGTTAGTCATGCCAGAATTTTCCCCTAATCTGTCTATAAGTATAGGGCAGTAGGAAATTGCATTAAAATCATAAATTAACCTCAAATATGAATATTATGAAAACTTTTAGGGAGAAAAGGGAAGAATCAAAGGATTCTTGGTACCATTCTTATTTTCATATTTTATTTTTCATTTTCAAGGAAGACTACAACATCAGGGAGGTGATGTCATGACAAACACATGAAATGAATTTGAGTGAAGGGGTGCTGTGCTAAGTCACCAGCCTCACTTTCTCCTCTAGAGCCATCTGGATCCAGTGGCCAAATATGAATCATGACAACTGGAGATGGCCCTGGATTCAAGGCAATCAAGGTAAAGTGACTTACCCAAGGTCACACAGTTTAACACCACAAAGAATAAATAAGTAATTGGTTTTGAGGAGGGAAATAAAATTCTAATAATATAGTCTCTAATGGTTAGACAAGAGACAATTCTGAATTTTAGAGAAAATGTCCTATAATTACATGAATTTGAAGTCAAATTTTCATGTTCTAACACTGACACTGGAATTTGTGTGATTTTATTAAACATTTTTGAGTCTCAGCTCACTCATCTATGAATGAGGGAATAAGTCTAGGTGAGCTCTAATGACACTGAATTTTGAATTTTTTACCAAATAGTAAGAAAACACACAACATATACTTGAAATAGATCACTATGGAAGTGTATCTTCCTCTTTTCCTTGAAAACCTAGGGAGATGTGGGTGAATACTCTGTCAAACTGATCTCTGAATACAGTAGTTTTGCTTCATTATTTTTTTCTCAGCAAGAGAATGATTTCTGGGGGTGGGCTATGTTGGTCTAGTGACACTTTTTGGAAATGGTTAGCATGAGATTAAATATAACTTTAAATAAATTAAAATAAAATTATTGTGATAAATCTAATCAATATCACTACTAGAACTAAACTTTAAGTTTCCCTTTAGATATGTTATCATTTAGATAAATATTTTTGAGTTTCAAATTTCATATATATCCTTATATACACATAGGAAGAATGTACAGATATTGCAAAGATTCTTAATTATCATTTAGAGGGAGTAATGTGACCTATGATGAACTATCCTGGAACAAGGAAGATACAACTTTCAATTTTGTGATCAGTATAACTACTTCAACTTCGTTGTAACTTGGTTTTTTGGGGGGTATAGGGTGTGTTCAAAGAAGACTAGTACCATTGGTGTGAAGGTTGCCAAGCCCTTTTCAGTGCTATTTTCCAACTTTGATGTCCACCTGAGCCACCTAACTCTTACCTGTGGCTCCAAGAAGCTGTAGCATGCACAGTGGTCCTGCCCTGGTAAGCCATTTTGGCAAGCAGGTTAAAGCAGATTGAGGGTAACCAAGGGAGTCTCAAATTCATTGGTGATTTTACCCCAAACATGTGATGTCTTCCACTGGTGGAATAGGTAGACAAGAACACTTTGTTCCAATGACCACAAAATCAGCTGAAGCAGGTGCTTTGGGGAGCTTAGAACTTGGTTGAACATCAAAAGACACCAAAGTTATCCACTGCATCTAAAGAAATTACCAGTTGAATTGACTCTGTCTTGGCATGCTGGATCATTATGAATTTGGGAGGAAGAGCAAGACAGATAACTGCAACTCTTTCTCACAAATATAATTTAGGCACACATCAAAAGATATCAGCCATAATTTGCCATCCCTCAAAGTACTGGATTGACAGGCAAGTGACAAAGTAGGAGGTGTAGAGGCAGTGGCAACTGGAGTCACAACCCTGCACACAGGTGGCCCAAGTCTTATGGTCATTTCTGCACTGAAAGCAGCCCCTGGTTGAATGAGCAGTCCTTTAAAGGATGGCACTGCTCTCCTCCTGATGTGACTGAAAGGGACTAGAAAAGGTGCTGTAAAAATTGTCTGTTTTTCCAACCATGGCAAGTGGGGATCCTACAGTATGGTAGAGAAACAAAAAATCTACAATAGTTTCTTCAAAAAAGATTCCACTCATTATTGGTGCATGAAATGTATGCATGCTCATAGACACCACAAGATCTAATAGATTTGAAAGACAAACAGCCTTGTTGTGAAAGAACTTAGCATGTAACTTATCCAAATAGAAATCCGGAATGAAACAAGACTGGCAAATGAAGGACAGTTTGTTGAAGTCTGAGCTGGATATATATTTTTCTGGAATACTGGGAAACTGGAGTAGGTTTTTCAATCAAAACTAATCTAGTTAACATTTCTGAATACCAGCAAAAGGAGAGAATGTCAGGCTCATGACATTGAGATTGCCACTACCAGGTAAAAAATTTATGAAGACCTGGGGACCCTTATCATCAATGTTCCAAAAGAGGTTAAGTTCATAATTCTGGGTGACTTTGTTAGCATAAGCTCAGATTACTTCATATGGCAGGGAGTTCTTGGGCGGAATGGAGTTGGAAACAGCAATAGCAATGTTCAACTACTACTGATGGTTTGCAAATCTCATGTCCTTCACGTCACAAACACTATCTTCTGCTTACCTAAATGCAACAAAACTTCCTGGATATACCCTCATAGCAAACATTGGCATCTAATAGACTATGTGATCATAAGGAGAAGAGACAGACAGTATATGAGAGTAATAAAGGCAATGTGTGGTACAGAGTGCTGGACTGATCACAGGCTCATCTTCTCTAAGCTAAATATTTGAATTCAACCAAAGTGGCACTCCAAGGCAAAATGATGACTAGAAGAATTAATGTCAAGAGATTAGAGAGCATCTCTGAGCTAGAACAGTTTGTTGCTAACATGGAGGGAAAACTGAGCCAACACATAAGTGACAAGAGTGGAGCAGAAAAAGAGTAGTCAGCTTTCAGTGATCTTGTGTGCAGCACTGCAGTGGTTCATCTGGGCCAGACACTCACAAACAACAAGACTGGTTTGATGAAAATGATGGGGAAATACAGAAGTTAAATGAAAAGTAAGAACTCCACAATATTTACAAGCAGGATAGTTCATCCAGTTTTAAGAAGGCAGCATTTAACTCCATCACAGGTAAAGTACAAGCAAAGCTTTGAGAGATGCATGACTCTTGGTTCAGTAAGATGGCAGTTGAAATTCAGTTTTACATAGATAAACCAAATGTTTTTATGATACCCCGAAGGCTATTTTGTCCTGGTCCCAAGGAAAGGCAATCAAAATGGAGACATGACCATTCTCAGAATGGATAGGGAGATGCAGAAGTCTCAACTCAGTGTCCAGTTCATCCTCCTTCCCTGAGAGAACATTGACTGGAAGCCTAGACTCCTCCCTTTCTATCACCATAGCTGAACTCAGAATCATACTAGATGTAGGAGGTAAGCTCATTAACTTCCTTATTGACACTGGGGCTACCTATTTGGTTTTGCTTGACCATTCTGGTGAGCTTCTGCCTTCTACATGTAAAGAAATGGGTATTGAAGGGAAACTGAGGAAATGTTTACAGACAAGACCTCTTCCCTGTCAGTTTGAAGATCTATTGTTTGAACACACCTTCCCTGCAATCACCCCCTCCCCAACCCTTATTGGGAAGAGATTTGATGGTGAAGATGGGAACTCAGTTCTCTCTTATTAAGTCTCCTATTCTACTTTGTCCTCTATTAGAAAGGCCATCTCATATTCCCTCAGAAGCTGGGAAGATATGGATCCTGAAGTCTGGAATATAAGTGTAACAGGAAGGGCGACCCATGCCACTCTGGTATCAATCTGCTTTAAGAACTCTCTTTCCCTCATAGGCCTCAATATCCTCTTAAAACTAAGATAAGAGGGATTACAGTCTTTAATTGACAAATTCCTACAATATGGCCTTCTAGTGCCCTGTCATTCTCTTTATAATACCCCAATATTTGGAATTAAGAAGTCTAATGGTGAATTTTGCTTATGTCAAATAAGCCTGTCAACCTATGATATTGACTCCTTTAATTCAGCAGTTACCTGAATCCTTCTCTTCTTTCTATAACCCTCGGGAACCAGCTTTAGTCAAAGACAGGGGTTATACTCTCTGCCCCTCTAGGTGGTATCAAGCACCCTCAGGCCAGAGAGTCAGTGGAAATTCCTCTTTGGATTACACCAGGCCACTCACTTGGGAAGAGATGCCCTTTATTCTCTAATAACATATGTTTTTAGAGACCACAAGTTAAGGGAGACTGTCAGCCAAGTCTGTAGAGCCTGTTCCATTTCTGCTCAAGTGAACCCTGAGGGTGGAATTAAGCCCACACTTTTAAAACCTGTGCAAAGGAGAGGTGCCTTACTCAGGGAAGACTGGCAAATTGACTTCACCCCTATGCCCCCTTCTTGAGGCTTTAAATTTCTCTTTGTCTTGGTGGACACCTTCACTTCCTGGGTGGAGGCATGGCCTTGTAGAACTAAGAACTCAGGAAGTCTCCAAAGTCCTTTTGAAGGAGATAATTTCACGTTTTGGTCTGCCCTGCTCTTTGCAGGGTAATAATTGCTCTGCTTTTTTTCTCTCAGATAACTCAGAGAGTAGCTAGAACCTTGAACATCACATACTTTCTTCATTCCATTTGGTGTTCTCAAGCATCAGGAAAGGTAGAAAAGAGGAATGGCACTCTCAAACACACCTTAGCTAAACTGTGCCAAGAAACCAAGGGAGACTGGATAACTTTTCTTCCAGTAGGATTGTTGAGAGATTGCATTGCTCCACAGAAAAACACTAAGTTTGGCCCTTTTGAGTTGTTATATGTCAGACCATTCCTGACATCAGATATTCTTGTGGACCCAGAGCAACACCTAGTTACACAGTTATCCACAACTAGGAGCTGTTAGAACAGCTCCAAAACTGAAGATAATGGCTCTAGGGAAGTCTCATCTGTAAGTCCAGGGGATATGGTATATTTAAAGTCCTGGAAGACTCAGGAAACAGATCCACTGAGGGTGAAATGGAAGGGACCATATCAAATTATTTTCGCTACCCCCAACAGCAGTGAAATTGGAAAGCTGGACTCACCTTTTCTAGGATTAAACCTGTCCCTCCCCCAGCTTCTCCTCCAAGTGATACCACATACTCTAGTGAACCACTGGAAGACTTGAAGTACCTGTTTAAGAAGATATCCTGAGGAACCTTGGAGAAAAGTTCCAGTGGAAACTTTGCACTCCGTATAACTGAGCATACTCTTATTTTTATCCTCACTGTCCTTAAACACATTATGTTATTACTAATTATCTTTTGTCTTTTCACTTCTTGTTTTCCTGGCATAGGGTTAAGTCAGATTCTTCATAACTGAAACTCCATATCAAGAAAATATTGCAAGAGGCATCTTAGATCTCCATTCAACCTTGAGCTCCCCTTTCTCCTGATCTTCTTGGAGCTCCTGATTACTCTCCATACTGAATCCCCTGATTGTTCCACTAATAATAATTGTTCTGTTTCTTTTTGGCCCCTGCCTAATTAAAATCCTTGTCAAATTTATCTCCTCTAGGTTTCAACCAACAGGTCTACAGCTAGTGACTTTGACCCAACATCAGTCTCTATCTGAGCCTGATTGCCCACATCCCTTGGAAGCCACTTCAATAAAGTTTCATGTACAGAATATTCCCTCTCCAATTGGCCCCCTAATAGATTAGGTTAGGTTAGGTAGAGAGACTGCTACACCCCTTCTCAGCTTTGAAGATGTTCCAGAAGACAAATCTTCATCCTGATTCCCCAGAAGAATCTGGGTCTTTAATAAATTTGTTGGGGGAATATGATGCAGAGAACACTGGGCATGGGAGTGATGAGATCAGTTGGAGACAAACTTTGTCAATCTTTTGTTCACATTGTAAAGGGAATCTTCCTTTATCATCTAATTTAGGCCAACACTTGAGGACCTGAACTTCAACTTGGATTGCATTGCTTTTCCAGGGAAACCAGGAAGCACAGGTCCTGTATAACCACCAAAAAGGAACTCCTCCCCAAAAGGCAACACTCCTAGGTCACCACCCCCCTCCCATGGACTCCCTCTTTGACTTTCCAGTTTCCTGCTGAATGTTGGCCAGCTAGCAATCCATGTAGTCTTCTCTTAAAACTCTTTCTGACATTTCTATCCCTTTCTTAAGATGCTGTAACTTCCTCTAATAAATCTCTATTTTCTTTCCAAAACCTGCATTCCCGAGTCTGAGTTGCAATTCCTCATAGGGCAAAACTGAACCCAAGAAACAAATCAACAGCTACAATTTGAGCTACAGAACCCACCAAGACAAAGAGAAGATTCAAAGAAAGTTTCAATGGTAGGCATCATGAAGTATCTTCAGTGAGGGTATGTCTCTTTGGGGGGAAAGGGGAAGTAAAGTCCAGGAGGCAGAAGAGCAAGAAAGTCAATGGGAGGCTTTTAGCCACACAGTGAAGTCTAGTTCCCAAAAGCTTGACAACAGCAGAGGTCTTGACAGCTAGACAGCAAAGCAGGAGGGAGGGTACCAACCTCAAACAAAGTCTGAATTCTGGAAATGCAGGGGAAAAGATAGGACTAGATCCAGAACAAACCACTGCTAAATCATAACCTGGACATAAAGAAGGAAACCAACCTCTGCAAAGGCCAGGCCTAGATTGCATAGGCAACATCTTGGCCAACAACAAGCTGGGGATCAGACTCTAGCCGCAGCAAAAAACAAGTTTGGATCCATACTCCCTATATTCACAGAACTAAAACAACAAAGATGAGCAAAAAAACTAAAAGTACAATCACTATAGAAATTTACATTAAAAGATGATAACAATAGCATATCTGAAGAAGAAATGAGTGAAAAATTACTCACAGAGGAAGTCTCAAAAGAGTCTATGAATTGAACTCAAATTCAAAAGCTCACTGAAGAGCTTAAAAAAAGAATTTAAAAAATTAAAGAAGAGTAGAAGAAGAGAAATGGGAAAAAAGAAATGAGAGTCATGCAGGAAAATTATGAAAAACTGATCAGAGAATTCAATACTTTTGAAAAGGAAATACAAAAGACAATTGAAGAAAATAAAATCCAAAAAATTAGAGTTAAACAAAAAGAAAGCAATGAATCTATGAGACTAACAAGATTTCCTCAAACATAAAAAGGTTGAAAAGATTGAAGAAAAAGTAAAGAATCTTTAAGGAAAAATGAATGACCTAGAAAATAAATCCAGGATGTATAATCTACAAATCATCAGACTACCAGAAAGCCTAGATTAAAAACAAAAAGAAAACATCATGCAGGAAATTATTAGGGGAAACTGTCTAAATCTGCTATAACAAGAAGACAATATAACCATTGAAAGAATCTACAGAACTCCTCCAGAAAGAGAACCCAGGATAAAAACTTCAAGGGCTATTTAGCCATATTCTAGAATTCTCAAATAAATGAGATAATACTTCAAACAGCAAAAAGAAAGCAATTTAAATACAAGGGAAACGCAATCAGACTAATACAGAACCTATCAATCTCTACATTGAAGGGCCTGAAGACCTGGAATAAAATATATCAGAGGATAAGGGACCTGGGATTACAACAAAGAATTTGCTACTCTGCAAAATTCAGCATGGGTATTCCACAAGATAGAGTATTTCCAGAATTTACTGACAAAAAGACCAGAACTGAACAGAGAACTTAATTGCCAAATACATGACTCAAGAGATGCATAAAAGGGTAAATGAAAAGGAGAAGAAAAAATCAAAACAAAACAAATGTTGGTCAAGACCATCAAATTTTGTACAACCATAAAAGGGAAGATATAACAATTCTAATTCTTGAGAACTTTACTTCTCTTAGGATAATTAAAGAGTCAAATGTAATTGAAGAGATTGGATTTAAAGGATATGGGTATAGTTGGGTCTTGTCTCTCCATTGAAAAGGTTTGAGGTACTCACTTGGTCGACTACCCCTTCTATGGCAACATTGGCAGGAACCATGGAATTTTGGGGTATGTCTAGAGAGACATTGCCAGAAGCTATGACCTATGCCATTACATTGATAACAGACCATAAATCCAGGGGACCTATCCCCAGCTTGACCCAAGTCCCAGGTCAGGGCAGGTAAGACCTGGGCAATTTGTTCTTTGTTGGTCTCTGCCAACAATTCTACCTTTTCTTTGGCACAAAGAGACCTTTCTTCTGCTGGGGCTGTATCTTTATGATTGAACATATCAAATGCCGCCTCCAGCAATTTGGCCATAGGTGTTTGGGGACTCAAGTCTAACTTCATAATTTTCTTTTTCTTTTTTTTTTTTAGGTTTTTTTTTTTGCAAGACAATGGGGTTAAGTGACTTGCCAGAGGCCACACGGCTAGGTAATTATTAAGTGTCTGAGACCGGATTTGAACCCAGGTACTCCTGACTCCAGGGCCGGTGCTTTATCCACTATGCCACCTAGCCGCCCCTTAACTTCTTAATTTTCTTATGTATATCTGGTGTAGACTGACTGATAAAATGCATGCCTAAAATAAACTCCCCTCAAAAGAAGTGGGGTCTGTGTTAGTATCTTTCTTCATTGCCTCCATAAGTCTATTGTCAAACATAGCTGGATTCTCCTCAGGACCTTAAATTATCTCCTTCAATTTGTCATAATTTACTGATTTTTTAATTCCTTTTTTCATTCTTTCTACTAAACAAGATACCATATGATCTCTCTTTTCTCTGTCCCTATTTGAAAATTCCATCCAGGATCAGCTACTGGAATTGCTATGGCCCCAGGGCGGGGAACCTGTCTGGCTCTCTAGTCCAAGTCTCTGTAATAGAATCTACCTCCCTTTGAACTAAGTTCCTGTGAGGAATGAATGGCATTGTTGGTCTTCACAGGGTGTGGAGGGGAGCCCTTAGAGAATCTATTACAAAGGGGGAATGGCCCCAGTCAATCACAAAACTAGGAGAGTTCTCCTAATCCCATTCCAAAAATGACAAACTAGATTAGAAGAAACTAGTCCTTAACTGGTCAAGAGTAACCTAGTTTTGACCTTTTCCTTTGCACATGCTCAAAGAAATCTATCTGTTCTTGGTCATTAGTATAATGAGCAAGGTGGGGAAATATATAGGAACCATTGTATCAATTAGATTTGTGACCCTAGCCTATGATTGGCATGAATGGGGCAGGAACAAAGTCTTTCAAAGTGCATAAAAGAGCTTGTATGTTGGGATTTCCCTGCCCCTCTCTCCCACCATGGTGTGCCATTTTGTTAAGATATCTTAATAAAAAACCATTTTAATCACTCTGGACTAAGTATTCTCAAGCCATTTATAACAACTTGGGGACTCCTTGAGATACTAATGTAAATCTTTTTCCTGGTATTTTCCAGGAAGAACACAAGAAAATAATGCATGCAAATGGCTTGATTTCAAGCCCACTTTCTTGGTGTTCCTTGCTGGAGAAATATCTCAGAGATTTGGCCCGGGTTTGGAACCGAGAGTGATTAAAATCTTATGGAAGTAGAACCGTGGTAAAGGGGTGATTTCCAGGGTGGCACAGATGGCCAAAACCACCCTGAACTGGTTGAGATGTCCTCCATGTGGAAGAGCTATACCAAAGGAGAGGCCAGAGGATGTAAAGGTGCCCCAAGGAGGGAGATTTGGGTTCCCTCTCCAGGAATTTCCCCAAAATCTTTAAGGGAGAAGCTTGCCTCCAGGTTTGGGGGGCAATGGAGCCATGTGGCTGCTAGCTGGAAGCCAAGGAAGCCAGAAGGAAGGATAGCAATTGGATCCAGTGCTCTGTGAGTGAGTTTGAATGTTCCTGTGTGTGTATTTGTTCTATGTCCTGTCTTGTGTAATTTTCTGTTTTAGGTATTTCTGGGTCTGAGGACCCAGTTTAAGTTTTAAAAGGGATAGCTGGGAGTTGGGCCCAGGAGTTTCAGAAGGTGGCGGAAAAGGAAGTAGTGTGCAGTAGCCAGTACCTGAAGATAAGCCCTTCCCTCACTGAGCCAGTGGCAGCTCTGCTAGGTGTGTAGAGTTAAAGAGGAGGGAGGGGGTTTGTGGTTTGGGGAGAGTTTAGAAGAGTTCAAGAGAAGAAAGAACCTTTAAGGGAAAGATTGAGAAATTATAGGAGGGAAGATTTTATATCGTTGAGTGTCTGGGAAAGATCCCATGCTTTCTCCCTGGGGTGGGGGAAGGGGGGTGGTGGGTTGGACACATGGTCATCTTGGTCCCATCTGCCATCTTGTTAAGACTTGAACCCTAGATTGAGTCTAAGTGCCCCACCCACCTGTGGAGAGAGGGTGGGGGTATAGACAGGAGAGTTCAAGTGCTTAAGCCTTAATTGGAAAGAGACCCTTCCACAGGTGAGATATGCAATTGGGAAAGAAAAAATATAGAAGTTCCAGGGGTTAAGAGACTCCTTTATTGAAAGGAAACCACGTTTAATGAATATCTGCTGGCCATGTGGTCTGAGTGAGGATTCTCATTGTTTTTAAAGTTTCTGAACTAGATTTTTGGGAAGCTGAGGGTTTTAAAAGCGGGATACTAGTGTTATAATATTCTGACAAAATTTGTACAGAATGGGAGGAATTAAATAATCTAGATTGTTAAATTAATTTGGGATTAAATTATTTCAACATTATTGTAACTTTTGCAAGGAGTTAAGTGGTTTGGGATTTTAAAACTTCACTGCAACACTTTTAGGTTCAAGAAAAGTGATATGTTACTAAGAAGAGAAATACCTATGTTATTAGGGATGTTTATTGATTTCTTTTGGGAAAAAAGCTCTAATTGGTTTTAATGTTAAGCCTAATAATGCTAACAATTGTATGTTTATTTTGGATAGAGCTTTTGGAATGGGAGTGCTGGATTCTCTGCTGTATAAGGTACTTTAAAGTTTTTATCAAACTAAATGGCTGGGAAGTTTAGTTGTAATTGCATTGGTTTAAATGTATCATGTATGGGATTGGATTCTGAGAATTTGTGTAAAGAGACAAGTGTAAAGATCATGGGATATTCATTTTGCTCTTGTTCTAAGGGAAATGAGATGTTTAAATAGGAATCTTATTGATTAATGTATATTAACAATGCATGTTTACTTTTAAAGAAGTTAAGAATGTGTACTTCTCTCTTGGTAACTGCAGACAGCTGATGGGGGGCTCTGAACAAATTGCAATTGTGGGCCCTATTGTAAGGTAACTTATTGATGAATATTCTTTTGTAACTGCAAAGAGATTATATTTGCAATATTTAGTTATCTGTTGTGGATATGTTATTTAAATACTATATTGTTAAAGCCTGGGATTAATGTGATTGCTTTGAAAAGCAATAAGGAAAATATGAAAAAGTATGACCCTTTCTGGGATAGGTCTGTAGGTTCACGAATAGTATAATAATGGAAGGATTGCTTTGTACAATCTAGTAATTTGTGTGTTGCTCTTATTGTTGTTCTGTTATAATGAAATCAATAACAGATGTTGGAAATTTAAAGCTACCTAAGATGTTTTAATGGTTTTAAAGAATTCTACAAAGTAATTTGTATGTTAGGGGGCAGCTAGTTGGTGCAAAGGATAGAGAACTAGGCCCTGGAGTCAGGAGACCTGAGTTCAGATCAGGCCTCAGATACTTAGTGATTGCTTAGCTGTGTGACCTTGAACAAGTCCCTTAATACCAATTGTCTTGCTAAAACAAAAATAACCATTTGTATGTTGAGGATGGCTAGTAGGTAAACAAGTTTATGTATAGACGTTGCTAACTATATATGGGAATTGGGAATATTTTAGATCTATATGTATATTCCAAAGCAGTGGCTGTTTGCTTTGAAGCAAAAGCATGTAATATGAGAAAGATAAACACAGAAGAAAATTTGAGATTTCTCCATGCAATCTCCTAGACAAAGGAGGCGTTTATTTGTTGTAAGATACAACAGGCTAGAAGGAGGTTTCTCTAGCCTAGGGGAATCTGATATGCCATCTTGATAAAGAGATGGAGTAGTTATGATTTCAGACAAAGTTATGTCTCTAGTAAGAAGTAGGAGATGAGACCTCTAGAGCCAGTTATACTTAGAATAATTGGTTTTATTTAGGCAAAGGCCCAGGAAGGATACTCAGAGCTTTAGGTAGGGGTTTCATTAATTGGGACTCCATTAAGATTATAATTGGAATTTAGTGAATTGTATTCAATGGAAGTTCTAACTAGATGAAATTCTAACTAGATAGAACAACAATTTTAGATCACAGGACTCTTAATTTTCTCTCCTGTTAGATACCAGGATGGTCAACAAAAGAAAATGCTACTGGTAAATATTATATTCTTGGAACCAAGGAAGCCAATGGGCTAAAGACAGACATTAGGTGGCAGGGATGTGCAGCCAAAGGGGTAGCTTCTCACTATGGCTGAGGTTGGACCCCTTTGACTTGATTTTCCCCAAAATGACATTTGGATAATGTCTCACCTGGGAGAATAAATCTGGCCTAAGACATTTGACTTACCCACGTGACCTGCCTGGACACTGACATTCAATACTTATTATTATTAAAGGAATGTTCCCTTAATGTCATGGATCTTTATAGTTAGTCACTAAGCAAATGAGAAAAAGAAGTTTTAGGTGAGTTGGATCTAATAGCAAAATAGGTTAGGTGTATTAGGTATCTGGCTCTGACACCTCTGCTATCAGCTAAATGCTAAAATAGGAATTAAGTTTCCTTAGTTTTTGTTTTAGAGGGGAGGGAATATTTAGGTAAGAAGAACGGGAAATTCCTAGGATAATTACAGTTTCAAGTTCTAGTTTAAGGAAAGGAATGTGAGTTAGATATGTATACCAGGAAAAGGAAAATATGGGAATATTTGGGAAAAAAATATTCATTTTGTTTAAGGATGTTTGAGTCATTATTGTAATGAAAGTAAAGGTTAAAATTGTTTTATTTTAAACCAGATGCTTGGTACTCTTAGAACAAAGATGAGTTGAATGTATGGGTTATAAGCTTGAGTCAATGTAATAATTCTCATTGGGAGTTTGCTCATGTAGTAAAATACTAATGGAAGTTTGTGTTAAAAGTGAAGGATGTGTGTCAATATGGCAATAAGGCAAAATGTAAATTGTAATAGGCTCCAGAATCTCATTGTTTTATGATTGAAACATGTGTTTTGATCTGAATAAAATGTTAAGCAGTATCTCGACCAGAAAACAAAGTCTCAAGTAAGTCACTTGAGCTGGAGAGGACTTTTTGGAACAGATTCAGAAGATGCTGAAGGACATTTGGATGCCTCCAAGGGAGAAGAGAAGAGAAAGAGAAGAGAGGAGAGACACTGGAGCAGTTCATCTCCACCATCCTCTACCAGCTATGTGTACATTGTTTATCTGTAACCTCCTTGACTCTGTAAGTATGACACCCCTACTTATGCCCTTCTCTTTATGGAAAGGAGGAGAGGAAGCAGGGTGAAAATGTTCTCCATTGAGAGAGAAAGAGGGAGATTACTGGGTGGCATTATTAAGTCTACATGACTGTATATCCTATCTAGGGAGTGAGTCCTGTCTCTGATTTAGACATCAGGGTGTTAGTAAAGGTGGGAGGAGAGTCTAGCTGACAGAAGTCAATGCCCTGTCTTTTGGTGTGGCTAACTGTTGGATTTAATATAGTTTACAGCAGTTTGAGAATTGGCTTTGGGTGACAGTACCTCTGGGTCTGACCTAGAGTCTTAGTACTTGGTCAGGTGCATTGTGGCACAGGATTCTGATCCAGAGGAGAATGGTGGCATATGATTTGAGTCAGTTCAGGGTGACTATTGTTTATAACTGACTGGCCAGGATATTTGCCTGGGGAGTAGCAAATGTCTGGACATGTCCAGAAGCAGGGTAAATATATTCTGGATTGTACAATTTAGAGATAGGTGGCCTCAAACTCCTGTGAGATTAATGATGGTACCTGGATCCCTTGTAAAGATGCACAAACTGAGGCATTTGTTAAGGGAAACTGATTATGAGTTAGTATGGACTTGCAGGGAAATGGCCTTTTGCAAGAAAGATAACTTAGGAATATCACTAGGTATATTAGCTATTTGGGGGATTGATCCAATGGTACAAAATGAGGTGTTTAGTTTGATTAGTTTTTGAGCCAGAAGACATTTCTAAAGACATTTGGTATAAAAACTTGCAGTGGAAGGAGGTACAGCAACTTTGGAATGTACCTATTATCATGATGATTATATGGCCTATTTAAGAGGGCCCCTTGGAAGTAAAAAGGAACAGTATTATCCATTTGTTGGAAACTATATTACTGGAAGACCAACTAGCACTAGAGGGAAATTATTGGATTTGTAGGACTACTGCCTATACCCAGTTGTCCAAAGAGTTGGTCAGGAAATTGTTATCTAGACTTAAGGGCCTATTACCTGGGCACAGGATGGGAGTTGGGGCTATGGAACCCCAGTTTATATCCTGAATAGACAAATAAGACCCCAAGCTGTAGTGGAAAAATGACCAATCACACAGTTAAGGCCTTGGATTTAATGACTGATCAAGCCTTGCTAACAAAAGAGGCAATTATTCAGCATAGATTGGTATTAGACTACCTTTTGACTGAAGAAGGAAGAGTCTGTGGTAAACTGAACTTATCAAATTGTTGTCTAAAGGTAGATGACAATGGGAAGGTGGTAAAGAAGATAACCAGGGATATCAGAAAGTTGGCACATGTGCCAGTCCAAAACTGGACAAGACCCTTTAGTACCTCTTTGGATGAATGGGTTTACTGGTTCATGGTGGAAACAGTTACTGGGTATCTTACTATTGGCTCTAAGGGGGAGAATCCTTTTAGCTGTGTGTGATCTGGTTACTAACTGTAGTTACTATTTGTAGAACAAAATTCTATCAGCAAATTAGGACTGGTGTATGACTCTAACAATTGAAGAGGTAAAAATATTGATAGAAAAAGTCAGTAGTGCTATCAAGGATGAGGATTGTGAATTAATTTAAGGAAGACATGGCTGGTGAAGTGTGAAGACCAAGTAGTTATTTAAAAGAAAAAGGGGGAGTTGTGAGGAATAAAGGGCATTGTTGGTCTTCACAGGGTGTGGAGGGGAGCCCTTAGGGAATCCATTACAAAGGGAGAATGGCCCCAGTCAATCACAAAACTAGGAGAGTTCTCCTAATCCCATTCCAAAAATGACAAACTAGATTAGAAGAAACTAGTCTTTAACTGGTCAAGAGTAACCTAGTCTTGACCTTCTCCTTTGCACATGCTCAAAGAAATCTGTCTGGTTTTGCTCACTAGTATAATAAGCAGGCTGGGGAAATATATAGGAAACAATGTATCAATTAGATTTGTGACCTCAGCCTATGAATGGCATGAATGGGGTAGGAACAAAGTCCTTCAAAGTGCATAAAAGAGCTTGTGTGTTGGCATTTCCCTGCCCCTCTCTCCCACCATGAGAGAGGTGTGCCATTTTGTTAAGATAACTTAATAAAAACCATTTTAATCACTCTAGACTAAGTATTCTTGAGCCATTTATAACAGTTCCAAATCCTCTTTTTCTCTTCATCTGTGCAGCAAGTGGAAAGGATGATATTTAGATCTCCCCAAGATAGTTCATACAGAAGGGAAATCTTTCTAAACTCCTCAGCAAACTTCTGAGTATCCTCGGAATAAAGCCCTAATTTCCCTTTTATCTGGCTCAAATCCATCATTGAAAAGGGAACAAAGATGTGAGTTATCCTTCCCTGAGCATCTGGAATTTCCCTTAAAGAGGACAGTTGAACAGGAATTTCTCTGTAGTTTGGAGTAGCCAGGTTATTTGGCAAAGGGAGGTCAAAAGGAGGAGCCAGAGGCTCAAGTGGGTTAAGGAAAGATGAGGGTGAAGGTGAAGGAAGGATGGGGGGAGGGATGGGAGGGAGCCAAAAGAATAGGGGAAGGCTGAGTAGGAGGGAGGATTGTGGGAGGGGAAATTGTTGGGATTGCAGAAAGAGTGAGAGATGAATGAACCAAGGGTAAGTGGGTTTTGTTTGGTGGTAAACAGAGTTCACCAGAGGCACGGGAGAAGATAAGAGATAAACAGGCCCACTCCTAGTTCTGGAGGGGCTCAATTCAAAATTTAAACCTTTTAAATCACCCTCTTGGCTCTGACTCAGTTCAGATTCATGCCTGGAGGCAAGTTTCCTTTTGGAGAGGTTTTGGCGTTTTTCCTCTCTGAGAAGGACCATAGGGAGGAGGAGTTCCCAGGGTTTCAGTTAAGGTTTCTCTGGCTGGATTGTAAGGAACAAATAGATTTTGAGGCTAGGGTGTTTAAGGCCTAGGACTTGAAGGCCTAGGAGTTGGGGGGAATTGGGTTAAAGTTTGCAAGCCAGAAGAACTGCTCTGGGGTTCTGGCACAGCTAGGGAAGCTGCTGGAGTTAGATTTGGGGGGGGGTCTGTATAACACCAAGAATATCTATTTAATCTTTAATCTCACTTATTGGAGATT
The DNA here is from genome assembly GCF_037893015.1 of Macrotis lagotis. Classification (NCBI taxonomy): domain Eukaryota; kingdom Metazoa; phylum Chordata; class Mammalia; order Peramelemorphia; family Peramelidae; genus Macrotis; species Macrotis lagotis. The sequence goes on along the minus strand of NC_133660.1, from coordinate 133,611,869 downwards.
TTGTCACTAATACTTTTCCTGTTTTGATATTCTTGGTTTGCTAATTCCATAAAAGCTTGAACATAGCTAGCTTCTGTAATTTTCCTTGTCCTGCTGCAAAATCTGTCTAATTCTATGGTAACCTCACATTGCAGACTGCCATGAATTGACCAGAGTTCATCTCCTTTTAAATGGTACCTAGGCCAATCCTGTGTACAGAACATAATGAGATATTTCCTTTTTAAAACCTGCAAGTCTAATTCCTTCCAATGAGATAGGACCTGACCCAAAGAAGATGTTTTGGGTACTGAATATGTTTTCCCCATGTTTTAATTCTCCTAACTTCTAGGAGAAGTTGTATTTACAGCTATACCTCCTTCCTAATAACCCACTCTCCACAGTGGGATAAACCAAACTCAGACTTCCTCTCAGTGGTCTGTCTGACTTCAACAAAACTGGGCTTGCCCACCTTTAAGGGCACTGGAACAAGATTAGCACCTGGGATGCTAAATCCATGCTAATCTCTGAACATGGTAACCTATACCCTCGAGAGGGCATACACAGAGGAAGGAGAGCTAGAGATCCAATAATTTTCTTACTTTTCTAAAATTCTAGGATGTAGAAAAGGCTTTGCTTCTCACCTACTGAGCTTGCCAGTGGGTCTCAATCCAGCTTCCCAGTCTGAGTAGAGAGAGAATCTCTTCATGGATCACCAAAATGTAGCTGCTGATTTGTTTCTTGGGTTCAGTTCTGCCATGTTAGGAACTGTGACTCAGACTTGGGAATGCAGCTTTTGGAAAGAAAATAGAGATTTATTAGAGGAAGTTACAGCATCTTAAGAAAGTGATAGAAAAGTTAGAGTTTTAAGAGAAGACCACATGGATAGCTAGCTGGTCAGCATTCAGCAGGAGACTAGAAGGTCAAAGAGGGGGGGAGTTCCTTTCCTCCTTCCCCTTAAGTTTTCTCCTGGAGTCCAAGAGAAAGGGTGGTGACCTGGGAGTGTTGCCTGTTGGGGAGCGGTCCCTTTTGGGTGGTTTTCCAGGACCCGTGCTTCCTGGTTGCCCTGGAAAAGCAATGCAATGCAAGTTGAAGGTCAGACCCTCAGGTATGTTCTAAATTAGATTATAAAAGAAGGTTCCCTTTACAATGTGAACAAAAAATTTACAAGTTTGTCTCCAACTGATCTCATCACTCCTATGCCCAATTTTCTCTGCATCAAAATAATATAATATATGAAGAGTTTTGCAAGCTTCAAGATATATAAAATAGGTTTTCATCAGTATCTTCTTTATCTAATGCCTTAGGTGAATATAAACCTTCCTGCCTCATTTTCATTTGATGTTATTGGTTGAAAGTAGTCAGACAAAATTTCCCTGTTATTACATTACGGAAGGAAACTTTTGGATTCTTAACACATGCATAGAATGTATAACCTTTTGGGAATCATTTTGATCTACTAGCTCAAATGGTATTTATATAGTAAGCAAAGTGGGATAAACCATGAACTCTAAAATTGTAAGAACCTCAAAAATATAGAGTCAAAACAAATATAACAGAAAACTCTAGGTTAGACAATATGTTTTAGTCTCTGGGATTTACCAAAGAAAATCTATAGGTAATGGCTACCATCTCATAGAGCAACTGGGAAAGCAAATGGATTCTTATACTATTTGTAAAATGGGAAAAACCTTTAATGGCTTATGCATAGGAATTGGTGGAATTGTATCTCTTCCTGAATTCTTCACTTATCCTTCCTGATTTTTTCCCTTGTCTCTTCCCTGGAGGGTAGTCTTAATTCACAATTAACTCAGAGAGTTCAATTTTTAACTAGGGAGGTTGGGTCTGATCTGAGAAGGAACTAGTATTCTCTAAAGGGAATAATCTTCTATCACAATATAGTTAAGAGAAATTATTATTGCTTTCACAAAGCAAAGACTGCATTTGCATTTCTACATATTTTCTATACATTTCATTTGTGATTGTAAAAGTGTTGTGTTCTGGACAATATTGTTTTTGAACATATGCTTGTTCTTGCAGAAGACCAACTTCAGAAATGTCAGACTATGCCTTTAAACTCAAATCACTGTGGTTCTCACTGATTGATTAGTAATAGGTCCAAACTGAAACCTCACTTGCTAATACTTTAGGTTTTGATGGTTCAAAGGCAGTGAAAAATAGCAATTGTTTCTGTTCTGACTAGAAACACTAAGGGACTTCCCTTCCTGTATAGATTTTTTTTTAAGAAAGCAAAGTGACTGTTTTTTGTCTCAAATCTTACCAAATTTTTAATCACTGAGAAATTGAAAACTGGGAAAGACATTGAGGTAAAAAGATCAAGGTATCCCCCTGAAGGAGGGCATCTCCAGTCATCCTGACTTATGTTTTTTTTTTTTCTTTTCTCTTTTTTTTTTAATTTTACAATTTTCCCCGCTAATCTTACTCCCCCCCAACCACCACAGAAGGTAGCCTGATGGTCTTTACATTGTTTCCATGCTATACATTGATCAAATTGAATGTGTTGAGTGAGAACTCATATCCTTAAGAAAAAAAAATATAAGAGGTAGCAAAATTACATAAGATAACTTTTTTTAAATTAAAAGGTCTTTGTTTAAACTCCACAATTCTTTTTTTGACTGCAGATGGTATTCTCCATCACAGATACCCTAAAATTGTCCCTGATTGTTGCACTGATGAAATGACCAAGTCTATTAAGATTTATCATCAAAAACCATGTTGCTGTTATGGTGTACAATATTCTTTTGGTTCTGTTCATCTCCCTAAGCATCACTTTATGCAAATCTCCAGTCATCCTGACTTATGTTTTTTTTTCTTTTCTCTCTTTTTTTTAATTTTACAATTTTCCCCCTAATCTTACTCCCCCCCAACCACCACAGAAGGTAGCCTGATGGTCTTTACATTGTTTCCATGCTATACATTGATCAAATTGAATGTGTTGAGTGAGAACTCATATCCTTAAGAAAAAAAAAATATAAGAGGTAGCAAAATTACATAAGATAACTTTTTTTTTTAAATTAAAAGGTCTTTGTTTAAACTCCACAATTCTTTTTTTGACTGCAGATGGTATTCTCCATCACAGATAGCCTAAAATTGTCCCTGATTGTTGCACTGATGAAATGACCAAGTCTATTAAGATTTATCATCAAAAACCATGTTGCTGTTATGGTGTACAATTTTCTTCTGGTTCTGTTCATCTCCCTAAGCATCACTTTATGCAAATCCTTCCAGGCTACTCTGAATTCCCATCCCTCCTAGTTTCTAATAGAACAATAGTGTTCCACAATGTACATACACCACAATATCTTTAACCATTACCCAATTGATGAACATTCCCCCCAATTTCCTATTTGCCACCATAAACAGAGCTACTGTGAAAATTTTTGTACATGTGGGGCTTTTACTTAGTTTCATGTAGTGGTATTGCTGGATCAAAGGGTATGTACATTTTTATTGCTCTTTCGGTATAATTCTAAATTGCTCTCTAGAAAGGTTGGATGAGTTCATAGTTCCACCAACAATGTATTAGTGTCCTAGATTTCCCACATCCCTTCCAACATTATCATTTTCCTTTCTGATCATATTGGCCAGTCTGAGAGGTATGAGGTGGTACCTCAGAGATGCTTTATTTTGCATTTCTCTAATCAATAATAATTTATATCAATTTTTCATGTGACTAAGGATCACTTTATTTCCTCATCTATAAATTGCCTTTGCATATTCTTTGACCATTTGTCAATTGGGGAATGGTTTTTTGTTTATAAATTTGACTCAGTTCTCTATATATATTTTAGAAATGAGTCCTTTGCCAGGAATACTAGTTGTAAAAATTATTTTCCAATTTATGATAATTCTTTTGATCTTGATTACAGTGGTTTTGTTTGTGCAAAAGCATTTTAATTCAATAGAATCAAAATTATCTCATTTGTTGTTAATGTTCTCCATCTCTTCCTTGGTCATATACTGCTTCCTTTTCCATAGATCTGACAGGTAAAGTATTCCTTGATCTCCTAGTTTTCTTATAATATTGTCTTTTTTTGTTTAGCTTTTGGGGGGGGGGGCAAGGCAATGGGGTAAATTACCTGGCCCAAGGTCACACAGCAAGGTTATTAGTAAGTATCTGAGGCCGGAATTGAACTCAGGACCTCCTGACTCCATGGCTGAAGCTCCATTCACTGCACCTAGTTACCCTTATAATATTGTCTTTTTTGTCTAAATCCTGTACCCATTTTAATCTTGTTTTATTATAGGGTGTGAAATGTTGGTCTAATACAAGTTTCTGCCATACTAACTTCCAATTTTCCCAACCGTTTTTTATAGAAAAGAGAGTTTAAATCCTAGAAGCTGGAATCTTTGGGTTTATCAACCAATAGACTACTATAATCATTTCCTGCTATCTCTTGCACCTAGTCTATTCTACTGATTCGCCATTCTATTTCTTAGCCAATATCAGACAGTTTTGATGATTGGTGCTTTATAATATAATTTTAGAACTGATAGGGTTAAGCCACCTTCTTATGTACTTTTCCCCAATAAATCCAGGGAAATTCTTGACTTTTTCTTTCTCCATATGAATTTACTTCAATTTTTTGTACCTCATTAAAGTAATTTTTTGGGAGTTTGATTGGTAGGGCATTTAATAAGTAGTTGAATTTAGGTAGAATTGTCATTTATATTATATTAGCTCAGCCTATCCATGAGCAGTTGATATTTGCCCAGTTATTCAAATCTGATTTTATATGTGTGAGAAGTGTTTTGTGATTGTTTTCATAAAATTTCTGAGTCTGTCTTGGCAGGTAGACTCCCAAGTATTTTATATTGTCTGAGGTTACTTTGGATGGGATTTCTCTTTCTAGCTCTTTCTGCTGCATCTTGCTAGTCAAATATAGAAATGTTGAGAATTTTTGAGGGTTTCTTTTATATTCTGTGACTTTACTTAAGTTGCTAATTATTTCTAGTTGTTTTTTAGATGATTTTTTGGGGATTCTCTAGGTATACCATTATGTCATCTGCAAAGAGTGAGAGTTTTGTTTCTTCCTTCCCAATTCTAACTCCCTCCATTTCTTTTTCTTCTCTTATTGCTGAAGTTCTCATTTCTAACACAATGTTGGAAAGTAGTGATGATAATGGGCATCCTTTTTTTTCACCCCTGGTCTTATTGGGATTGCCTCTAGCTTATAACCATTGCATATAATGCTTGTTGATGCTTTCAGATAGATACTGCTAATCATTCTAAAGAACAATCCATTTATTCCTATATTCTCTAGTACTTTTAGCAAGAATGCATGCTGTATTTTGTCAAAGGCTTTTTCAGCATCTATTGATATAATCAAATGATTTCAGATAGATTTGTTATTGATATAGTTAATTATATTAATAGTTTTCTTAATTTTGGACCAACCCTACATTCCTGGGATAAATGGTGCTTGATCATAGTGGATTATCCTAGTGATAACTTGCTGTAATTATTTTGCTAAGATTTTATTTAATTTTTTTGCATCTATATTCATCAAGGAGATAGGTCTATAATTTTCTTTCATTGTTTTGACCCTTCCTGGTTTAAATATCAGCACCATATTGGTATCATAGAAAGAGTTAGGCAGAGTTCTTTCTTCTCCTATTTTTCCAACGAGTTCATATAGTATTGAAACCAATTGTTCCTTAAATGTTTGATAGAATTCACTTGTGAATTTGTCTGACCCTGGAGATTTTTTCTTAAGGAGTTCAATAATGGCTTCCTAAATTTCTTTTTCTGAGAAAGGATTATTTAGGTATTTAATTTCCTCTTCATTTAACCTTAGCATCTTAAATTTTTGTAAATATTCATCCATTTCACTTATATTATTACATTTTTGGCATATAGTTGGGAAAAATAATTCTAAATTATTTCTTTAATTTCCTCCTCATTGTTGGTGAGTTCACCTTTTTTATTTAGGATACTAGAATTTGATTTTCTTTCTTTTTTTAAAAAACAAATTAACCAGAAGTTTATCAATTTTATTTTTTTTATGAAACCAAATATTGTATTTATTAGTTCAATAGTTTTATTGCATTTTATTTTAATAATTTCTCCATTAATTTTTAAATTTAAATTTAAATTCTAATTTGATATTTAATTGGGACTTTTATTTTGTTCTTTCTCTAATTTTTTTTAGTTGTATATTTAGTTCATTGATTTCCTCTTTCTTTAATTTATTCATGTAAGCATTGAAATATATAATCTATCCCCTGTCTTGGCTGTATCCCAAGTTTTTGTATGTTGTGTCATTATTGTCATTATCTAGGATGAAATCAATAATCCTTTCTGCATTTTGTTGTTTGAAGCACTCATTCTTTAAAATGAGGTTATTCAGTTTCCAATTAGATTTAGGTCTATCACTCCATGACCCATTGTTGCAAGTGACTTTTATTGCATTATTGTATGCAAAGGATGTATTCACTATTTCTGCCCTTCTGCATTTGATTATAAACTTTTTTATGCCCCAGTACTCGGTAAATTTTTGTGTAAGTTTCATGAACTACAAAAATAAAAGAGTATATTCCTTTCTATCCCCATTCAATTTTTCCAAAGGTCTATCATGGCTAGGTTTTCTAACATTCTCTTTACCTCCTTAACTTCCTTCTCATTTATTTTATATTTATATTTATATAAATCTGAGAGAGGGAGTTGAAGTCTCCCACCAGTAGAGTTTTGCTGCCTATGTCCTGTAACTCATTCAGCTTCTCTTCTAAGAATTAGAATGCTATACCACTTGGTGCATACATATTTAGTATTGAAATTATTTCATTGTCTATGTACTTTTTAGGAGAATTTAGTTTGCTTCTGTATCTCTTTCAAAGAGATCTATTTTTGCACCTGCTTTTTCTAAGATAAGGATTCCTACCCCCTGCCTTTTTCACTTCAGCTGAAGCACAATATATTTTGTTCTAACCTTTTACCTTTACTCTATATGTATCTCTCTGGGTTAAATAAGTTTCTTCTAGGCAACATGTTGTCTTTCTAGACTGGAGACCAATTCACATTCTCCTCAGAAATACTAGATCTCTCTAGATCAGATCTTTTTCTTTAGCCTTTCTTCATTTTCCTAAGATCTTGTGTTGTGGGAGGGACTGGTTCACAGACATTTAATTTTGAAAACCCTGGAGGTTTTGCTCACTGGGTTTAATAATTCCAGGGGTCTGGCCATTAGGGGGTGCTGGTTTATTTCACTGAAGTGTCTGTGATCATGATTTGAGATCCTCTCCCTAGGGCTGGGTGTGGGGGACACAGGTGGATACTGTTTTCCTTGAACAATGTGGGTGGGGCCCTTTTTCTACCTAGTTGTTCCTCCTATTCAGCTGAGGGAGCTCTGCTGCCCACACATGAACCTTGGGGTGGGGTAGGGGTGGGGGTCTGTTACTGTGTTTTTTTCTGGGATGAGGTCTCCACTGAAAGTGTGGACCATGCAGCCCTGAGCTGAACAACTTGATGTCCAGCTGCACACTGCAAATCTTGTGCTGGAACTCCCCCTCCAGTCCTGCTGGAGCCCTCTGTTCCCACTGCTCAAAGAGCCAAAGCCTCCTCAGCTGATCTTAGGTTGGTTCTCAGGCTTCATCCCTGTGCCCCTGTGCTGACTCTCTACTCTCTTCCCCTGGCTAATCCATACTCCCCTAAGATAGATTTTGTTGGTAGACAGTCTTCTTCTAGCTTTTTTTTTTAATGGGTTTTTTTTTGACCAAATCTCTGTTAAGTGGCATGATTCTTTTTTTTAGAAATATTCATTTTGAGTTTCACAATTTTTCCCCCATTCTTGCTTCCCTCCCCCTACCCCTCACAGAAAACATTGTTTTAGTCTTTACATTGGTTTAGTGTTATACATTAATCTCAGTTGAATATATTGAGAGAGAAATCATGTCCTTAAGGCCAAAAAAATAAAGTATGAGATAGTAAAATTACATAATAAGATAACTTTTTTCCCCTAATTTGAAGGTAATAGTCTTCGGTCTTTGTTCAAAGTCCATAATTCTTTCTCTGGATGCAGATGGTATTCTCCATTGCAGATAGCCCAAAATTGTCCCTAGTTGTTGCACTGATGGAATGAGCAAGTCCATCAAGGTTGAGCATCACCCCTATGTTGCTGTTAGGGTGTACAAAGTTTTTTCTGGTTCTGCTCTTCTCACTCAGCATCAGTTCATGCAAATCCTTCCAGGTTTCCCTGAATTCCTATCCCTCCTAGTTTCTAATAGAACAATAGTGTTTCATGACATACATATACCATAGTTTGTTAAGCAATTCCCCAATTGAAGGACATTTACTTAATTTACAATTTTTTTGCCATCACAAACAGGGTTGCTATAAATATTTTTGTGCAACTGATGTTTTTACCCTTTTTCATAATCTCTTCAGGGTATAGACCCAGTAGTGGCATTGCTGGATCAAAGGGTATACACATTTTTGTCACCCTTTGGGCATAATGCCAAATTGCTTTCCAGAAAGGTTGGATGAGTTCACAGTTCCACCAAGAATGTATTAGTATCCCAGTTTTCCCACATCCTTTCCTACATTGACCATTGCCCTTTTTGGTCATATTGGCCAGTCTGAGAGGTATGAATTGGTATCTCAGAGATGCTTTAATTTACATTTCTCTAATAAGTAATGATTTGGAGCAATTTTTCACATCACTATGTATTAATTTGAATTCCTCAGTTGTAAATTGCCTTTGCATATCCTTTGACCATTTGTCAATTGGGGAATGGCTTGTTTTTTTTTTTGGAAATTTGAATCAGTTCTCTTTATATTTTAGAAATGAGTCCTTTGTCAGAAATACTAGTTGTAAAAATTGTTTCCAAATTTACTACATTTCTTTTGATCTTGGTTACAGTGGTTTTGTCTGTGAAAAATTATTTAATTTAATGTAATCAAAATCATCTAGTTTGTTTTTAATAATATTCTCTAGGGGTGGCTAGGTGGTGTAGTGGATAAAGCACAGGCCCTGGAGTCAGGAGTACCTGGGTTCAAATCCAGTCTCAGACACTTAATTACCTAGTTATGTGGCCTTGGGCAAGCTGCTTAACCCCGTTTGCCTTGCAAAAACCTAAAAAAACCAAATTATAATAATAATATTCTCTATCACTTTCTTGGTCATAAACGGTTTCCCTTTCCATAGATTTTACAGATAAACTACTCCTTGAAAAGTTTCCCTTTCCATAGATGTGAAGGGCAAACTACTCCTTGAATATTGTTTATTTTTTGTCTAAATCCTGTATCCATTTCAATCTTACCTTGGTACAGGGTGTGAGGTGTTGGTCTAATCTAAATTTCTTCCATACTTCCCAGTTTCCCAACAGTTTTTATGAAAGAGAAAGTTTTTATCCCAATAGCTGGACACTTTAGGTTTATCAAACAGCAGATTGCAAATAGCGAATACCAGTGAATTTTGATGACAGAAGCTTTATGATATAATTTTAGATCTGGTAAGGCTAAGTCACCTTCTCTTGCACTTTTTTTTCATTGAATCCCTGAAAATACTTGACTTTTTATTTCTCCATATAAATTTACTTACAACTTTTTCTAACTCATTAAAGTAATTTTTTGGAATTTTGATTGGTAGGGTGGTAAACAAGTAGTTTAGTTTTAGTAGAATTGTCATTTTCATTATATTAGCTTGACCTATCCATGAACAGTTGATGTTTGCCCAGGTATTTAAATCTGATTTTATTTGTGTGAGAATAGTTTTGTAATTATTTTCAAAAAGTTTTCGAGTCTTCCTTGGCAGGTAGACTCCCTGGTATTTTATTTTGTCTGAGCTTACTTTGAATGGGATTTCTCTTTTGAGCGCTTTCGGCTGTATCTTGCTAGTCACATATAGAAATGTTGAGGATTTATGAGGGTTTATTTTATATCCTGCTACTTTGCTAAATTTGAAAATTATTTCTAGTAGTTTTTTAGATGACTTTTTGGGATTCTCTAGGTATACTGTCATGTCTGTAAAGAATGAGAGTTTTGTCTCCTCCTTCCATATTCTAATTCCTTCAATTTCCTTTTCTTTTCTCACTGCTGAAACTAACATTTCTAATACGATATTGAATAGTAGTGGTGATAATGGGCAACCTTGTTTCACCCCTGATCTTATTGGTAATGCCTCAAGTCTATCCCCATTGCATATAATGTTTGTTGATAGTTTCAGATAGATACTGCTTATTATTCTAAGGAACAGTCCATTTATTCCTACACTCTCTAGTGCTTTTAGTAGCAATGGGTGCTGTATTTTGGGAAAAGTTTTTTCAGCATCTATTGATATGATCATATGATTTCTGATAGGTACATTATTGATATAATTAATTATACTGACAGTTTACCTAATATTGAGCCAACCCTGCATTCCTGGGATAAATACTACTTGATCATAATATATTATCCTACTGATAACTTGTTGTAATTGTTTTGCTAAGATTTTATTTAAGATTTTTGCATTTATGTTCATCAGGGAGATAGGTCTATAATTTTCTTTCTTTGTTTTACCTTTTCCTGGTTTAGATATAAGCACCATATTGTTGTAATAGATATAATTAGGCAGAGTTCCATCTTCCCCTGTTTTTCCAAAGATATAAAATTGGAACCAATTGTTTGTTCAGTGTTTGATAGAATTCACTTTTGAATCCATCTGGCACTGGAGATTTTTTCTTAAGGATTTCAGTAGAATTTCAGTTGAATTTCTTTTTCTAATATAGGGTTATTTAGCTTTTTAATTTCCAATTCTTTTATTCTGGGCAACTAATAATTTTTGTAAATATTCTTCAATTCATTTAAATTGTTAAATTTGTTGGCATAGAGTTGGGCAAAATAAATCTGAATTATTACTTTAACTTCCTCCTTATTGGTGGTGAGTTCACTTTTTTTCTTTTATGATATTAGCAATTTGGTTTTCTTCTTTCTTTTTTTAATCAAATTGACCAGAGGTTTATCAATTTCATTGTTTTTTTTTTCATAAAACCAGCTCTTGGTTTTATTTATTAGTTCAGTAATTTTCTTGCTTTCAATTTTATTATTTTCTCCTTTATTTTTAGAATTTCTACTTTGGTATTTAATTGGAGATTTTTAATTTGTTCTTTAATTTTTAGGTTGCATATTTAATTTATTGATTTATTCTTTCTCTAATTTATTCATATAAGTATTTAAAGATATAATATATCTCCTGATAGCCACCCTGAGTGTATCCCATAGGTTTTGGTATGTTGTTTCATTATTATCATTATCTAGGATGAAATCATTACTTCTTCCTATAATTTTTTGCTTGATCCACTCATTCTTTAAAATGAGGTTATTTAGTTTCCAGTTAGTTCTGGGTCTATATCTCCCTGGTCCAATATTGCATATGTTTTTTATTGCATATGGACTGAGAAAGATTTATTCACTATTTCTGCCTTTCTGCAATTGATCATTAGGTTTTTATGTCCTAGTACATGGTCAATTTTCATGTAAGTGCTATGTACTGCAGAAAAAAAGTATATTTCTTTCTATTCCCATTCAATTTCTTCCAAAGATCTATCATATCTAGGTTTTCTAACAATCTATTTACTTCCTTAACTTCCTTCTTCTTTATTTTATGATTAGATTTACCTAAATCTGAGAGCAGGAGGTTGAGGTCTCCCACTAGTAGAGTTTTGCTGTCTATGTCTTCCTGTAGCTCTTTCAACTTAACCTGTAAAAATTTGAATGCTTTCCCATTTGGTTCATATATATTTAGTACTGAAATTACTTTATTGTCTATGGTACCTTTTAGGAGGATATAGTTTCCTTCCTTATCTCTTTTAACAGCTGCTTTGTCTGAGATAAGGATTGCTACCCCTGCTTTTTTCACTTCAACTGAAGCAAAATATATTTTGTTCCAACCTTTTTTCCTTTACTCTTCTATATATCTCTCTGCTTCAAATGAGTTTCTTGTAAGCAGCATATTGTAGGATTCTGGTTTTTAATTCACTCTGCTAGTCACTTGCATTTTAAGGGAGAGTTCATCCTATTCACATTCAAAGTTATAATTACTAACTCCATTTTGCCTTCCATGTTATCTTCCCTCTGTTTTGTATTCCCCCCCTTTTTTACCTTTATATTACCCTGTTTTGTTTCTGAATACAGCAACCTTCAGTGTATTTGCCCTCATATCAATCCCTTCCCCTTCCTTTTGTTAGTTCCCCTTTTTCTCCCCCTCCCTGTCCCCCCTCCCTTTTCCCCTTTTAATTTTTGAAAGGTAAGATAATTTTTTTTAACTTAACTGAGTTTGTCTGAGTTAACTTTAAGCCAAGTCTGATGAGAAAGATTCACATGGTTCTCACCTCCTCCCTTCTTCCCCTCAATTACATTAGGTCTTTTGTACTTCTTGATGTAATGAGATTTACTGCATTCAATCTCCCTCCAACTTCCCTTCTCCTTACTGCCCACCCTTTTAAGGTATTGTTTTTAAATCATTCTATCTGAGTCACAGAAAAGTTATGAGTTCCCATCACTTCTGGCTATGAATATTCTCTCTAATATAGTTAGAATTATGAGACTCTTTCTCCCAAGTGGGTATAAAGCCAGGTTCAGCTTATTGCATAGCAGTTTTTATTTTTACCTTTTCATGTGTCTCTTGAGCCTCCTGTTTGATGTCCAAATTTTCTATTTAGTTCTGGTCTTTTCATCATGAAAGCTTGGAAGTCTCCCATTTCATTAAATGTCCATCTTTTTCCCTGGAACAGAAGGCTCAGCTTTGCCAAGTAGTGAATAATTCTTGGCTGCATTCTAAGCTCCCTTGCTCTTTGGAATATCTCATTCAAGGCCCTTTGATCCCTTAATGTTCCTGCAGCCAGGTTCTGCATAGTCCTTACTGTGGCTCCTTGGTATTTAAATTGTTTCTTTCTGGCTGCTTGTAGGATTTTTTCTTTTACCTGAAAGTTCTGGAATTTGGCCACAACATTCCTTGGTGTTTTCATTTTAGGATCTCTTTCCAGAGGGGATTGATGTATTCTTTCAACAAATATTTTTCCCTCTGGTTCCATAATATCAGGGCAATTTTTGATCACTAAATCCTGTAATATTAACTCCGGGCTTTTTTTTTCATCAGTGTTTTCAGAAAGGCCTATAATTCTCAGCTTCTCCCATCTTGATCTGTTCTTGAGGTCTGGTTTTGCTGATGAGGTATTTTACATTTTTCCCTATTTTTTCAATCTTTTGGTTTTGTTCAGCACAATCTTGTTATCTTATAAAGTTTCCGTCAATTCTATTCTTTTTTTAGAGAAGATCTTTCTTCATTTATCTTTTGCAACTCCTTTTCTAATTGGTCCATTCTTTTTTTGAAGGACTTTTCTATTTGCCCAATTGAGGATTTGAGAGAATCATTTTCTTTTTTGCATCAGCTCAATTGAGGATTTGAGAGAGTTATTTTCATTTTGCACTTATCCAACTGTATTTTCCAAGGATTTATTTTCTTGTTATAAGATGTTAATTTTCTCTTGCAATGTGTTAATTTTCTCTTGAGATTCTTTTCCCAATTTTTTCAAATGATTTTTAAACTCATTCCTGATTTCTTCAAGGAAGTCTTTCTGTACTGTAGACCAATTCACATTCTCTTCAGCAGTCCTAGATCTTTCTGGGTTCGAATCTGTCTCTTCTAAATATTTCTCCATAAGTCCCCTTTTCCTATGGCTTTTTTCATCTTTCTAGGATCTTGTGTTAGGTGGGAACTGGCTCTCAAAAGTTTGCTTTTGAATATCCTAGAGGCTTTGATCACTTGGCTTAGTAATTCCAAGGGCCAGGCAGTTGGGGGCTCTGGATGCTTTCTCTGGAATGTTTGAGGTCCTTGGCAGCAGGGTCTGAGTTGATCTTGAACACTGGGCTGGGCCCTGGGGGAGGGAATTAATCTCTTTCCCTTGAGTGATTTCTGTTGCCCTGAGAGGATGGTTGTTTATTGTTTCTTCTGGGAAAAGGGCTCTGCTGAAAGTATGGAGCTCAGGTCCCTGGCCCAGCTGGTTGTTCTCCAGGCATGCTCTGAGACTTTGTGCTGGAACTCACCCTCCCATAGCTCCTCTCCCCCTGGCTAGAGACTCCACAGCTAAAGTAGCATCTCACATTCACCACTCACCAAGGTCTCTATGGCTGAGGCTGGCCCTCTGTCTTCCCCTAAATGCTGTACCCATGGTGATCCTTTGCTCTCATCTCTCATTTCACCCATGGTCCCCTGAGACAGACCTTCTGGGTAGGTATTCTACTCCTAACTTCTCTTTCTGGGTTGTGTTGATCAGATTTCTGTTAGGAGGTTTCTTTCATGTTATTTTTGAGGGGAATGAGGAGCACTTATCACAGTGCCTATCTTCTCTCCTCCATCTTAACTGTAAGTCCCTTGGCACTATTAAATTCAACCTTCACATCTGTATCCAGAGAAAGAATTGTGGAGTTTGAACAAAGACCAAATACTATCACCTTTAATTAAAAAGAGGCATGATTCTTATTAGTTCTGGGGGGAACCCAGGAGCCCATAGCACAGTGACTGATTTCTGTCTGCCATCTTCACTGGAAGTCCTTGACCTATGTCTTGCCAGAGTGCTCCAAATAAATTTGAAGGAGAGAATGAGGCAGACAATTTCATACAGACTTGTTTCACTTAAATCCAGTTCAGTTACAAGGCATGATCATCCTTTTCCTATTGGTCCTACTCTTTGGGAATGAAGGATGAACAAATAAAAACAATTCCATAAAGGTCAGTAGTGTGTGTGTGTGTGTGTGTGTATTAGTGTGTTATTCTTTAAAAGATTTTACACTGATTGTATAGCAGATAGCTGATGATGAGTGGTGAGGAGGGAAAGAATAAAAATTCATATGGTACCTGAGAGGTGCCAGGTACTTGACTAAATACTTTTTTTTACAAATATTTTCTCACTTGATAAGTATTGTTATTACCTTAATTTTTAAAGAGGCAAAAAAGAAATAAAGGAACTAGCTCAGGGGTCACAAAACTGGTAAGTGTCTGAGTCCAAATTTGAATAGAAGTCTCTTTGACCTTAAGCTTAGGCCTCAATTCATCATGTAACCAACTGCCTTAACAGATATCATGCGACACCAGTGAATGTGTTTATTTGTTATTTCTTCTGATTTGCCACTTTTTAAAAATAAAAGTAAGATTTTAAATGATTATTTTCTTTACTCCAAGACATCAGAACTGAAATTTTAGAGGAAAAAATCAATCATTACATTATTAAAATTGCCAAATGAAATATAAGAATTCTAACAAATCCTGTATGATAAACAGAAATTGAGAAAGCATTAACATATATCAGAGATTGGAGACATATTGAGGAAGAGAATAAATCTCTTGGTCAGGTGAATGTAATGAATCATATTAAGCAATGAGAGTGTAGTTAATTCATGTACTATATAAATTCTTCAATTTATTTTTTCAATAGGAAAGAAAACATAACTCAAACAAAATGATGTCATGAGACAATTGTAGGACTGACATGCAAAGTAGAAAAAGATGAGAGGAAAGATTAAAAAAAAACAAAACTCTGAGATAACTGTATGAGGAATGTGGGGGTTTTGGTTACCACAAGAATGTGAAAGGAGATGGTCAGTTTCCATTACAAAGACTGGGATCTGCCTATGGGCAGGTGTGTGAATATAAGACAAAAGAATTGGTCCCAGCCATATTTATAATATGGAAATCAGATAAGGTCTGTTCTATCTTGTTCTGAGTTAACCTAAGGTCCTTTTCCTTTACAGCTGGTCAAGGAATTTACTGTTCACTTCCCCACTTTCATTACTATAACAAGCAGGGTGGGGAAAACATATTTGGGTGAATGTATCAATTTGATTAAGACACTGGACAATGATTAGCACAGAGAGGGAGGAACAAAATTTTCAAACAGCATATAAGACCCAGCCTTACCTTGATTCAGGGTTCCTCTTTTTAGAGAGAGAGGTAGTCCTGTTATTCAGATATCATAATAAAACCCATTTTAGTCATTCAACTCAATAGTTATAATAACAGGTCATTGATACCAACTGGGAGTTAATAAAATGTTTAAATTTAGCTTTATTTATGTTATTTTTGTTTTATTATATTGTTATGTGATTATATTATATTATGTTTGTTATGTTATTATATTTATTTATGTTATTATATTATTATATTATTATATGTTATATTGTATTATGTTATTATATTATTATTATATTATATTATTATTATATGTTATTATACTATGTTTATTTATTTATTTAGCAATATATCTGGATAATTTCTAATTTTTACCAGTTTGGTCAAGTATCTCTTTTTTTGGACGTCAAAATTAAAATAACTATGAATTTAAATAATGGAGACCAACAATCATATATTATGATATAGATTCAGAAAGAAAATCCATGGAAAAAATTCAGTCCCTATTTATCTTCAAAAATGCTGAAAAAATTGGTTGGGGAAAATACATTAATATATCAAAATGATTTATAAAAAGAATCTAACATTCCCCAATTAATAAATGATCAAAGGATATGAAAAAGAGTTTTCAAATGAAGAAATTAAAGATATATATAATATAAATATAATATAAAAATGCTCCAAATCATTATTGATTAGAGAAATGCAAAATTAAAACAACAATGAGGTATCACTTCATACTTATCAGATTGGTAAAGATGAGGAAAATGGAAAAATGATAAATGTTGGAGAGGTTATGGGAGGATTGGGACATTGATATTTTGCTGGTGGAGTTGTGAATGGATCCAACCATTGTCGAGAGTAATATGGAACTACGCCCAAAGAGCAATAAAAATGTTCATTTCCTTGGACCCAGCAATTCGAATTCTAGGTCTATATCCAGAAGAAAACATGAAAAAATGGGAAAAATCCCACATGTTCCAAAATATTCATAGCAGATTTTTTTTTGTAGTGGCAAAGAATTGAAAATTGAAGGGATGTCCACCAATTGGAGAATGGTTAAACAAGTTATGGTACCATGAATATTAGGGAATATTATTGTACTATAAGAAGCCATAATTGGTCAAACTCTAGAAATGCATGGAATTACTCACGGGATTTGATGCTGAGCGAAAGGGAGCATAACCAAGAGAACAATATATGCATTAATAACAACATTATGGGATGACATACCTTGATGGAAGCAGCTCCTCTCAGCAGGTCAGAGAGTTAGGACAACCATTTTAGTCTGCCTATGGACAATATTATCCTAATCCAGAGGAAACAAAACAAAACCAAAAAACTTTCAGAATCTCATGAACTCTTTTAAAAATTATCTCACATGTACCTCTTTCCCTTATCCTATTTCCTCATATTGAAAATGAATAATCTGTAAATATGTTTATCAAAAATATGAATGTACAATATTAACTTGACTGTTTTCCACTGAAATAAGGGGGGTTGGGAGGGAAGGTGGATGGAAATTTTGTAGTTTAAAAATATATATGTGTATATGGATGAAAATAATAAAATAAATAAGTAAATAAAAAATAATCTAACATTAATTATAATGGAGGTTTGCATCCTTTCCTAATGAATTTAAGAGTGAGTAAAAGCTCACCCTATTATTAGACTATAAAATATGACAAGAAAAAATAAAGGAAACAATCATGAGGAAATTGGACTTGATGGTTTCTAAATTCTTTCTAGTTCTAAATTTTTTATTGTATAGCACTATAATTTTCCCGTTTGAAAATTGCACACTGGGCTATTTAGAAAACCACATTGTATTTACAAAGAAGCTAATCAAAACAAGAACTACAAAACAACTTGAAACAAATAATTATATAAAATTATTATTTGCATTTCTGTATATCACTAAATAATATAAATAGATGATAAAATAAATTACATTTTATATAATTGCAAAATTAATAAAGTATATGTCAATTTACAAAGACATAATTTAGCCACATAAATGCAACTTCAAAATACTCCAAAAGGAAATAAAAGAACATTATCTGTTCTTCACAAATATTCAAATATAGTGGGTGATCCATACTAGAATAATAAAAATTAAATTTCTATTTAATTTGATCTACGAAACTAAAAATGTACCAATCAATAAATCAACAAAAACAACTAAACAAAATAAAGAAATATTTCAAGGAAAAACTTAGGAAGTATATAGATAAATTTAAATAAATTGGACTTAGCATTACAAGATTTCAAATTATTTAAATCATTTCATAGTGTATTAAATCATTTGGTTTGGGTAAGTTAAGGCATAGACAAATATAAAGCTAAGAAAATAATCATCACAGCAACAAATGACAAATAACGAAATAAAAAGGTTGTATCAAAAAAGGTCATGTTATTCTTGATGATGTTAAAAGAGAGAATTAATCCCTGGATCTTGTTGGCAATAGTTTTTATATAGGGCACAATATCAATCATATATAGCAAGCCAAATTTTTCACTTCTTTATCAAGAGGTGAGCAGAATGTTTCAGCATGAATTCTCTGGAAGAGTGATTAGTCAATATGTCTAACAGAGTTCTGAAGCCTTTCAAAATCTTTGTCTTTATTAATATTATTTTATCTCATTTAGTAGTTCTTTGTTGTAAAGTTTTGTTCTCTTGGTTCTGTTCCCTACATTCTGCACTGTTTTGTATAGATTTCTCTTAATGGGCCTTTTTTGGGGACATTTCTTATAGTGTAATTCATTTAAATAATTGTCACATCAATGCATCATAATTTACTTATTCATTCCTCAAATAAGCAATGCCTTTTAGTTTTAAATTCTTTACATTACACAAAGAATTTTTTTTAAATGTCTAAAGGTCCTTTTTCTTCTTCTTTTTTCCATTCCATTGGTGTATAAACCAAATATTGGTATAGTTGAATTAAAAGGTATGCACTGCACAGCAGCTTTGAGGTTATTGTATAATTTTTCATTTTGCTTTCTTTTTTAAAAAATTTATTTTCATCCATTTGTACATGTATCTTCCCAAGTTACAAAATTTCCCTCCACCCTCCCTTTCCACCTCCCTCCTCTCAGTTGGGAACAGTCAGGTTAGCATTTTACATACGTATTTCCAAATTAGTAGTTTTGGGCATGAGGAATTAGGATTAAGGGAAAGAGATTCATAAGAGATAATTTTTATAACATGTTCATCATATTCAGTAAGGGTGTTTTTTAATCTGCATTTCATTTTGTTTTTCTTCCTCTGGTTGGAGATAATATAGTCCATAGTCTTTCAAATACTATTGTCTTAGCTCTCTGGACTGCCAAGAGGAGTTGTTTCCATCAAGGTTGTTAATCTCATAATGTGGATGTCTAAATTTACTCTTGGCTTTACTCCCTTTGCTCAGCATCAGATCCTGTAAGTTATTCCATACTTCTCTAGAGTCCAACCATTTATCGTTTCTTATAGAATAATAATATTCCATAGTATTCATGTACCATAACTTGTTTATCCATTCCCCAATTGATGGACATTCCCTCAATTTCCAATTCTTTGCAACTACCAAAAGAGCTGCTATGAATATTTTGGAACATGAATAACTTTTTTCCATTTTTTCCAGTTTCTTCTGGATATCATCCTAGAATTAGAATTGCTGGGTCAAAGGGTATGGACAGTTTTATTGTTCTTTGGGCACAGTTCCATATTGCTCTCCAGAAAGATTGTATCCATTCACAACTCCACCAGCAATGTATCAATGTCCCAGTCCTCCCACAACCCCTCCAGTATTGATCATCTTCCCTTTTCTTCATCTGGGATAATCTAATAGGTGTGATATGATACCTCATTGTTGTTTTAATATGCATTTCTCTAATCAATAATGATTTGAAGCATTTTTTAATATATATATATATATATATATGTATATGTAGCTTTAATTTCTTCATTTGAAAACTGTCTGTTCATATCTTTTGACCATTTATCAATTGGGCAATGACTTACAAGGTCCCAGCCTTATAAATTTGATGCAATGCCCTACATATTTTAGAAATGAGACCTTTATTAGAACTCCTGACTGTGAAGATTGTTTCCCAAATTTCTGCTTTTCTTTTAATTTTGGCAGCATTGATTTTATTAGTGCAAAAACTTTAAAATTTGATATAGTCAAAATCATTCATTTTGAAGTTTATAATGTGCTCTAACTCTTGTTTAGTCATAAATTTATCCCTTTTCCTTAGATTAGATAAATAGACTATTTCTTTGTCTATTAATTTATCTATGGTATCGCTCTTTATGTCCAAATCCTGTACCCATTTTGACCTTATTTTGGTATAGGATGTGAGATGTGGATCTATGTCTAGTTTTTGCCATACTCTTTTCCAGTTTTACCAATAATTTTTGTCAAATAGTGAGTTCTTATTCTAGAGGCTAATGTCTTTGGGCTTTTCAAATAGTAGATTGCTATAGTCATTTACTGCATTTTCTTTTGAACCTATCCTAATCCACTGATACATTACTCTATTTCTTAACCAGTACCAGGCAGTTTTAATGACTACCACTTCATAGTATAATTTTAGATCTCATAGAGGTAGGCCACCTTCCTTTACATTTTTTCATCAATTCACTTACTATTCTTGACCTTTTGTTACTCCAGATGAATTTTGTTACTATTTTTTTTTAGCTTGGTAAAGTATTTATATGGTAGTTTGATTGGTATGGTACTGAATAAGTAATTTATTTTGGTAGAATTGTCACTTTTATTATATTAGCTTGACTTAACCATGAGCATTTGACATTTTTTCCAGTTATTAAAACCTGACTTTATTTATGTGAGGAGAGCTTTATAATTGTGCTCAATTTCTGTGTTTGTCTTGAGAGGTAGATTCCCAAATATTTAATGTTATCTACAATTATTTTAAATGGAATTTCACTTTCCTCTCTCTTTTTCTTGGGCTTTGTTGTTCATATATAGAAATGCTGATGATTTATGTGGGTTTATTTTATATCCTACTACTTTGCTGAATTTGTTAATTGTTTCAAGGAAGTGTTTTTGATGAATTTCTTGGGTTCTCTAGGTATACTATCATATCATCTGCAAAGAGTGAAAGTTTTGCTTCCTCATTGTCTATTCTAAATCTTTCAATTTCTTTTTCTTCTCTTATTGGTACTACTAGCATTTCTAATATTATATTGAATAGTAATGGTGATAGTGGACATGCTTGTTTCACTGCTGAATTTGTTGGAAATACTCCAAATTTATTCCCACTAAATATAATATTTGTTGATAGTTTTAGATAGGTGTTATTTATTATTTTAAGGAAAACTCCATTTGTTCCTATACTTTCTATTTTTTTTAATAGGAATGCATGTTGTATTTTATCAAAGGCTTTTTCAGCATCTATTGAGATAATAATATGGCTTCTGTTGGTTTTACTGTTGATATGTTTAATTATGTTGAGTGTTTTCCTAATGTTGAACCCACCCTGCCTGCCTGGTATAAATCCAACCTGATCATGGTGTATTATTCTGGTAATAAATTTCTGCAGTCTCATTGATAAAATTGTATTTAAGATTTTTGCATCAATATTCATTAGGGAGTTTGGCCTATAATTTTCTTTGTCTGTGTGGTTCTTCCTTTTTTAGGTATCAGCACCATCTTTGTGTCAAAGAAAGAGTTTTGTAGAGCTCCTTCCTTTCCTATTTTTTAAATTGTTTATGTAGAATAGGAATTCATTGTTCCTTCAATGTTTGGTAGAATTCATTTGTAAATCCATCTGGACCTGGAGACTTTCTCTTAGGGAGTTTATTGATAGTTTCTTCAAATTCTTTTTCTGAAGTGGTGTTATTTAAGTAATTTATTTCCTCTTCTATTAATCTGGGCAGTTTGTATTTTTTGTAAATATTCATCCTTTTCACTCAAGTTATCCAATTTCTTGGCATACAGTTTGGCAAAGAAGCTCCTAATTAATTCTTTAATTTCCTCCTTATTGGTGGTTAGCTCACCATTTTCATTTTTGATACTGGTTATTTGGTTATCTTCTCTCTTTTTGTTGAATCACATTAACCAGAAGTCTGTCTATTTAATTGGCTTTTTCATAAAACCAACTCTTAGATTTATTTATGAGATCAATGGTTTTGTTGACTTCTATTTTAATAATCTCTCCTTTGAATTTCTGAATTTCTAGTTTGATATTTAATTGGGTATGTTTAATTTGTTCTTTTCCCTTGCTATTTAGTTTCATACCCAATTCATTGATCTCTTGCTCTATTTTTATTCATATAAGCAGGGAAATAAAGTTTCCCCCCAAAACTGCCTTGGCTGCATTCCATAAATTTTGGTATGATGTCTCATTATTATCATTTTCTTGGATATAATTATTGTTTATTTCCATTATTTGCTGTCTGAGCCACCTATCATTTAAGATAAAATTATTTAATTTCCATTTAGTTCTTGGTTTATCTTTCC
This sequence comes from Macrotis lagotis, assembly GCF_037893015.1. Lineage (NCBI taxonomy): Eukaryota > Metazoa > Chordata > Mammalia > Peramelemorphia > Peramelidae > Macrotis > Macrotis lagotis. The sequence goes on along the minus strand of NC_133660.1, from coordinate 133,589,518 downwards.
CTGAGCCTTTATTACATGTAATTTTTATTCCATCATGGTATGAGTAGTGTGTATTTATTATTTCTGCCTTTCTGCATTTGATATTAATGTTTTTGTGCCCTAGTCCAAGGTCAATTTTGTTGAAGGTGCCATGTACTGCATCAAAAAAGTTATATTTTTTCTGTTCCCATTAGTTTTTCTCCAGAGGTCTATCATATCTAAGTTTTCTAAGATTTCATTCACCTTCTTAACTTCTTTCTTGTTTCTTTTGTTGTTAGATTTATCTGATTCTGAGAGAGGGAGATTGAGGGCTCCCATCATTAAAGTTTTGCTGTCTATGTCTCCTTGTAATTCACTCAGGTTTTCCTCTAGGAATCTAGAAGTTATCCCACTAGGTGATATATGTTTAGTAATAATATAGTTTCATTTCCAATTGTGCTTTTTAAGAAGATGTGGTTTCCTTCCTTATTCCTTTTAATGAGATTGATTTTTGCTTTTACTTTGTCTGAGATTAGAATCACTACCATAATAGGCATAATATATTTTGCTCCATCTCTTTACCTTTACCCTGTGGGCATCTTTCTGCTTCAAATATGTTTCTTGTAAATATATTTGTAGGATTCTGATTTTTAATCCATTTCCATTTTATAGGACACTCCTTCCCATTCATATTTACAGTTAAGATTACTAATTCTGTATTTCCCTTTATGCTATCTTTCTCCATTTATATTTATCTCTTTTTTCTTCTTTTCCTCACCATAATTTTACTACCTTTGCCCTTTGATTTTTTTAATTTAGATTCCAGTTTAATTTCACTTACCCTTCCCTTCCCTTTTAACAGTCCTTTCTTCCCTTATCTTCCCTTTCACAGTCCCCCACTTCCCTGTAGATTAATTTAGATTTTTAAAGGCAAATGGAAATTATGTAATTTCCTCACTGGACTAAATCTATTGTAAAGAATTCTCACAGCATTCAGATTCTCCCTTCTTTCCCTCTAAAATTATAAATCTTTGTGCCTCTTCTTTTGGTACTCTAATAAGCTTGATAAGCTCCTTTTTTATCAAGATATCATAACAGATTACTTACTTGATTGTTTGATAAGCAGCAGTGACTCAAATTGTATCAAATTATAATTTTTACTTTACTCACTTTTCAAGTATCTTTCAAGTACACACAATCCTCTTCACAAGCCAAAATATCCTCCAGAGCCATATCATTTCTTGTCCTATTTGTGCCCCTCCCCCAGCCTATTTTCTTTCCCACTTTACATCCCTTTATCTTTACCTCCCCCCTCCCCACCCAGGGTACTTAACACCTTGTCAAGTGAACCAAGGTCCTTTGTCTCTCCTACTCCTCCCATGCCTCCCCCTCTGCATTGTAGAGTTTGGAGGTTAAAAAAATTAGTATTCTTACAAAATGATCAATTTCAAATTAGTGATATTGATGTTGATGCAGTTATTCATCTACTCTCATCAAGTTATTTTCTTAATATCATACCATACCTTCCACTTGTATGTGCAGCTCTTCTAAAAATTATTGTATGTAATACTATATACATGTTACCCTCATACTTTATACTGCATAGTTAATACATACTCTAATCAAATAATCAAACAATCAACCTTCCATGTAAACTGAAATATTTCACCAATGCAATCTTGATCATCAAAGATATCAATCATCAACAATGAGTAAGAATTCTACTCTAGTTGTAAAATAGTATAAAAAGCAAAAGACAGCATATACTAAGTTGTATGTATGGACCTAAATGTTAGAGTTTTGATAAATAAATGAGTCCTAGTATACTATATACAGAAAACCTATTTGTAGTTCTTGGAACTAGAGTTGGAAATTGAAAGATGAGAATGATTTTTTTTGCAGCAGAGAAGAGGAGGAAGGTCTTAAATTAGTTAAAATAGTAATGTTTGGTCATGTTCTGTCATATGAAAAAACACAAGGGACTTTTCTCCCTTGTAAATTAATGGGGATGAACAATCTTTTTTCTAAGACCAGGTATTGTTTGAACAACCTGGGAAAGTAAAAATAAAAATGTGTCACTTATTTGGCAAAACACTGATCAATTTCTTTTTTAGGTTTTTGCAAGAGAAACAGAGTTAAGTGGCTTGCCCAAGGCCACACAGCTAGGTTATTATTAAGTGTCTGAGGCTGCATTTGAACAACTCAGGTACTCCTCACTCCAGGGCCAGTGCTCTATCCACTGCACCACCTAACCGCTCCAACCCTGATCAATTTTGATACCCAGAATATAGAAAGAAAATTGTATCTTCCAATTATAATCCAACTCTAAGGAAATAATAATTAAAGATAAGTCTATTAATATTGAAAGGACTTCTAAACAACTTGAGACTAACAAAACAAAACTTATTTTTATAATATTATAGTATAAATTGTTATTCTGTTTCTGCTTTCTTCCCTTTGCTTTAATTAATACAGTTCTTTCCATTGCTCTCTGAAATCATTTACTTTCTTATTTCTTATAAAACATTAAACAACACTCCATCACATTTATAAACCACATCTTATTTAGTCATTTTGAAATTTTTAACCTCCTTCTGTTTTGGTTTCCACATAAAGAACTAGTATGATCACTTTTGTACATGGAGGAACCCTTCTTCCTTTTTTTGATCTCTCTTGGTTATAGGTTTAGCAGTGGTATAGTTGAGTTAAAGGACATGCTCTATTTAAAAACTTTTATATTATTTGAAATTTTCTTCCCTAATGATTGTATTTGTTTAATTCTATGTCTCTCTTTTTTTTCCACTGATGCTCCAAATTTGCATTTCCTTTTGTTCAGAATTGTCAATCTGATAAATGTAAAATAGAACTCCAGAATTGCTTTAATTTAAATTTTGGTAATTATCAACAATTCGGAATATTTTTTCACATTCTCAAAAAAACTTGTGATTATTTTCTAAGTGACATCAATATTGCAAAGCTAATTTTGATGAATTTTATAAATAGATGAAGAATAAAATGAACAGAATAAGGAGAACGATGTTTAAGAACAATAATAGTTTAAAGATAAAGACTTTTAAAAATTCTAAGAGCTCTTATAGCTATACATTATTTTAAAAGACTAAGGATGAATCTACTATCTACAATGTACTGACATTTTTTAAACATTACCAGTAGTAGAATATGTTTGCTTAACATGCATATTACTTATAAGAAATTGTTTCATTCTTTGCTTTCCTATCTTTCAATAGTAGGAATGATGAAAAAGAGATGAATTGATTTCTGTTAATTAAGAAAATATTTAGTAAAATAAAAATGAACTAATTAGCATGCTTAGAAGAATTCATATCACCTTGTTGACTGGGTCACCAACAAAATTATATTGTCTAATTTCATGAACACCCTCATTACTGAATGGGGATTCTTTTACTTCTCACTGATTTAATGTCCCCCCCCCATAATTATTCATTTATTTCTTCAATTATATTAAACAAATTAGATTCATTTAAGAATGACTGCATTTCAAAGTTTTATATTCTCATGCCTTTAGAAGACAAGCAATATGATATCAATAAACATGAATTTTGTAAAACATATATTCCATATTAGCAAAGTGGCAAAACAAACACACACACACACAAAACAATGAATGCTACCATCACTTAGATATTAGTTCCCTTTCTGGACATGAATACCATTTTTCATCATGGGATCCTTGGAATTATGTTAGATCATTGTCTTGATCAAAGTATTGTGGTTCTTCAAAGTTTATCATTCTTACACATGCTGTTGCTATGTAGACTATTGTCTTGGTTCTTCTCTCTTCCCTTTGCAGCAATACTTAAGCTTAACAGTTTTTTATAGCACTATAGTATTCTATCACAATCAAATACAGATACTTATTCAGTCATTCTCCATTAATGTACTCTTATTTTCATAAATTTCTTATGTTTTATATTAATTACTATTATATTTGAGAAATCAGACCTTTATCAGTGAAACTTCCTGCAAAAGTTTGTCCCTAATTTGTGGTTTTTCCTTTTAATTTTGTTTATATCAGTTTTATTTGTATAAATACTTTTCAATTTCATGTAATCAAAATTCTCCATTTTGCCTCCAGTCATGCTCATTACCTCTTATTTAGTCATCAACTCTTTTCCTTATCCATAGATCTGACAGGCACATTTTTTCCCATGCTCCTATAATTTACATATGTTTTACCTTTTATATCTAATTTTTCCATTTTGATCCTATCTTGATATAATGTGTGGTGTGTTAGTCTATAAAAGAGCTTTACAATTTTCAGAGAAATGTCAAATGTTGGGTTCTTATTCCAAAACTTGGATCTTTATGATTATCAGGTATTGGATTATTATAGCCTTTCTGTATTTTGTACTAACTCTATTCTACTGATCAAAAACCCTATTTTTTAGATTGTACCTGATTGTATTAATGATTTCATTCTGTAATGTAGTTTGAATATTGCTAGATCTTTCCTTCATATTCTTCCCTATGATTTCCTTCATATTCTTGAACTTTTTTTCTAGATCAATTTTTTTGTTATTTTTTCTTGTTCTGTATAATATTTTTGATAGTTTGATTGGTGTTGGTGTGGCACTGAAAAAGTAATTTAACTTAGGTAGAATTTTCATTTTTATTATAATGACTTAGCCAACCCATGAGTAATTAATATTTCTCTAATTGTTTAGACCTGCCTTTATTTTCTCCATCCCTTGTGTGAAGTATTTTGTAATTTTGTTCAAAAAGTTCCCGGGTTCCTCTTGTCAGGATGTCTCCCAAGTATTTTATATTGTCTGTAATTATTTTAAATGAAATTAATCTTTCAGCCTCTTCCTGTTAGACTATATTGACAATATATATAGAAATGACTCTAGTTTCATAAATTTGACTATGTTCCCAATGCATTTTAGAAATCCTTTATGAAAGAAAACTTTTTTAATTTTTTCATGTTACTTAATTTTCTCTGAACATAGTTTCTGATTATCTCTTTTAATCAGTCAAATTTGGGTTTTTGCTTTGTCTGAGACCTTGATTGCTACCCCTCACTTTTTTTACTTCAGCTGCAGCATAATAGATTTGCTCTAGACCTTTATTTTAACTCAGTGTGTCTCTCTGTTTCAAGTGTGTCTCTTGTAAACCATCTATTACTAGATTCTCCTTTCTTATCTATACTGCTATCTGCTTTCATTTTATAGGTGAGCTTACCTCATTCACATTCAATCATGATAACTAACTGTATTTCTTTCCCTCATTTCTTTCTGTTTATCCTTTCTCTTTTTTCTCCTGTCCAGACTCAAGAGTCTGTTTTGCTTCTAACCATGGCTTCCCTAAATATACCTTCCTTTTATTACTCCTCCCAATATCTCCATCACCTTTCCTTAATGTTTCCTTATTGGATAAAATAGATTTTTATACTCAAGTATTCAATATTTTCATCCCTCTTTGAACCACTTCTGATGAAAGTGAGGTTCAAATATTGTCTCACTCCCACACCATTTTTCCTGTATAATAGCTTTTACTTGAGTATCTTATTTTTTATGAGAATTTTTTTCCTCATTCTACTTCTCTTTTCCCCTTTCTCCCAGGATATCTTTCTTTTTCAGCCTTCACTTTTTTTGGATATCATCCCAAATAATTATTCCCTCTGTTTATTTCCTCTTAAATGTTCTAATAATGATAAAGTACTTAGGATTTACATGTATCATCTTTTCATATAAAGATGTTAAATTTTAAGTTTGCTGAGTCCCTTATGCTTAATCTTTCATGTTTACCATTTTATGCTAGTCTTAAGTCTCTTATTTGAATGTCAATTTTCTTTTTAGCTCTAGTCTTTTCATCAAGAATGCTTAAAGGTTCTCTGTTTCATTTAATACCTATTTCTTCACTGAAAGATTATACTCAATTTTGCTAGATAAGTTGCTATTAGTTTTAACCCTAAATTCTTTACTTTCTGAACTCTCACTTTCTAAGTACTCTGCTCCTTTAAAATCTTGTGTGATCTTGTATATAGCTCTATGATGTATGAATCATTTTTTTTCTAACTGCTTGCAATATTTTCTGCTTGATCTGGTCCCTAGATCAGAAGAAACCCTTCAGTTTAAAATAGTTTCTGTTCCTCAGAGTCTCTGGTTTCTCTTGCTTGAAAGTGTTCTCTCCGCCCTTTAACTATAACTCATGCATTGTTATAGACAATGGAATTGCCAAACAGCTTCTAGAACAAAGTTCCCCCATAATTGGTTTCTGACTAGTTGCCAGGCCCTCTTATCACCTCTGTTTTCAGAACTTTCAACTCTGCTATACTTCTGTTGCCACTAATACCATCACTGATCTTTTATCCATGTAAGCTCTGACATCTTTCCATCCTCAGAATTCCAAGCCTTGATTGACTTATTAGCAAAATCCTTTCCTCCCTTATATTATATAAGATCACTTCTCCTCTCCCCAGGTCAGATACATTGTCCCTCCCTCTCAGTAAAGGTCCTCAGCCTATACTTCATGAAGAAAAATTAGACCATTATTATAGTCTACTTCTCTTCTGAGCTACTAGAATAGCCTTTTAATTGATCTCACTGCTACTGGTCTCTATTCTCCCATCAATCATTTATATTAAAGGGCTTAAACTTACAGATGCAGTTTGCAATGACCCAACAATCAGCATAAATTCTGAATACTGCCCAGACCAGATTAAAATATAATTAAGAACTACTTTTAAAAATGAAATAAAATCCAGTACAATATATGTAATATTAATTTTTGATTTTTCTATTTGAATTTGGCATCACTGCTCTATATGTTTACTATATTGTTATTCCTAAAATATATATTTGATCAAATAACAACTTCAATTATCTCTATGAAAATTCATATTTCTTTGTTGAGTATTTAAATGCTATCCCAGACTGTCTAACTTACCTTTCTAGATGTATTTCACATTGCTCCCACTCACAAACCCTATAATCCACTCAAACTAACCCATTTATTATTCCCCCAAAGTGATATTCTACCCAGAGGTTTTGCTCCCTGGAATGCTTTCCTTCTTTATGTATACCTATTGCAAAATTTAGATCACTTCAAAACTCAGATCATATGCCTTCTACAAATAGTGTCTCCGGTTGCAAGTGTTTCCTCCTCCCACTACATATCACTTTGTTTTTAATTTGTATGAGTGGCAGTGTGGAGTAGCAGAAAGGAAGATTTTGAATCAGAAATTCTTGGATTAAAGTACTATCTCTGACATATATTTGGTTTGTTACTCTGTCCAGTCACCTCAACTTTCAGTGCCTTATACAACTCTCAAACCTAATAAATGATAAAGATGGTACTGGCTTGCACTGATCTTCCTCACTGATGAATTCACAGGTATATGTGTATATACCTTCTCTCTTGTGAGAGAAGGATTATTAACACCTACAGATTGATATTTCCCGATTAATGTACTACCTACTTCTCCTGGTAAGCTCTTCTATAGCAGAAACTATTTAATTTATTTCTTCTCAGTACCCATCATACTGCTTGTCACTTAAGAAACATGTGCAAAAATGACAGCCATCCCCAGTCATTTTCATATTACAAAAACAAATTCTGAAAGAAATTAATGCTAAATCTGAATACTTGAAATATAGCTGGAGAAAAAGGTCTAGAACATGACCTAAGACAGGATGCTCTACACTGTATCCTGTAGACTATAATTGCTGCAGTTCACAGAAGAAGTGGGTAGGAAAATGAGATCTCAAATATCTGGAAAGATATTAGGTAGCAAACAGTATTTGGTCCCAAATGGTCCATTTAAAGAGGGCTCACAAAACCAGGAAATTCTTCATTTCTCACCAGTTATGATCTTTATATTCAACTCCACCTTCATCACTCCCTCTCAGATGCCCCCTCCTCTCCCTAAATCTAGTGTTTCAATTTCCTTCTCTGTTTGAAGGGAAGGACTGTCTTTCTTTTTTTCTTATTTATATCCTCAGTGTTTAATACATAGTAAACAGTTAATAACTGTTTATCATATTAGTATAAGTGGGACTTCAGTTGGAGATTGAATAATAAAAAGATTTATAAGAGAGCTTAGAGGTAGAGGAGAGGCAAAATGATTAAATCTGAACAAATGAGCATTTCATCATATTCTGTAAGTACACAGAGGACCTTTCTCTATTACAAAATAATGAGACATGGTGAATTGTCTTCCTGTGACTGATTCATTGTTTTTCAGTAAATTATTTCCTATAAAGTAGCTTATTGACTTATTAGTTCATGCAGAAGATCACCAATTCCATTTATATGGATTGAATTTTTTAAAGTATTTACAGATTTTATAGAATTATTTACAGAAGTTTCTCCTCTTCTACCATGGTTAAATATATATCATTAGAGTATGTAGGGCATGTTTGGAAGCAAGCACTTTGAACCATACTGGTTCAAAAGAGACTAAATTTGAACTCAGATTTCTTCTGTCTTGGGAGAAGAGATAGAAATAAAAGTTCACCAAAAACAAGTCTACTTCAGTATCTGAGCTGTGTGTCACCAGACTTTCAGAATCAATAGTCTGATTCAAAATATAATTAAGTGGAAAGTATTGCATATAGCCTGTATTTTTTTTAACAATCATGATTCTTTCCATTGATCCCATAAAATCATAGTCTTCATGAAGATCGTAACTGTGACTTTTACTTCTTTTGTATCCTATGGTGCTTATTTAACAAAATACACTAGTGAATAAATCAAGAACAAAATTCTCAACCCTATAGTTCTTGGAACTGTCAATTATTTCAATATCAAAACTACCTAATTGTATTAATAGAAATGATGCTAATGAAGAGGCATTACTATCTGTCTTAATATCATAATCCAAGGACCACTGGAACTTTTCAGTGGATTTGTGCGGGAAACCTTCTATTTCTATTCTCTTACCCTAACAACTTGAGAGTAGGATCTACTTTGATTTTCTTTTTATAGTCACAGAACATGCTAAGATATTTTACACATATTAATCAATAAATACTTTTGATTCATTAATTTATTAGGTGAATATCATTGTGCATTGTATATTCTACTGCCATTCTACAATCCTCTTTACACTTAAGGGTGAATTCTTCCATTTCACATTCATAGCTGTGTTCATTGAGTTTTTCCTCTCCATCCTGTTCTCTTATCCTTTTCTTTCTTTTTGTTTCCTGCATTCTCTTCATATAGATTAAGTGAATAGTGAACTGAAAGGAATAACAGCACCATTTCTCTATAATTGATGTGATTTGCTTTTACTCACCTGCTTCTTTTATTTCCTTGTTCAAAACTAAATCATAGGTTCTTTCCCCTTCTTTCTTTCCTTTTAAACTTCTCTTTGTGATTTACCTTCTGTGGATAGAGGTTGCTTTTTTTAATGCCTAATCACTTCCTTACTATAACCTCCTTTTTCTTATTGCCCCCCTCTCTTTATTTCTTTTCTTTTTTAAGTTAACTTATTTCTATACCTAGCTCTGTCCTTCTGTCTTTTTGTCTCTCTGCCTCTGTTGCTTTCTTGATCTCTTTCTCTGTCTCTCTATGTCTCTGTGTCTCTCTCTGTGTCTCTCTCTGTCTCTGTCTCTCTGTCTCTCTGTCTCTCTGTCTCTCTGTCTCTCTGTCTCTCTCTCTCTCTCTCTCTCTCTCTCTCTCTCTCTCTCTCTCTCCCCTCCTTTGAACAGTTCAGGTGAAAGTGATGCTCAAGTGACCACGCTTTCCTTATCCCTCTTTACTTTTAAAACATTTTATTTTTGCAATGTAAACATCTCAGAAAATTTCCTTCATCCATCTTCACCCCACCCCGACATCAGCTTCTTCCTTTGCTTGCACCTCCTTATTTTTATGTTCCTCCTATATGCATTATCATTTTCCATTAGAATATAAACTGCTTGAGAACAGAAACTTTTTTTTTCTGCTTTCATTTCTATTTTGAAAGCTTAGTATTGTGTCTAACATCAGTAAGTGCTTTAAGTATTGCTGATTTGTCAGGCCTTTCATTTTTTTTTCCTTAAAGATTCTCAAACGTAGCAAAGCTTAACCAAATCATCTCTTTTATTAGACTTCTTCTATGACCCAATGATAATAATGGGATTCTAAGTTTATACATGTATCTACTCCCCATAACAATACGTAAATAATTCATCCTTGCTTAGTCCCTTATGATTAATGGCTCATTTATTTCTTTATACTTCTCTTTACTTTTATGTTTGTATTTCAGTTTCTATTACATGTTTTTCCTCATCAGGAATGCTCAGATGTCTTCCATTTCATTAAAGAATATTCTTTTTATATTAAATTTTACTGGGGAAGTTGTTCTTGGTTGTACAATGCATCTTTTCCTTTTGGGGATATCGATTTAGAATATTTCTGTTAATTTTAATTGGTGATTGCTAAATCTTGTGGAATCCTGCTTGTGACTTCTTGAATTCTGAATCATTGCTTGTACTTTTGTTGTTTATGACCTATAACTTCCGAATTTTGGCTATCATTTAAGTAAGTGTAAATTGCTCTTTAAAATTTTAAATATATATCCTATGAGTATTCAAGAATTGGATAGTTTTTCATAATTTTATGAAATATGCTCCCAAAGATTCTTTTATTTCCTGTCTCTCAAGTAATCCATTGATTCCTGAATTATCTCTCCTTATTCTCATTTTTCTTGGTTATTTTTTTAATATGAGATAGCTTACCACAAAAAATAATCTCAAGAATTACATTTCTACTATTTTCTTTCTTTTTTAAAAATTTTATTTATTTAAGGCATTGGGCTTAAGTGACTTGCCCACAATCACATAGCTAGGCAGTTATTAAGTACCTGAGGTCAGATTTGAGCTCAGGTCTTCCTGACTCCAGGGCCAGCCACTGTGCCACCTAACTGCCCCCTCTACTATTTTCTTAAGTTTTTTTACTTTATTTTATTTTTTTATCCCATGGGGTTATTAATTTCTAATATATTCTTAATATTTATGGAATCTGTTACTTGCATAATCTGTTGCCTTTTGTGCTAAGCTGTTAATTCTCTTTTCAAATCTTTTTTCTATATTTCTCATTTATTTTCCCAATCTTTCCTTTACTTCTCTCATTTTATTTCTAAAACAGTTTAATTCACTTACAGCAGCAACAGCAACACAAGCTCTTTTTTCTTACTTAAATTTTAGTTAAACTTATGGTTACTTTTAACAATGCTTTGAAGTCATTTTTTACTGGGTTAACATATTGAGTGTCCTTGTCACCATAATGACTCTTTAAGATGGAAGTCATTTTTTTTGTTTGTCCATTTACTCATATTTCTAAGACTTTTCACCCTGACCTTGGATTTTCTATTAGGTTCAGCTTCTATGCACCTCTGGAGGAAATACCTGGGTTCTGGTTCTTTTTTTTCCCCCCTATTTTGTGTTTACACAAATGCAAGCTTTTTATCTACTCCAAGTATTCTCACCCAGGGTGAAATCTGGATGTATTTTTTGGTTTGATCCATGCAGCTTCCTGAGTCAAGTTTAAGTCGACACCAAAGAACTTCAGAATTGCCCCTTTTTTGGAGATCAGTAGACTAATGCTATCAGTCAGGCTGCAAAGCTCTGTAGTACCAGAGTAATAGAATTTCATAATCATAGACTTCCTTTTGGTCTAGTAGTCTAGTTCCAATTATTTCGATATAAGCTTCAAAAGGAGTTGGGGGACATATCAGAGACCTTTTATACAATGCTAAAGTTACATGAATGCTGTTTAATTCTTTAATTGACCCTTTTTCAATACATAGCTATGACTATTACCTCTTTTTGCCCTATTTCTCCTCAACTTGTCCTAAGTCCTTTCTTTATTCTCTACTGAACCTATGACTCAGTTCTGCTGTATGAAGAGCAAAACAGACAGCACCTTATGCCAACTTTTGTATCTGTTCTATCAGTCCTTTGGTGGATCTAGGACATCCTCTGAATTTGGAGTACAAGTATAGACAGGTTTTCATTTAGAATACCTGCCCCCAGGAATTTCTGGCTATATTATTATGTTGAATAGAGGATGGGGGGAAAACAACTCGTGATATTTTTTCTTAGTCTCCAAATCAGGACTTGTTCTAGGGCATTTTATAGACCTTTCTGGAGTAGTAATGAGATTTAAGTTGTACTGCTTCCTTTAAATCTAGGTGGTATCTTTAATTTAAAATGAACTTACTGATGATGAATTTATTGAAGAATGAATTCAACTACTTTAGCAAGGTCTCTGTCACTGGAATTGCTAGAACAATGACAACATGATTATTTTCCAGGGATTTTTATAAAGAGGAAAATCCTACAATAAGTGAGATTTTAAACTAGATGACCTCCGATAATAATATTATTTCACTTATATAGCAATTTTTATATAAAAACATATATATTGATTTAAACATTATAAAGTATTTTCCTCAGAGTAATGACAGGAGTTGAGGTTTAAGCTACTACCATCTTAATTTTACAGATGAGAAAATTCATTCTCTGAAATATTAAGTAATTTTTTTCCACGATCAACATGTATGGAAAAATAAGACACTGAGACATGAAGTAAATTTTCCATAATTATACAACTAATAAGTGTCAATGGGAAGAATAAAATTGAGAATCCAGATTCCTATTCTGTCATCTTGTTTGTATGAATGTTTCTATATGATTCTCATTGGACATCACAACTCAAGCACCTTGATTAACTCAATCTCTTTCTTTCATTTTCTTTAATGAGAAAGTTTATAGAACTTTAATTTTATCACTGTACAATATTTCTCCATTGAAAACATCTACAAATATTGCCAAATTGCAACTCCTCTCCAATTTATAATCATGGAGATTTGCCTGAGGGAACTGAGAGACTGAAGGACTTTGAAAGTCACATCATTAGATTAAGTTAGAGGCAGCACTCAAACTTAGGTCTGACTGATTTCAAGGACAGTTACCTTCTCATGAATCAGTTCACCCCTTTCCCTACCAACACAACCAATAAACTTACAACATTCTCCATTTTACCTTTAGCATTTTAAACACTGAGTATTTTTCATCTTATGATTTTAAACTATTTAATATGGTCTTTTGTTTCCAAACTGTTTTTATGGTTTCATTTCATGAAAAAATAATCTCAAGTCTTTCATATAAATTAGAAAAGTGTTTCTATCTATAAAATCAGAAATGGTACAAAATAGAAGTAGCCATTCACAGATGCTGTTGTCAGTCTGTAATGATCATTGGTCTTTTCTCAAATTTCTATTGGGCCACAAAACCATAATCCTGATTATGCAATTTATTCCCCTACATCATGTTCTTGAATTTCCTGTCTACACCATTATGAAATGAATCAAATGACAAGTCTCCCATTGCTTCTCTTGGGAGGTTCATCTGCATATCCAGCATACTTTGCTGCTATGAAATTTTATGCTCTGATAATTCAACCTCAACTTTACTTCTTAAGCTTCATTTTATTATATTTAGTTATATAATCTTTGTAGGTCTTAGTTATTCTTACCACAATTTCATTTAAAAAAGATGTTTTCATGGGAAAGTAGACCCAATTATCTGGAATATATGTGCATAAAATTGTATATATATATATACAAATATATAAATTGTATTATTTATACTATAAAATGAATTATAATTACAAACATAATATATGTACATTTATGTATAGGTATACCTACATCATATTTCTTATTATTTTAATTGCCATCATCTAATCTCAAAGCCCAATGTTTTGGGGAGGCCTCATTAATGAATCTTTATAATTGACTCCTACTGTCAAGGGTATTACAACTCAACAGGTTTCCATCATACCATTTTCTGGGTATATTGAATATATATGTCAGACCAAAAAGGGTGAGATAAGCCTCAGAGATTCTCTAGAGTGACACCTGGCTAGAATTCAATTTACCATGAAAGATGGAACTGCTGTGTAAGACAGCAAGAACTTTGGTTCAGTTTTAAAATGACTCATTTGCTAGAGTATAAAATGAAGTCTGAGGACCCTCAGTGACAGTATTCAAACTCAGAGCAAATTCAATGCTGAAATATTTATACCCAGTGCAAATTATGTTTTGATTCAAGACAATGAATATGCTTAATTAAACTGGCACTGGAAATGTAAATATTTCAGCTAGCATTGCATTAACAGTAAAACCCTGGGAATTAAATTGTACATTTCTAATCGTTCATAATGATGAAATTCACAATGTTATTGTTGTGTTTATAAAGGATCCCCTTTGTTAGGCAGCATATTCATTATGAAACAGTGGCTGCCCCGTCTAATTCCACAGCAGGGAAATGTATTCAAGGCATCTGTATTATTGCATGCTATAATAATAATGCAATTTAAAAAAACTCAATAAAATGGAATGACTATTGAATGCTAACACCTGAACTACAGTAAAAAAAAAAGAGTGTAACAGACATATCAGGTTCAATAATTATGACTCTATTCTATTTTAGCCTGCACAATAATCTAATTGTCTTGGTAATTGTGTAAACTGTTGGCACTCTAATCCACCAAACCGCAAGCAATAGCCCTTTTTTAGAAGAAATTTTCTACATCTTGTTTGTAATTTATCAGCAAGAAAAAATTCTCTTGAATTTCTAGAGGTATACTTCTAGTAGAAAATGAATGTCATGTGCATGATAACTTAGCCTGTTCTTATATATAATGCTGATTTTATTTTAAAATCTGGGAAGTTTGAAGTGTGACATAATCTCCTTCTCAATCTAAAAAGGCATCACTATTATATCAGAAAATTCATATGTAAGTTTGTCATGTAATATATCTTTATTATGAAAAATTGACACATTGCTTGTTAACTGCAGTAAGAAATGCTGATTAAACCTTTTGAGATTTAAAAATACTTGATAGGCAAGAAAATCAGAAGGTCAGACTATATACTTCTATAGCAGTTTATTTATTTTTTCATTTACATTTCATGATTCTGAAACTTTATATATTTCTAAATATATTGGTCTTTTTAATTTTTATCCCCATTGTTCTTATCATTATGTTATTCTTCTTTTATTCCTGCTTGTAATTTCCTCACTTATTCCAAATCACAACTCTGTTCTGTTTATACTTCTTAAAACCTGCCTTTTGATGAGCTTTTCTCTTATCTGGCCATAATTTTCATATCCTTTCGCCACCATCATGTATCAATAACTTAAGATTTTTTCTCTAAGAATTTTCATATATACTGGGTAGGGATTGATTCTGGTTATATCAACATTTTAAAAGAAAAATAGAAGTGAAATTAAAAATAACTGACAAAATCATGTTTTGAAAAAAAAAGTTGATTCCTTCCATAAAGAATATTATATAATCTTTCAACATCACATTATACATTGAATCTGCCAAAACTCCATCAAATTTAGTGACTACTATACTTATAAATATAAAAGAGAAAAATAAATTGAAATTATTTTTGATCCTTGAGAAAATTAATATTTTGTAAGTGAACCTGATCAGCTATGTCGGTGAAGTCCACAGATGAAATAGTCTCTCACTCTCTCTCTCTCTCTCTCTCTCTCTCTCTCTCTCTCTCTCTCTCTCTCTCATTCTCTCACACATACACACACCCCCACACACACACCCCCCCACACACACATACAGGCACACAAATACAAATTTTTGAATAAATACTCTAAATGCATAAATACAAGGTAGAAATATGCTTTGTGAATAGACCAGCGTTCAAATCTTATTTCAGGCTCTTATTCTTAGGACATGTTACCTAACCTTTGTTTGCTTTGGTTTATTTTCAATTATAAAATGAGATAATTGCAGCACTTATAGGATTGTTGTGAGAAATGAGATAAATTTAAAGAACTCATCACAGTGTCAGACACATAGTTAACAAAAAAAAAGAATATTATTTTTGTTAACACTCTGAGTAATTATACCATAGGTATAATAAATATCTTTAGGGTGGCAATGTTTCCCTATTTCTTGATAAATTACATATTATGGAAATCGCTTCATTTTATAAATGAAGAAAATTGGAAGTATAAAATTAAATTACTCAAAAAAAAAACCAAGAAACATATGACAAAGATAGGTTTAGCAACAAGCTCTGACTCCATAAGCAGAACTCTTTCCACTATACTGTTTCTACATTTTAGGAATATTGAGGTAAATTCTAACCCCACAACTATTAAATGAAACATCAAAGAATTACTGCTTCTTTGAAAGTGTTAGGGAAAGAGATGAAAGAACCTAAATCTGTTACCCTCTAAGATCAACTAGCTTGAAAGAGTTATAGTAACAGAAACAATAGCATTAATGATTTTATGTAATAACCTAGCTCCAGTAAGAAAAAAATAATAATTTGGAAAAAACTTGAATGGGATATAAAAGAGAGTGAAATGAATGACTATTTCTAGGGAAAACTATCACAGTTCAATATTACTCAAGATAAAAATTTAGATAGAAGGAATGTGTTTTAAAGCACAGACTCATCAAGCTGCAAAAGGGGAAACTTCAGAAGTATCAGTGAATAAATATAAATAGGAAGAATGATATTTGCAAAATATGGCTACATTCAGGAAGCTTGAAGGGGGAAAGTTAAATACGATTCATCAGGAGAAAGAACCTAGGAGTAGAATCTCATCAAATAATATCTTAAAAAATGAATCATGAGGGGCAGCTAGGCGGCACAGTGGATAGAGCACCGGCCCTGAAGTCAGGAGTACCTGAGTTCAAATTCGGCCTCAGACACTTAATAATAATTAGCTAGCTGTGTGGCCTTGGGCAAGCCACTTAGCCCTGTTTGCGTTGCAAAAAAAAAAAAAAAAATTAATCATGGAAACATTTCTTATTTTAAAAAATAATAGATAAAATGAATAAAAAGCATGTAAATGTCTTCCATAAATGTAATAATTGTCACATTAAATGTAAATGGTTTAAATAATCTTTTAAAATAAAAGAGAATAGCGGGGCAGCTAGGTGGTGCAGTGGATAGAGCACCGGCCTTGGAGTCAGGAGTACCTGGGTTCAAATCTGACCTCAGACACTTATTAATTACTTATTCGTGTGACCTTGGGTAAGCCATTTAATCCCATTGCCTTTAAAAATCGAAAAAAAAGAGATGGATAAAATAAAAGAGAATAATAGAATAGGTAAAAAAAAAGAGAAAATATTAATTTGTACTGTGCTAATGTAAAGATTGGTTTTATTGAGTATATAGATTAATTATCTCTTTGCATTTATAGTATGTGATAATTACTGGATCAAACCATGTCTAAATAAATCTTCAAATAAATAAAACTTCAGACTTAGTGTGAAAAATCTTTGGAAGTTTCACTTGAATTATTTTGACTGACTTTCTATTGTGTTTGGAAGAGGGACTTGGTTACATGTTGAGGAACTTTTATTAAACAAAAGGCTAATTTCATACCAGAGATATTATTGCACACTGAGCCAAAACAGAATAATTCTGCCTAAGCTCTTGAAGAGATAATTGTAAATAAGGAGTAAGGAATAGAATATGTTGACCTTGGTCTCCTCCTCTTTCCCTACTCTGAATGGAATAAGGATTCTGTGTATTTCAAAGGACATGAGAATTTGGACTTTCCTAATAATAAGAAAAATTGAAATTAACAGAACTCTGAATTTTTACCACATTCTCAACAAACACATTTATAAAGTGCTCTATATTAGAAAGTCTGTGGGAAAATTGGCCCACTAATACAATTTTGATAAAACTTTGTCTTAGTTCACCTTTTCTTTGGAAACCATAAGAAAAAAAGCTATTTATTTTTTTTTTAGGTTTTTGCAAGGCAAATGGGGTTAAGTCTCTTGCCCATGGCCACACAGCTAGGTAATTATTAAGTGTCTGAGGCTGGATTTGAACTCAGGTCCTTCTGACTCCAGGGCCGGTGCTCTATCCTCTGAGCCATCTAGCCACCCCCCCAAAAGCTATTTCTATGATTTTATAATTATAATTATACCTATATGTAACTATATTATCATTATATGAGCAATTTTATCATAGAATAAAGAAAAAGTGTTGCTCTTGAAAATGGATAAATTGTTTTACATAATATAATTGAGTAGTCAGGTTAGGGGTAGAAACTGAACTTTTGAATTAAGTATTTCAAAAAATCATAGAACTGACATGAAACTCAAACTGAACTTTGAGTGCCAAGGAACTCAATGATACCAAAATTTTGTCATCCAATAGATGTTCACTTCTCTGTGCTTTATTATCCTAGAGAATTCCTTATAGTTTCAAGATCAAGTATTTGGCCCCAAATCATAATATATGTCAATCTGTAAGAGATAAGTCTTGAAGTCAAGAATTTCAGTCTCTAAGCAACTAGCTCTTCATCTAGGGCAGCTAGGTGATGAGTAGTTAGAACACTCACCTTGGATTATAAAAGACAGAAGTTTGAATTTGGCTTCAAATACTTGTCATTTTATATCTGTATGACCTTGGGCAAGTCACTTAACTCTGCCTCATATCCAGGACTGTCTCCAGTCAACCTGTTTCATATCTGGCCACTGGACCCAGATGAATGCAAAGGAGAAAGTGAGACTGGTGACAGAACAGCACCCCCTCATTCAAAATCCAATTCATGCTCTTTTCATGACATCACCTACTTTATCATGGGCTTTTTCAAAAATAAAGCAGAAACGTTATTATTAGTTCTTCATCTATTCTGCCACATAGCAAGAAATGATGATCATGATTTAATACTGGAGGACTTGTGTATAGCAGGAAAGTGAAATGAATAATACCAGGGGGAAAAATATACCCAACAATTGGAAAACCAAGAGTGAGAAAATGGAAATGAATGCTATAATTATAATATATAATGATAAATTTTTCATCTAGAAACAAAGATGAATTCTATTTAAATTCATTGGAAAAGTTATAAAGTTAACAATTGGGACATTGAATACACTTTCAAATGCAGTTAATGAGTGAATTCATTTCATTGAACTATTTGTTTTGATTTTTTTCTTTTATTTATAAGGGAAGGATTATTTGGAAAGTTTTCCAGAGGTTTAAAATTAATTAAAAATGACTGTGATGGAACAGGAATGAGTACAAATGGAATGATAAAAATTGAACTATATTTGTTAGCCATAGTCCATTTTATCATTGATTCATTATGAAATCTTGGACATTTCTTATTCTCTGTGAGACCTGGTTTTTTCATTAATATTAACTTCAAACTTGATATTTAATGAATGTTGATTAAATTATATAGATAATAACCTCAGAGAATCTGTTTGTGTGATTATTTATATTATCATCATGAAATAATTGTTAAAGCTAGTTAAAATCCATCTTTGGATACTTACAATCTCTGTGAATTGAATTAAGAACTTCAATTATTTTCCTGTACTTTAATTATTTTAACATTTATTTTAAAAAATTGAGTTCCAAATTCTCTTACTCCTTCCAGACTCTCCACCCATTTTAAAGGCTCATAATAAGATAACAATTGTATTTGTGATGATATATAAAACATATTTACACATAAACTGCATTGCAAAAAATTTAAAAACCCAAGGAGTATATGAATATAATTATAAAAATCTTTTCACAGTAATAAAGACAAATATAACCAACTTAGAGAAATATTAATTGCTCATGTATAGATCGAACAAATAAAATTGAAATGAAAATTCTACTTTAATTTACTATTCAGTATCATATCAAATCGTGAATTATTTTATAGAGATAGAAAGATAATAATATTCACTTGGAATAACAAAATCAATAATATCAACAGAATTAATGAAAGAAAATGTGAAGGAAAAAGGCCTTAACTTTAAAACAATTTGCAACTGCTTTGAAATAGAATGGCAAGTCAATGTAATAGTTTAAGTACACTCAAAGGCTCACACTTTTTGGAAAATAACTCACTTTTTGACAAAAGCTGCCAGGAAAAGTATAAAGCAATTGGGCAAAAACTTGGCATTGTATACATCTCAAACTAAATAGAAACATAAGATGATTAATAGTTACTGACTTAGACACAAAGGTGTGATCATAATTAAACTAGGGGAAATGGAAAAATATACCTGCAAGATCTATGGATAAGGGAAGAGTATACAAAAAAACAATAGAGAGAGAGAGAATATCATAGAATTTGAATGGAGAAATTGATGACATGAAATTAACAAAAAAACTTTTTGTATAAATAAAACACCACAAAAATGTGAAGGAAAATAAAAACTAAGGAAAACATTTACAGCAAAATTCTCTAATATAATCCTTATTTCTTAAATTTTTTATAGTACTAGAACTTCTGCGACAGAACAAAGATGGCAGCATGAAGCTAGCATGCTCCCAGATCTTTTCCCTACACAAAACTAAATTAAGCCTCTACAAAGACATTGATAAGATAAGAAAAAGATAAGATCCAAAGAAATTTTCATTGGTAGACATTTTGGAGGCTATTCAGTGAAGGTCTGTCTCTTTGGGGGGAAAGGAGCAGTAAAGCCCAGCTAGGCAGGAAGGTGGGAAAGCCAGCAGGAGGCTATTAGCCCCAGTGCAGTCCAGGTCCCTACAGCCTGACAACAGCATAGATCCAGGCATGTAGATAGCAAGCCAACAGCGAGAGGACCAACCCTAAAGAAAGTTTGAAACTTGGGAACACCAGGTCAAAAGATAGCTAGTTTGGGGGAAAAAGAAAACCAAACCACTACAAAGTCAGAACCTAGACATAAAGGAGGAATTGTCCCTCTGCACAGACAAGGCCTGGACTGATGCTGAGCAAGATAAACAGAACCAGGAGAACATTGTACACCCTAAAAGCAACATGGGAGTGATGATCAACATTAATAGATTTACTCATACCAATAGGACAACACTTAGGCACAATTTTGGGGTATCTGCTATGAAGAATGCATCTGTATCCTGAGAAAGAATTGTGGAGTTTGAACAAAGACCAAAGACCTTTAAGTTAAAAAAAGTTACCTTATTATGTAATTTTTCTATCTCTCATATTTTATGATTCTTCCTTAATTTATGATTTTTCTCTCATCACATTCAGCCTAGATCAATGTATACTATGGAAACAATGTAAAGATTAACAGGGTATGTTCTGTGGGGGGAGGGGCATAGGGAGAGTGAAACAAGATTGAGGGAAAAATTGTAAAATTCAAAATAAATAAAATCTTTCAAAAAAAGTTAAAGAGGAAAGGGATTAAAACTTTACTGAGTAGGAATAAAAGGAAAGGAAAGAGAAAAATCTAAATGGGGAAAGATAACACAGATGGAAATATAGAATTGGTAATCTTCACTGTAAATGTGAATGGGATGTCCTGCAAAATGGAAGCAGATATCAGAATGGATTAAAAATCAAAATCCTATAATCTGATGTTTATAGAAACACTTTTGAAGCAGAGAGATTCACACAACTAAAGTTGAAAAGATGGAGCAAATTATATTATGCTTAAGATGAAGTAAAAAATAATCAGGGGTAGTGACTCTGATCAGAGATAAAGCAAAAGCAAAAATTGATCTTATTAAAAGAGATGAGGAAGGAAACTACATCTTTGTAAAAGGCACCATAGGTAACGAGGCTATATCATTAGTAAACATGTATGTACCTAGTGTTATAGCATCCAGATTCTTTCAAGGAGACATATAGAGAGTAAAACTTTAATGATGGGGGACCTCAACCTCCCTCTCTTAGAACTAGATAACTCAAACTACAAAATAAACAAAAAGGAAGTTAAGAAGATGAATGAAATCTTAGAAAAAATGTATATGATAGCTCTGTAGAGAAAACTTAATGGGGGACAGAAAATAATATACCTTTTCTCAGAATTATGCTGCACCTATATGAAAATTTCCCATATCCTACAGCATAAAAAACCTTATAATCAAATGCAGAAAGGCAGAAATAATAAATGTGTACTCCTAAGACCATGATGAAATAAAAATTACATGTAATAAAAGTTCATGGAAAGATAAGCCAAAATTAATTAGAAACTAAATAATTTAATTTTAAATAATGAATGGATCATACAGCAAATCATAGAAATAATCAATAATTATATCCAAGAAAATGATACTAATGAGACACCATACCAAAATTTAAGGAATACAATCAAGGCAGTTTTGAGGTGATACTTTATATCTCTAAATGTTATAGGAATAAAATAGAGGAAGAAGAGATCAATGAATTTGGTATGCAAGTAAAAAAGCCAGAAAAAGAACAAATTAAAGTTCCCTAATTAAATTCTAAATTAGAAATTCTGAAAAATCAAGGGTGGGCTTAATATGATTAAAAGCAAGAAATTTGATCTATTAACAAAAACTGAGTTGATTTTATGATGAAGTGAGGAAAATAGATAAACCTTTGATTAATGATTAAAAAAAGAAAGAAGGTAATCAAATTACCAGTGTCAAAAGTGAAATGGGTGAACTAACCACCAAAGATAAGGAAATTAAAGAGATACTTTGGAGTGTTTTTTTTTTACTATATGCCACTAAATTTGACAATCTGAGTGAAATGGATGAATATTTGCAATACCCAGATTAATAGAAAAAGAAATGAAATACTTCAAAAACTCCATTTTAGACAAAGAAATTGAAGAAACCATCAATAAACTCCTTAAGAAAAAGTCTCTAAATTCAGATGGATTTACAGGAGAATTCTACCAAACATGTAAGGAAAAATTATTTCCTCTTCTACATAAACTAATTTAAAAATTGGAGAACAAGTAGTTCTTTCAAACTCTTTTTATGACACCATTATGGTGCTGAAAGCTAAACCACGAAGAACTATGAGATAAAGGAAATTATAGACCAATCTCCCTAATGAACATTAATGCAAAAATCTTAAATAAAATTTTAGCAATGAGTTTACAGCTAATTATTACTAGGATAATACACCATGATGTGGTAGGATTTTATCAGATAGTCAAGGATCATTCGACATTAGGAAAGCACTCAACAAAATGGAACATCAATAGCAAAATTTGCAGAAATCATATGATTATGTCAATAGATTCTGAAAAAGTCTTTGATAAAATACATTTGTTCCTACTAAAAATACTAGAAAATTTGGGAATAAATGGACTTTTGCTAAAAATAATAAGTAGCATCTATCCAAAGCATCAACAAATAGTATATATAATGGGGATATACTCAGCGCATTTCCAATAAGTTCAGGGACAAAACAACTTTGTCCTTTATCACCATTATTATTCAATATACTATTTAAAATGTTAGCTTTGGCAATAAGAGAAGAAAAAGCACTTGAAGGAATCAAAATTGGTAATGAGGAAGCAAAGTTTTCACTCTCTGCAGATGATATGATGGAACACTTGGAGAACCCAAGAAAATCATCTGAAGAACTCCTTGAATCAATGAACAAATTCAGCTAAAGAGCAGGATATGAAATAAACCCACATAAATCATTACCATTTCTATATATATGAGTAACAAATCCCAAGAACAAGAGATGGAAAGAGAAATTCCATTTAAAGGAACTGTAGTCTACATTAAATACTTGGGAATCTACCTCCCAAGACAAATCCAGAAACTCTATGAAGACAATTATAAAGCACTTCTCACCCAAATAAAATCAGATCTATATAATTGGAAAAATATCAATTGCTCATGGTTAAGTACAGCTAATATAATAAAAATGAAAATTTTATCCAAATTAAGTTATTTATCCAGTGTTATACCAATCTTAGTACCAAAGAATTATTTTACCAAGCTAGAAAAATATGTTGACAAAAATTTATCTGGAGCAACAAATGGTCAAGATTAACAAGGGAACTGATGAAAAAAACATGTAAAGGAAGGAGACCTTGCTCTACCAGATCTAAAATTATATTCTAAAGCAGCTGTCATCAAAAATGACTAATTATGGCTTAATAAATAAGAGCAATGGATTAGTGAATTAAGATAGTTTCAAAAGAAACAGTATTCAATGATGGTAGTACTCTACTGTTCAACAAACCCAAAGACATTAGCTTCTGGGATAAGAACTCACTATTTGACAAAAATTGCTATGAAAACCGGAAAATAGTATGAAAAAAACTAGGCATAGATCCACATCTCACATCATAAACAGGGTCAAAATTGGCACAGGATTTAGACATAAAGGGTGACACTATAGATAAATTAATAGACCAAAATGTACCTTATCCATCAGATCTATGGAAAGCAGACAAGTTTATGACCAATCAGAAAATAGGGTATATTATAAATTGCAAAATGAATTACTTTTTACTATATTAAAATAAAAAAGTTTTTAGTCCAATAAAATCAATGCTGCCAAAATTAGAAGAAAACAGAAATGAGGGAAACAATCTTCACAACCAGTAGTTATGATAAAGCTCTCATTACTAGAATTGCATCAGATTTATAAAGTTAAAAGTCATTCCAATAAATGGTCAATGTATATGAATAGAAAGATTTCAAATGAAGAAAGTAAAGCTCTCCCTCTCTCTCTTTGTGTGTGTGTGTGTGTGTATAAATATGTGTGTATATATATAATCATAAAATTCTCCAAATCATTATTGATTAGAGCAATGCAAATTAAAACAACAATGAGGTATCTCCTTCTCATGTCTATCAGATTGACTAAGATGACTAAAAAAGGAAAATGATCAATGTTGCAGAGGTTGTGGGAAGACTGCGACATTAATGCATTGTTGGTGGAGTTTGAATTTATCCTACCATACTTAAGAGCAATATGGAACTATATGCAAAGAACAGTAAAACTGATCACACCCTTTGAGCCAGAAACCACAATTCTAGGCACGTATTTAGAAGAAAAAAAATGGCAAAAATCCTACATGTTAAAAAATATTTATAGCAGCTCTTTTTGTAGTGGTAAGGAGTTGGAAATTGAGGGGATGTCCATCAGTTGGAAAATGTTTGAATAAATTATGGTATTTGAATATTATGGAATACTATTGCTCTATAAAAAACAATAATTGTTTCTATCCTAGAGAAGTATGGGATGAATGATAGGATCTGATGCTGAGCAAAGGGAGCTGAACCAAGAGAACATTATACACAATAACAATAATATTGTGAGATGATTAACTTTGACTGATGCAGCTCCTCTCAGTAGTTCAAAGAGCTAGGACAAGCCTATTCGATCATCTATGGACAATGCTATTCCCATCCATAGGGCCGCAAAGCAAAACAAAGCAAAAAAAAATTTTTTTTAAAGCCTTCAGAATCTGAGGAACACTACATTCACTGTTGAAGAAAACCTTTTATGTTTCTTTCCCTTAATCCTAATTCCTCATACTGAAAATGATTTATCCGAAGACATATTTAGCACAAATGTCCATGTACAATATTGACCTTACTGTTAGCTGCTGAGGGGATGGGAGTGACAAAGAAGGGTGGAAGAAAATTTTCTAGCATAAATATAAACACATGCATATGGATGTTGAAAAACTTTTATAATATATATTTGGATTAATAAATATCAATAAAAATATTTAAAAACCTGAGTCAAATTTATAAAAACAAAAATTATTCCTCAGTTGATAAATGATGAAAAGTTATGAAATATTTTCAGAAGAAATAGTTCAAGCTAGCAATAATCATATATAAAACATCAAAATACCTATTGATTGGAGATGTGTAAATTAAAACAAATGTGAAATAGCATATTGTACTTATAATATTAACCACATGCTAGAAAAGGAAAATGACAAATTTTGGAGGGAGCTGAAGCGAAAAATTGAAATTTTTAAATTATTTTTGGTGAAGTTGCAAATTTGTCCAACCATTCTGGATATTGCTTTGGAAGTAAAACTCTACATGTTCTTTGAATGTAATACAGAGAGATCAAAGAAAGGGAAAAGGATCTATGTGTAAAGAAATATTAATAGATGCTCTTTTGTGGTGGGGAAATAATTGGAAATCAAGGAGATGCTCAGTAATTGAGGAATGGCTAAACAAATTGTAGTATTATGATTATGATGGAATACTATTGTGCTATATAAAATCATGAGCAGGATGCTTTCAGAAAACTGTGGGAAGACATATGAACTCATATGAAGTGAGGTGAACAAAACCAGGACAATGTTATATGTAGTAATGGCAATACTGTGATGATGATCAACTGTGAAAGCCTGTACTAGTCTGATGCAAGACAGTTTCAAAGGTATCAGGATATAAAATACCATGCACCTTTAAATAGAGAAAAATTGATGAATTCCTAATGAAACTTGAAGCATCCTTTATAAACTCTATTTTTATTATTACATTATGTTTGTGACATGGATAATATGGAAATATATTTTCCTTGACTTCAAATATTCAATATCAAATTGCATGCTTTCTCAAGATATGGAAGGAGAGGAGAGAATTAGAAACTGAATATATTTAAAAATTAAATATTTTTAGCTATAATTGGGAAATATTTAGTGAAATAAACAAAATTTTAAATGATTTGAAAATTTTAAATGATATTGGCTTTTATTTTTATTCCTTTGGCTCTGTTTCCTTATATATTGAGAATATATAGTTTATGGCATCATCTTTTTTAAAGAAAAACTTGCAATAACTATGTTTTTTAGTTTTCTGCTCTTCTTTTAATTTTGGCCATATTGGGTTAATTTGGAGTCATTAAATTTTTTTTTGTATTTCAGTTTTCTAAGTAGTAAAATGAAGAGGTTGGACAAGATGGCTCTAACAGAATGTCAGATAGTAATATGGTGACTATATTATTTGGGTCTGGAGGCAAGAAGACCTAAATTTAAATCTTTCCCATAACAATAATTGTATGACATTGGCAATGTCTCTTAAGCTGTTTTCCTCCATTTTTCTCAATGATAAAATGGGAATAATAATGGAATATACCTCACAAATTTGTTAGGGATCAAATGAGATATTTGTGAAAGTTCTCAGCATTATTCCTGGTACAAAGTAGTCATTATATACATGATTATTACTTTCCCTTCTCCCTCTTTTCTGGTTATAAATATATGATCTTATGATTATCAGTAATCAATCACCACACATTTCCTCAATACTTACTACAAACTTGCATTCAAGGAGGGCATCATCATCAACAGATGAAATATTATGGAAATATTTTGATGTCATTTTTATTATATACATATATATTATATGTATATATATATATATATGTGTGATAATTACAAGGCAAGCTAAATAGATTTAATTTTTACCTTACTGAAATTTATCCCTAAAATAAATATTGTAAACAACTAATGCTTGTACAGTATAGGATTACATTAGCTTTCATTTTTCTAGCCTTCTCTATATTGATTTGTACCTATAACTAACTTGAATTTGCTAAGTACAACTTATATCCTGCCAGTAGGAAGCAAACTTCTAGAAAGCAGGAATTATTTAATTTTTTCTTTTAATTCTAGATCCTAGAACAGTGCTTGACACATTAGAAAATACTTAATGTATGTTTATGGCACGGTATAGTGTAGCTTAGTATAACAAAGTAAACAGCATATTTCAGGAAAAAATAAATCAGTACCTAAAGATATAGGTATTTACATAGTACCTTGAATATAGTAGGAATTGAATAAATGCTTGGTAATTTGATGTGTTTAATTAGTCTCACTTTGTACTACATTTGCTAAAAAAAAGTTTCATTGAAAAAGTCATTGACATTTTGAGAAGAAATATTGTGAAAAGTGGTCAGCTTTTCTACTATTCCTATTTAATAACTCTCTGTGGGATTGTCCTAAAGACAGCAATCATTTGAGGTGAAATGCAATATTATATTTCATGGAGATATTACCAGATATTAATGAGCACATTAAAATGAAATAAATGGATATTAGACATAATAAAACAAGAACTCACACTGCATATATTTTAGGCTCCTGAGAACTGAATGATTCAATTTCTGTTGATCATCATTTTTTAATTTGAACTTTTTGCTTAGTATTCCCTGCCCCCAATAGCTAAATTGCACAATTTACATGCTGCTTGTGAGGTTTGGCATATTATATTAAAAACTGTTAAAATACAGGTACAGAATATGACTTTTATAGTCTAATTCACATGTAGTGTCTTTTACAAAGTAGATGATTCATGAAATATTATTGAATCCCAAATCTACCATTAATACAAATTTAGATTTATCTAAATTAAAATTTAATTAATTTTAGATTCTTTTAAAATTTATTAGATTTACACATAAAACTTAAAATTTGAAACTATTTAAAACAATCTCAGTCAGTTTCAGATAATATATTTAGATACTACATTAAGAATCTTAGGAACTTTAGAGATTATCCCATCTATACCCTCTCCTTCTGGTGTTTCCTTGACAAAATATAAATTTCTCTCCTCTTGAGACCTTATTGTCTTCTTGCTGACGATAGTTTTCTTTCATTTTAAAGACCACAATATCAGGAAGATGATGCCATAACAAGCACAAGAACTGGATTTAAGTGAGTGCTAAATCACCAGCCTCACTTTCTCCTACAAAGCCCTCTGGGTCCAGTGGTCAGATCTAAATCAGGACACCTAGAAATGGCCCTGGATGTGAGGCAGTCAGGGTTAAGTGACTTGCCCAAGGTCACACAGCCAGTGTGTGTCAAGTTTCTGAGGCTGAATTTGATCTCAGGTTCTGTAGACTCCAGGGCCAGTGCTCTATCTACCACACCACCTAACATTCTTTGTTGTTGAGATGTAGTTCATGTTCATATGCCTAGTTATTATTTTGACTTTTAAGAAGGAGATCTGAAACAGATAACAAGTTCTTACAGAGAAATGGAAAGAAGAACAAGATAAGTATACTAACCCTCAAGTGTTATGCAGCAATGCATTAAGCATGAAAAATAAAAAATTCTAACAAAAAGACAGTCTGTAGCCTCAAAGAACTTTACTTCAAATGGAGGAATATAACCTAAAAAGAATGTATAAAAAAAAGGAGGAGGAAGTATAATTATTTTGTAGCAAAGTTAAAAAAATCAGTGTCAGGAGGAGTGAAGAAAGAAGTGAGCATATGTACCTTATGTTCTCTCTGAGATGGTGATATAGGACAGGAGGGCAGAAACTCACCAATTGGTGGAGGGGATTGTTGGACCAGATTTAATTCAAGGGTGAAATGGCTGCTGGAAAGGATATGGAAAAGATTCGAGTCAGGAAAAGACTAACAGAATTTTGACTCATTTCCTTGAAGAGTGACTCACATGTTTAATTTGTCCTGTTTTGGAAATTGAAAACACTGAAGGAGAAGTCCCATATCTCCTTGAGGATATGTAATTACCCAGGAAAACTCAATAGCATCCAATTTGGAAATGAATATAAAATATATGCTAAACTGCCACTTGTATGCCTTAGAGTTTTAAGATATATAAGATATATATAGGACTCAGTTGCATAGAATAGATTGAGCAAGTCTTTGCATTGTTCTTATGTTTGATCATTCCTATGCAAGACATTGTTTCTATAGGCAGATATGTTTATGCTGAATCATGATATTTTATTATTTAAAAAATTTGCTCTGACATTCTTTGTCACTTTTTCCCCAATTTGAGATGACAAGTAGTAGCTTGGTATGTCTCAACCAGTGAAGCATTAGATAACAATAAACCATAATTGGGACTACTGAAATTATAGGAAATCTACAAGCCTCCATTCTCGATATATGCATTTTTATGACACATATATGCATATTCTAGGTGCATATTGAGGATGACCCTGAAGAAAATGTGAGATGGGAATAGGCAGGTTTTCACAAAGGATTTTCTACCAAGCTACATTTTTGCAGTCACATAATTTACCTATAAGTGGGGAGAATTCATGATGCTATTGTGTTTATTGCTTATTGATTGTACAACAACTATTGCCCAACTAAGAACAAAGTACAATCTTAAGGGAGTCTCTTATGAGCATGAAAAGATTGCCCAATAAAAAAACAACTGTATAACTTTTTTTAACATCCATAAACCTGGGAATGCAAAAAAGGCATAAAATAGTGGCAAGAATATTCATCAAAAGTGTTTTCCATTTCCAATTTCACTGAAGTATAAGTAATGCCATAGTGCATGACTTGTACAAAGTCAAAAAAGAAGTCTCCCCAAAGGAGTTTGTTTGCAGACATGCAGATTTTTTGTGAATTACATTGTACTGATTGCACCAAAAGCAAATTAATAATTGATAGACATAATACAAAACATTTAATATCAGTATTTTGGTATTGAACAATTAATTTAATACATTAAAATTTGGATCCCTAAAGTAGCACAAGACTGGAATAGAAAAATGAATTTGAGCTAATACAATATATTATTTTTAACAAATTAGATTTGTCTTATATTTTTATATATAGCTCAATCAACAAGAATTTGTTTTTTAAAAAAATTCAAATGATTTAATTTAGTGTTACTTGTCTTTCTTCCAGCTTTCATCAAGTGTTTTCAAAGATTAGTCTAACAATCCATACAATAAATGTATAGATAGGAAGCACCTATTGTCTATGAAATCTATCTCTGTCCTACTCTTTCTTTCTTTCATCCTTCTTTCTATGTCTATCTCTTGATATTTTTATCTAGAGCTATAGAAATTGAGGATATACACTGGAGATGGATAATGAATTGGATTCATAATTGAAAAATATGAAGAGAAACAGCTGAATTGCATCTGGGAGACTGTGGAATGAAATTTTAAATTCCCAACTGCATTCCATTGCAATACCTCATCTTTTTTGACACAAATGTTGTTCTGGCAATTTAATACAGTATGAACATTGGAATACCACAATAGTCATGAAAGCAATGTTGTATGTAACCCCAAAGGCAGCATGTGAATCCACGTCATATGCAAGTAGGATGCAGAATTTTTTTTTTTATTTTTTTAGGTGTTTTTTTTTTTGCAAGGCAAACGGGGTTAAGTGGCTTGCCCAAGGCCACACGGCTAGCTAATTATGAAGTGTCTGAGGTCGGATTTGAACCCAAGTACTCCTGACTCCAAGGCCAGTGCTCTATTCACTGCACCACCTAGCTGCCACTTGCAGAATATTTTTGATGATGAACAAGAGTCAGGAAGTATCATGAGGGTCAATATTGTTTGCTGTGATGAAGAGAACCCAGAGTTATTTCAAAATTGTTTTGCTCACTTCATTTGGTGTTATTTTATCTTAGGTTTCTCTGAATTTGTCATATTCACCATGAAAGAACTGCTGAAAAACCTTGACAGAGTGATGATGAACTCAAGATGCAGAACAAGATAATCATTTTTAGTGATGGGCAATGTGTTGCTTTCTCTTAATGAAGAAATTTATTACACAGTAAGTTTTTTATTATCAGCTGTGAAAGTGTATAATGATTATATATTCCCCCCAACTCCTTCCCCCAAAAGAGTTTAAAACACTTTAAATTAAAAAAGTAGACATAGAGGAAATATTTTGTCACTTCCTTTTTGTTCGGTCATGTCCATCCCATGCCAGATCCTTCTTTCCTCCCCCTTCTTCTGATGTTTGTTCAAGCTAATATTCATTGCTTCCATAACACTAAATGTCCATCTCATCATCTGACATCTCCTTTTCCTTCAAACTTCCTAAATATTAGGGTCTTTTCTATTGAAGTTTGTTTTCTCATTATGTGACCAAAATATTTAAGCTTCAACTTTACTATTTGACTGTTCAGTTTATATCCCTAATTAATTTCTTAAAAATTTTAAGATTTGCACTTCTTGCTATCCAAAGGACTCTCAAAATTCTTCTCCAGCAACAAATTCAAAAGCATTGATTCTGCAGTGCTTAGTTTTCCTTATAATCAACACACATATGTACATTGATACTGGGGTTTTTTTAGGTTTTTTGCAAGACAATGGGGTTAAGTGGCTTGTCCAAGGCCACACAGCTAGGTAATTATTAAGTGTCTGAGGCTGGATTTGAACTCAGGTACCCCTGACTCCAGGGCCAGTGCTCAATCCACTGTGCCACCTAGCCACCCCGTACATTGATACTGGAAAAAACTATACGCCTTTGTTGGGAAGATGATGCCCCTGCTTTTTAGAATACTATCCAGAGTTATAGTTTTCCTTCCATGGAGCAAGTCTCTTTTAAAAGGCAGTATCTATCTATAGTCATCTTTGAGTCCCTAAATATAAAATCTTTTATTGCTTCCATTTCTTCTACTATTTGCCATGAAATAAAGGTCCAGATCTTGTCAACTGGATTTTTTATATTGTTTCAAGATAGATTTTATATTCTACTCTTTCACACAAGAAGCTTCTTAATTATTCTTAACTTTATGCCATTAGAATAGTATTATAAGTATATCTGAGATTGTTGATAGTTCTCCTGGTAACCTTAATTCCAGCTTTTGATTCTTCCAGTCTGGCATGTCACATGAAGTCACTCTGCACAGATGTTAAATAAATAAGGTGAAAATATACAGTCTTTTTATACTCATTTCTTAATGTTTAAGCAATCTCCTGTACAATGTTTAGTTCTGTTTCTTCATGGCCCACATAAAGGTTTTTCAGGAGATAATCTCTTTCAGGATTTGGCACATTTTGTTTTGATCCTCATAAAGACTTTAGTATAGTCAATGAATCAGAAGTAATTTTTTTTTTCTTTCTGGATATCTCCATTATTC